>NW_020954604.1:5133940-5450797 GCF_900497805.2 Vombatus ursinus | reverse complement strand
GAATGAATGTATGAATTAAATGAATGAATGAATTAAATGAATGAATGCAAAAGCCTATATTGCATGCTTACCATGTGCCTAGCAGAGATAACCAAGTGCTTCCCTCCACAAAATATATAGCTAAATTCAGACACTTTCTGAAGTCAAAGTAGAGTGGGGGATTAGGGTGTTAAGCCTGAAGACTTCCTGCTCCTTACCTTCATCTCCTCACCCCAGTTACAAGGGAATGATTTCTGAATGACCAACAGAGCAAGACAGAAGCCAATAAATGAGAAAGAGGGAGTAGTGCCAAGATAAGTCATAAAATAACTTCCTCCTTACCACTGGGTTGAATTCCTGCCTCTTTCCAAATTGAGAGTATATGGTTTCCCTAAAAACTGCTGAGCTGTTTCTCTCTTTACACATGAAGACAGTGGTAAGAGGCTTGGATTTATTTGGGATCACAAGACCTGAGTTCAAATCCCACTCTCTGACACCTAACAGCTGCACAGCTTTGGGGAAGTTACTAAACTTTTCTGAGGAGGCTCAGCTTTCTTGTCTATGAAATCAGAATAACATCACTTGAGCTACTTACTAAGCAGACTGTTGTTAAGGGCTGCTTATTGTAAAGTTAAATGTGCTATAAAATGCAAGTTATTATTTATACCTTCTGCTTACATCTTCCTATTAAATGGCCAGGATGCCAAGAGTCCTTTTTCCCTTGCTTCTTCCTCTCAGAACAAAGATAGAGACTTGTCCAAAGCCACATAGCCAGCAGGGGTCAGAGGCTCTGTTCCATATCCAAATACAACATACACATTTATATATGCATATACATATATGTATATGTGTGTATATATGTAATGCATGTATTCTATATATGTACATCTATAGTATCAGTGGGCCTGAAGTCAAGAAGACCTGAGTTCAGTCTGGCCTAAGATACCTACTAGCTGTGTGACCTTGGTTAAGTCACTTAACCACTGTCTGTCTCAGTTTTTTTTTCCTCTATAAAATAGGGATAATAATAATACTCACCTCCCAGGATTATTTTGAGGATCAAATGAGATAATAATTGTAAAACACTCAGCATCATGCCTGGCACATAGAAAATACTATATAAATGTTAACAAGTTATTATTATTGCTATTATTATTATTACTACTACAGATAATTGTGTTGAAAATGCCATATTTGTACCTTTTACGTGCCTTTATTTCTTTTATATTGATTTCTTCAAGGTACTTATCCCCACTATAGACTACAAGCTCCCTGAGGACAGGAACATTTACCCTGTAGTCTCTGTTTTTGTTTTGTTTTTTGTTTTGTTGTTTTAGGCAATTGGGGTTAAGTGACTTGCCTCGTGTCACACAGCTAGTAAGTGTCAAGTGTTTGGTTTGAGGCCAGATTTGAACTCAGGTCCTCCTGACTTCAGGGCCAGTGCTACCCTGTAGTCTCTGGAACCCATTTGTTGAATTTCAACAAATATGAGGAGAATCGTCAAACTGTTTTCTTGAAATGGAATTTCATTACATTGAACGTATTTGCTACTTTCCTAGTATTCGGGACTAGTCTTGCTTCTTAATTATGAAGAAGCAGAGAGAATACTTTGACCCGTGTAGGAGAAGGAAATCAGTGTCACACTAAATGCCCCTGAATCCTTCCTTTTTTCCAGGATCTTTATTGATGATGAGTGACTTAGTAGTTCATCATTAGTTTTAAGGTAATGTTAGGTAATTAGCATGTTTAAGATGGAAAGGAAGATCTTTGAAATACCAAAAGAACACCTCATCAAGGAAGGACCTCCCCCCCCCAAATAGAGATATTTGGGAGCTAGAAGAGAACTTCAAGGTACAGCTGAACTGTCATTTTTTTTTTAAACAAAGGAGGAAAATGAAGTCCAGAGAAACAATAATTTGCCCAAGGTCTCTCCCCTACTCAATGACAGAGCCTGGACTAGAATAGTCATGTCCCAACAACTTGTCGAGGGTTCTTTCTACTGTACTTTTGCTGCCTCACAACTGGGTTCCTTTGTCAGAGGACTAGAAAGAAAAAGGTTAAGGAGCGCTCTTATTAAACAGGATTGTTACGTTATGATCAGATCAATTAGCCCTTGTCACTTCAGCCAGTCTCTGACATGGAAGTGCTGTCAGAGAGAAGAGATCTCAGCAATAGGATTTTCTCTGTTTCTCCTTGGAAAGTGGGAGGTTGGAAAAAACACAAACATCTTTAGAAGAATCTACTAGTGCAAAAGAACTAATATTAGACACTGAAAGCAAGACGTTAATAAACTATTTGAAGAAATGGTGGCATCAAATAAGCCAATGTGACTTAATCGTTAGCACATAGAGAAGATTGCTAAAAAGCTAGATTCACACAATTCCTGAATCATGCTTTGGCTAATTTGATCCTTCCCCTCCAAATTCCAAACAACACATATTATTGTTGGGGATAGTGGGGTGTTTTGTTTTGTTTTTTAGGGTTGAGGTTGGGTTTTTGTGGCTGGTTGGTTGTTTTTTGTTTGTAAAGACTCGGTCTCTCTGTCTCTCCCAGGCTGCAAATAGAGGGGCTACTCACACACCTGATCCCACCACAGAATAGCAAGGGAGCTTTGACTTGCTCCATTTCTGAACTGGGCTAGTTTGTCATTTCCTAGGCAAGGCAGCCCTGACCCATCGCCTAATCCCAGGGATGTTATACTTAGCGCAAATACATCATTAGCGTAGCTCACTTCATTTCAGAAGTTTTGAAACTCAAGAGATATGCCAGCCAGCCTTAGCCTCCCCAGCAGCTAAGATTCCCACCTGCCCAGCAATGTATATCATTTTAAAAGCACAGAGGCAGTTGTTTCCAATTGCTCGAGTTACGTGGGTTTCTAAAAGTGGACTTCAAATCAAAGGATTTGGGTTCTGTTTCTTATTAGCTGTGTAACTATAAGCAAGTCACTTAACTTCTGAGCCTCAGTTTCCACATCTGCAAAATGGGAATACTACCATCTGCCATACCTACTTCACAGTTACATTGCTGTTGTAGTACATTCAGTCATGTCTGACTCTTTGGGATTCTGTGAACCATAGGATGCCAGTACTATCTACAGTATTTTCTTGGCAAAGATACTAGAGTGTTTTGCCATTTCCTTCTCCAGAAATATGTATTGTTACATAGTATAGTTACATTAGTATATTGTAACTAATGTACTCCACTAAGCCAACTACTAATATACCATTAGATTGTAAGCTCCTTGAAGGCAGGAACTATTTGCTTCTTTTTCTATCACCAGTGCTTAGCACAATGACTGGCACATAGTAAGCCCCTAACAAATGTTTATTGATTTATTAATTGATTACCTCACCAGAGGAACAAATAAGGCAGTGAACATCAAAAGGTTTTGTACACTTACTGCATAAAGTATGATAAAAATGTGTAGGATCAATATTAGATTAAATTATCTTCTTGGTGCTGAATTAAGTTTTAGCTATAAAGCTTACTCTATTCTTCAGGGATCTGATAACTGTTTGAGAGAACTTTGAAAGGGAGAGAGCCCAAAAGAACACTAACAGCATCAGATCTGTTAAACACAACTTCTAAAAGGCAATAGTGGTTCTAGAGTAACTCAAGTAATTCAAGATGATAATACTGAGGGATTCTAAAAGTGTCTTCAAAATTTACTTCCCCATGGAAACACTGAGGGGGTGGGCAAGGACTTTAGCCCGATGAGTCAGGGCAGGATACAATGTGTGCAATTGGGGCTATTGGAGGACAACTGAAACCGCCCAGCCAGGCCAGATTTCCAGGAGAGAGATTCCCTGACTCAGGTACACAGTCATCTGCTATGCAGGGGGCCAGGAGCCAATGTGCCTGGGCCAGGCATCCATCTGTCTCTCATCTCAGGTTAGAAAAGAAATAAGCAAAAAGAAACAATATTTAGACTTACCCTACCTCTGGACAAGCTAACCTTTCATCTTAAAGGGGTCAGGGACCTGTAGAAGCCCTGGGATCCGGAAAGGTAGTTAAGTTGTTTCTCGGACAAGAAAACTGAAATCCTCACGTAGGAGGTAATGTGGTACAGGGGAAGGAGGGCTGATCTTTGAGCCTCAGCAAGTGAGTATGATTCCCTGCTAAGTTACTTACACCTGTGTGACCTCAGACAAATCACTAAACATTTCTGGACCTAATTTTCTTCAGCTGTAAAATGAGAGATCTGGACTAGGTGACCTCTAAGAACCTTTCCAGTTCTAGATACCAGGAAGTTAAAGAAATGAGCAAAGTCCTAGAAAGCTGATTACTCACTGGTTGTGACATCTCATTCCAGACTCTTGAGTGTGATTTCACTCAAATGAGACCAAAGGTTTCAAGGATACCTGGTGCTAACACTGGGCTGGAGTTGGTCAAGAGATCAAAAGCTTTGTCCTGAGTTTGTCACTAAAGCAGTATGTAACCTCAGACAAGTCCTTTCATGCTAACTTACATTTATATGTACTTCATGAATTTTTTGCACATGAAACTGCAAATCTATTATGTACAACTTGCTATTCCTTTTAAATATATAATATAGTTATCATGTATATTACTTCCCCCCCTTTTTTTCTTCTCTCCCCCCACTGCCCTAGAGATGGCTACCATTAGACACAAATAGGAGTGTGTGTGTATATGATATATGTGTGTGTGTGAAAAATTATTCTATATATAATTTATTATGTATATTTATTTAATAGTTCTTTCCCTGGATACAGATAGTGTCTTTCTTCATATGTCCTTTATAGTTAATGTGAGTATTTATAATAGTCAGAATGACTTATTTGCTCAAAGTCATTCTTTTTTTTTTTAAGGCAATTGGGGTTAAGTGACTTGCCAAGGGTCACACAGCTAGTAAATGTCAAGCGTTTGGTCTGAGGTCAGATTTGAACTCAGGTCCTCCTGACTTCAGGACCAGTGATCTATCACCTGAGCCACCTAGCTGCCCCACTCAAAGTCATTCTTAAAACAATTGCTCTAACTGTACACAAATATTAAATGATAAGCCAATGATTATCAAAGCCATCTGGTGCTGCCTAAGAAATAGAAAGGTAGATCAATGGAACAGAGTAGACATACAACTTATAGCAGCAAATAAATATAATAACCTTGTATTTGACAAGTGTAAAAACTTAAGATTTTGGAAAAAGAATTTGCTTTTTGGTAAAAATTGTTTGGAAAACTGGAAAGCAATATAGCAGAAACTGGGCATAGACCAATATCTTACACCATTTATATACACTTTAAAGTTTGCAAAGCACTTTTCATATGTTATCTCATTTGAGTCTCCCAATAATCCCGAGGTAGGTGCTCCCATTATCCCTACATTATAGATAAGGAAACTGAAACTGAGAGATTGGGTGTTACACAACATAGCGTATAAGCCAGGAATTAAACTGAAGCCTTACCTGATTGCCAGCCCAATGCTCTATCCACTGTGCCCCCTAATGCCTCTTACCCTCTCTCTCCTTGGGTTTCAGGTTCGTCATTGATAAAATAAAAGAGTTGGGCCAGATGGCCTCAAAAGGCCCCTTCAGTTCTAGATCTGTGATCCTACAACTTCTAAAAACATTCAAGTTCTAACATTCTAGGATTCTGTTGTAGGTGAACGTGCTACAGAATGACTGGCAGAACAGGAAGGGACCTTAGAGCTCACTTGATGCCATCCCATAAGTGACTTGCCCAAGGTCATAAAAATAATATATAGCACATCAAGAATTTGAACCCAGCTCTCAGGACTTTCAATCCTCAATCAGATAGACACAAAGTGGATAGGCTTTGTGTATTTAAAAGTCAAACTAGACAAGGGAACTTTCACTTCTGTTCAAACATTTTTAGAAGGCAGAGAAGAAGGTAATGGGTACCTATGGCAAATAATCCAAATCTTAGGTTTAGAAATTCAGATCCAAAAGACCCAGGTTCAACCAGTTCCATATGTGCCAGGAATGGCTACTAGACCAACTACTAATGTTCCAATTTCTGACGTAACTAAAGAATTGTAGAAGTGGGATTCCCCATCCTCTTAGTCAGTTTAGAAAGGACACTGGAATAGGAATCAGAAGACCAGTTCTGTCACTAATTATGTGACTGATCCAAGGCTCACATAACTCTCTAAAATTGAATATAACCAAAAGTAGAATGGACTGTCTTATAAGGTACTGAGTTCCCATCACTCAAGATCTTCAAATAGTACCTGGATGAGCATGGATTTTAGAGGGGATTCCTGCTTGAGAAATGCTCTCTGAGAGTTCTTCCTACTCTGCTTTGTATTTATTCTGAAGTAACTTCTTTGGACTCAGTGCAATCAATTGTAAGAAGTAAAGTTTGGGTCAGATGAGACAGCCTCTGTTTTAATATAGCTAAGGAGGTATGTTTACCCTGTTTCCACTCATTGGAACCAACATTGATCTCATTTTCACAAAGCACAATTGGCCCTGAAAGCATGTCCAAAGATATACCTAAAGAACATAACCATAAGCGCCTTCAGCTCCCTTTCTTCAAAGCCCTCTAGAACCTTGGGAAAGAGGAGGATACAGAAAGAGATGGAGAAGACTCACCATGTCCATTGCAGTAGTAAACCCACTTCTCCCTGTTCTGCGTGGGAGTTAAGGATTTCTTCAGGCCAGCCTTCTCCACAATGGCACTGGGATCCTGCCGGGGGCCTTTCTTTAGAGTCCTTGAGCTCTTTCGAATGCTGCACACCACAATCACCACGAGCACCAGCAGGAGGAAGAGGACGATCATCCAAGGCAAGTGCTCATTGATATCAAAATGTTTGTGCAGGTTCTGCCTGGGGGACCCCCTTTTGGGGGCCTTGATGGGCGTACTGGACCTCTCCCCTCCCGCAGCCTCCATGGGGGGCAACGGCTTTGGGACAGACTGGATATGCCGGTGGTGGTGACTTTGCTGGTGGTTCACAACCTGGAGGTTTGGGAAGGTGTTATTCACACCACCCCTCTCCTTGACCGAGGTGGCATTTTTGGGGGCTGCCGATTCCTGGCTGCCACTGTGTACCTTTGGTCTGGCAGAAGCAGAAGAGTTGGATCCCGTCGAGTTCATACCTGCAATAAAGGAAAGAAATTGGGCATATACATATTTATACAAACACATATGGATGTGTTTACATAGATGTCAAAAGAGAGAGGGAGGGAAGAGAAAGGAAAGGAAACAAAGGGAGATTGAGAAATAGACAGGCACACCACCAAGAAGAAGAGAGAGACAGAGAGGGAGAGAGACAGGAAGAGAGAGATAGAGAGAAACAGAAAGAAAGGGAGATAGAGAAGGGGTGAGAAGGTGTGGGAGAGAGAAGAAGATAGAAAGACTTTTCTGCTCTCCTCTCTCCTGCCCCCACCCAGCTTGGCCCAGATAGAAGGAAAGATGATTGAATTTGAACCAAATGCCTCATTAGCTGGGCTTTGGGGAGAGGCAAGAAAAGACGTTACAATTAAACTATCACTGTCACAGAGACGGGGGGGATTGGGGAGGGGAGTGAGTAGGAATAAATAAGGAAACAGTCTGATTGTACCTCCATGCAGTCAAATGTTGGATTTAAACTAAGGTGAAAAGGAGAAGCAGGAAGGTCTGGCCATGACTTATATGGCAGCAGAAGATCATAGCATTAGAGCCCAAAAGGACCTCAGAAGATATTTAGTCCAAACACCTCATTTTAAAGATAAGGTGGCCCAGAGAAATGAAATGACCTTCCCAAGGTCACACAGATAGGTAAAAGAACTGGGATTGAAACCTGACTCTCTGACTCCAAATCCTAGTGCTCTCTCTACTCTATGTCACCTCTCAGATCAATTGGATGAAATATTTCAAAAAGGCTAAATGAGTAACATCCCTATCTTCAGCAATAAGGAACTGGGATGGGCAACCCTAAAAAATAATGAGGTGCCCATCGCCAGAGATCTTCAAATAGAAACTGGATGACCACTTGTCAAGGGCATTAAAGAAGGTATTCAGGCTTCAAATCAGGATTAATATATAGGACCTGAGCTCCCTTCCAGCACTGATTCTATATAGGTATGTTTTGTAGTTTCATAAACAATTTGCTGGTCAGCTAGATGGTATGGTGGATAGAGTGCTACCTCTGGAATCAGGAAAACTCAGTCTTCCCGAGTTCAAATCTGACCTTAGACATTTACTAGCTGTGTGACCCCGGGCAAATCACTTAACCCTCTTTGCCTTGGTTTCCTCATCTGTAAAATGAGCTGGAGGAGGACAATCATCACAGCATCTCAGCTCTGAGATGAAAAGCAGAGCCAAACCAGTTTCCCAACCAAGACAATGAGGGTAGTTATGCCACAGGTGATATTAAACATGGAAAACTTCTCATCTGACTCTCTCCACTCTTCAACCCATTGCTTAAGATTTTTTTTTTCTACAATCAACTCTTGGCTGTTTATGGAATTATCCAAAGTCAGGGCTTATCTGTGCTGTTGGGTATTGCTTCTCTTCTTTTGGATTCTACCATCATCGCTGCTTGGCAGTACCCGAGAGTAGGGCAAGATATTTGGGGCACAACCTCTCCTAGCAGGTTTAATAAATATTTGTTAAGTTGAATTGACTGGATTTAAAAAAAAAATATCTATAGAGCATATTTGAAAATGCTTGCTCAATTTTGGATATTTCTGTGTGTGTATGTTTTTTTTTTTTTTTAGGCAGGTGGGGTTAAGTGACTTGCCCACGGTCACACAGCTAGTAAGTGTCAAGTGTTTGGTCAGAGGCCAGATTTGAACTCAGGTCCTCCTGACTTCAGGGCCAGTGCTCTTATCCACTGCGCCACCTAGCTGACCCCAATTTTGGATATTTCTAAAGGGCTCCATTATACCTATTTTACCTACTAGAATTTTGAAAGACATTAAGGCACAACACCAATGTAGTTACTTGTTGTAGTACGGATACTTGAGGAGTAAGTTTTTTTAAAAAAAAATTAAAATCCTAAGCAGAAGACATAATACGTCTCACATACGACATGTTAAGTTACTCCATGTTAATTAAATAGGACACATCAGTTTGCTTCATTGCCAAGATTTCTGACTTTCCCATCACTTGCATGACTTACTTGCCTCTCTCATTTCTAACCTGAGGTCACAGATGTTCTTTCAGCTGCTGTGTTTCCTTTGCCTTTCTCTCCCATAGTCCCCACATTTCTTAGCACCTTAACCTTTGCTACATTGTCAGGATTTATAAAACCAGAGTGGAAGCTACTTCAAGACAATACCCTAGGGGAGAAATTTTGAAGTCTATTAGCACTTAACAGAAAGGGGTAAAGTTCCCATGATGAGGTATATGGTTGAGTGTGACTGGGGTAGGGAAAAAAAAAAAGATGGAAAGTCAACAATTGGACAGAATTCTGGACTTGAAGCCAGGAAGACCTGTGTTCAAATCCTGCCTCTGACACATCCTAGCTGTACAGCCCTGGGAAAGTCACTTTGCTTGTATGCCCCTCAGTTTCCATATCTGTAAAATGAAGGGATTGAAATAGAATGGCCTTCAAGATCCCTTTCAGTCCTAAATTGACGAGTCTATGATCCTAAGTTCAATTTACTCCCATAAACAGCTACAATGAAAGGTTTATTAGAAGGTAACCCTGAATGTTATGATTGAAATGAGATCTATGGACATACTTTTAAAAATCTGGCTCACCCTTTTATATGGATGGCTCAAGAGAAGCCAACTTTTATAATTGTGAAGAATAGTTCTCTACCCTTACAAGGAAGTAAGAGTTTTGGGTACATATCAAGTACTGTCACCAGGAGGGCTAGTGAATTAGACAGAAACCACTTTGGGGGCCAATCCAACTTTATCCAGAATCCCTGGTGCTCAGACCCATCCTGCTAACCCACATTTAGCAAGGTCATGGCGCAGTTACCTTTGGGAATGTAAGTGGGAGAAGGAACTTCATGGTATTCCACCTGCTCGGGGCTGGCAAAGATGGCTGTGTCAGGGAAAGACGGAAGCGTGCCTGGGTAAGTCGGGAGCGGGCCACAGACGTTGTCTGTCTCCTTTGTCCCCAGCTTTACCACCATCAGGTTCTGGCTCAGGCAGTTGGTGTAAGTTTTGCATTTCCTCACACTAGAAGGCACATCAGAAAAGGTACCCGAAGGGCACTGCTTGCACCGCACGTCTTCAGTCTCCGTCCCTTTCTTCCGTACACCCCAACCCACGGGACAAACCGTGTGGGGGACGCAGGTACCATTAGACTGAAATGTGCCAGGTGGGCAAGCACATTCCCGGTCAGTCAAGGCAGTACAGGGTAATTTCTCAACCATTGGCTGTTGGCAAGGTTGACTACAGTTATGGCATTTCTGGATGCCATTCTCGTGCCTAGTAAAAGTCCCAGGGGGACAGCGGCTGCATACCCTCAGGGTAGTGTTGGTACAGTGCTCAGACACAAAGGTTCCAGCTGGACACTTGTCACAGGTAAGCCAGTGGCCAGTGGCAGAGTCAAAATGGAGATACTTGCCAGAGAGATTCATGGCATCCTGTTCAGAAGTCAGCTGCTTGGGCTGAGCAGGAGTGGTGGTAAGGAATATAAGCTGAAAGAAAAGGTGGGAAAAGAAGGAACAAAAACCCAAGAAGGTGTTAGATAGTAACAGAAAAGACCAGAATAGAGGACTGACTCCCACCACCTCTGAGTTTTTAAAGGACTAAAGATCTACAACAGACAGGGTTGAAATGAATCAATAAAGAGGCAGTCAGACATTTATTGAGCACTCACTACATACAAGGCACTGTGGGGAAGACACAGAGATGAGTAAGATATGGTCTCTGTCCTCAAGAAGCTTATCATATAGGGGAGGAGGCCAGACATATGGCAAATGACTACATACGTGAAAGGACATAACATCACTACAGGAGATGAACAAAGTGCTTTGTGATCACGAAGAAAGGAAAGATGATTTGGAGGGAGGGAGAAAACCAGGGAAGGCTTCGGTGACAAGGGAGTGGTTGATTTGGTGAGGATTTCAAAAGGCAGCAACAGAGGAAGAGGGTATTCAAGGTGGAAGGAGCAGCATGAATAAAGGCAGGGGGGACGGTGCAGAAAAGTGAAGGTCATGCTCAGGGATGAGCACATGGAGTGGAACAGTGGCAGATACAGTTGGAAAGAGGTAGGATGGGGTCAGATCATGGAGGGCCTTAAATGCTAAATGGAAGAAACAAGAAAGCAATTGGGGAAGGGGGGGGGGAGGAGAGAACCTTCTGCCCTTTAGTTAAGTCTTTTGTAGATCATACATAAAGAACATTCTACTGAATAAACTTTCTCACTTTCTCCAAATCTCCAAGTCTAACATCGAAAATTTGTGTACTTATTTGTGTATAGTTACTATCACTAATCATTTACTATCACTAATCATACTGATATTATCTGCTACCTACGTCTATTATCCTTATTTGTATTGAGACAGTATAGGGTCAGTCTATCAGTCAACAAAGTACCTTAGCACTTTGGAGTTAAGAAGGGACCTTAGATAGCATGCAATCTAATCCTACTTTACTACACGGAGTAATTGAGTCCCAGAGACAAGGAGTGATTTGCAGTAGTGAGAGATTTGCAGTTATATACAACAAGATGATGACCAGATCCATATGTTACCTACTGTCTCTACAATAGAAATCAATCAGTGAGTAAGTATTTGTCAATCCGGCCTCAGAAATTTATTAGCTATGTGACCCTGGGCAAGTCACTTAGCCCTGTCTACCTTGATTTTTTCATCTGTAAAATAAATTAGAGAAGGAAATGACAAACCACTCCAGTATCTTAGCCAAGAAAACCCCAAATGGGGTCACGAAGAGTTGGACATGACTAAAGTGACTAAACAATAACCATGTGCCAGATTCTGTATGAACCATTGGGGATATATATGAGGCTTTGGAGAGCACTGCCCAGAAAAACAGGGTTCCTGGGGCATGGATCCTCTTCTATATACCATCCCCACTCCCAATTTCTCAGACACTCAGAGCCTCCTGGGAATTTTCCAACCTTTCTAACCCCTATATGGATAACTGTGATAGATTGCCACTATTGTCTTTGGGTCTCTACTACTATTTTTATTACTCTCAATTCATTTTTCCTCCATTTCGTAGTGTTACCATCAAGATTATGGCAGCTAGGAGGTAAAACAGTGCTGGGCTTGGAGGCAAGAAGACTTAAGTTCAAATCCTTCTTCTGATATTTACTTGGCTGTGTGACCCTGGGCAGGTCACTTAATCTCCCTGAGCTTCAGTTTCCTCATCTGTAAAATGGGGATAACAACAGCACATACCTCACATTGTGAGGATCCAATGACATATATGTTAAAGTGCTCTGCAAATATTAAAGAGCTATATACTTTGACTATTATTATTATTACAAAGCTCCTTGATTTCAAAACTACATTAACACTATCACTATTTATTGCCAGTCCCAAGTCTAGTTATGGTGTTACAATGATTCTTGCAGAGGACAACCCATTTATTACCATGCAGTTTTAAATAGATATTATTTTAAACAGATACACCACCCACCTCCCCCTCCCCTCCCAGCTATGGTCTTCTCAAAATTCCAGAGACATCTGAATCAGGCAACCAGGGTCTAAACTCCAATTTTACCATTTACTAGATGGGTCATAATGGCTTAGGACAAGTTATTCTCTAAGCCTGTTCTCTCTTGTCCAGTTCTGCAGAGACCTTAGAAATTCTGCTTTCTCAGGCTGTGCTCACCCTCTGGTCATGGAACAGAACTTCTCAGCAGTGCCCCTTGGGTAACTAAGGTGCTCTGTTTGAGTCACAGAATCAGGCCCATGAATTTGCTCAGTAACCCACCCTATCCTCTAGTCAACTAAAGTGACAGCATTAGGTCCACAGAATGTTCACGCTGCCTATACCAGCCACAACTTAAGAGTCTTAGAAGCCAGTTTCCAAGATTTCAGCTACTTAGAAGTTATGAGAGGAAAGATATCATATCTCATGACTGAGTGAGATTTCATGCCACCTTACAGAAACCCCTGACATTGAAAAGCCCAGAAACAGTTAAACATCTAAATTTTCAACTAAAGAGATGACTTTCTAAATAGGGTACTGTGAAAGTTAAAAGAACAAAGCCCTGCTGTTCTCCCTAAAATGGAATATTATTTGGCATCCAGAAAAAAAAAAATGACTACAAGAAACCACCAGCACTACTTCCTCACTTGATTCAAGTTTTGTTCTGCTACTAATTAGCTACATGAGCTTAGGTAAGTCTCTTCTCTTTTCTTAGCCTTAGTTTCCTCTTCTGTCTAATAAATGGGTTGGGTTGGACACATGGTAGCTAGCTAACAATAGACATCCCTATGTCAAGACAAATATCTGTGGACCTCTCTGGTAAATGATCTTTACCTGGTCTCTGTCCCTTTGGGGTAGCTGTTCCCCATGCCTAGAATATATTCCTTCCTTACCTCTACCTTACTGAGAGTACCTAGTTATTTAATATCTCAGTTCAAATACTATCTTTTACATGAAACTTTTCCTGACCCCCTCCACAAGGTGTTAGTAACCTCCCTCCAAAGGTTATTTAGCATTTATTTTTTATATATTTTATACAGGTTTATATGTACATGCACTATCACCACCATAGAATGAAAGCTCCATAAGAGCAGGGTCTCTGGTTTTTGTCTTGGCCTAGCATAGTCCCTAGGCAGCTAGGTGGCACAGTGGATAGAGTGCTGGGCCTGGAGTCAGGAAGACTTGAGTTCAAATCCAACCTCAGACACTTACTAGCTGTGTGACCCTGGGCACTTGCCCCAGTGGCCTCAGTTTTCTCATCTGTAAAATGAGCTGGAGAAGAAAATGGCAAACTGCTCCAGTATCTTTGTCAAGAAAAGCCCAAACAGGGTCACAAAGAATTAGACATGACTGGAAGGACTGAACAAAGCATAGCCTTTGTCATACCACAGGCACTTAATAAATGTTTACTGGTCACTGTAATCACCATCTTCATCATCTTTTTAAAAGTTTTGCCATATCTGGTCATTTTTATCTGCAGATCCTAAAATTCCAGTAAATACCTGGAGGTTTGCATGAGGTAGGATTCCAAAAGCAAAAACAGAAGCTCCAACTTGCTAACAGGTTGCATCCTTCAAATCCTCTCCCCTTTGGAGGGAAAGGTACTTCAGCCTGACTAAAGCCTGAAAGGGGCTGAAAGGCAGATGAACTTTTCTGAGATGTGTAATTTCCTCATTCATCTTTTCTTTAAAGGTTTGTGGGGTGAAGGGAGGGAGGGGGGCTTCCTGATTTTCTAATGAACAAGTTCAAGATCATGTTACGTTAAGAAAGAAGAAAAAAGTCTTACTTTTCATTACATTGTCCTACAAATCTTCCAGTTTTTACTTCTGGCCAAATTTCCTTTCCTTGCTCATTCCTTTTCCTCACAAGCCCATGCCTCGTCTCTCTGCTTTGACTACCACCACCAGGTACTCTTAGGAGGAAAGCCCCCAAGACACCATTGTGCAGGATGGCAGCTCCCCTGGCTGAGTGCCCCAATGGGAAGATTAGACCCAAAGTGCCTAATGCTGAAGGACCTGAGCAGGGAGGGCACCCTGTTCCACTGGGTGTAATTTAGCACCTCATTTCTAAATGAAAAAGCTGGGTCAGAAAAGCTTCAGTACTAAAGTTGAAAGGAGGCATGAATACTCAAAATGACAAACTCTCCTCTCTCCCTCCCAAAAAAAACCACCCTACCTCAAGCAGGTTATTAAATCAGTTAAGACTATATTAAGAAGAGAAGAGAATACTGGGAGCTGGCCCTGGGCACTTCAGTCTGGAGGCTGGGCACACATATATCATTCTGATGGACGGTATGTTACAAGCCTGGCTCACTACCTGATCTGGGAGAACAGCCAGACCATACCAGACTGAATACACCACACACACACACACACACACACACACACACCCCAACATGACTCTGCAGAAGAAGCATAGACTGACAAATTGTTCTGTGCTAGATTTGGGGGGGTGTGCTTTTGGTTCCCTGGAAAAGGTTTTCTCCAGCTGATTTGCATTTTCCCTAAGTAATCTATTTGTAAGAAGAGGCTGCCCAGCATTTCCAGATACTGAGTAAGGAAGAAATTATTGAAATCATCAGAGATGACAGATGCTTTAGAGGCTCACTGATCATTGTATCTCAGAAGGCTGTCCTGGCAGTAAACAAACCACCCTCCAACCCCCACTCCACCTCCTTACTTATCAAGTGGAGTCCTCCCTTCTCAGTCATTTGGGATAACTGATCACATTTCTAATTAAAATAAGTCTAATGCTATTCAAGTTGCCTTATACAAGTAAGCCCAAGCACAGCAGAGAACAATGGGCATCTACAGGGGACTTTTTTAAATGGCTTGATCTTTCAGAGCCCATTTACTCAAAAACAACAACAAAACTAAACTAAGGGAGGATCGTAAATTTAGGGCTGAAAGGGACCTTAGATGTCATGTAGGCCAAACCTCTCACTTTACCAATGAGAAAACTGAGGCCTGGGAAGGTTGCCCAAGGTCATACAAGGAATAAGCATTAGAACCTGGATTTGAGCCAAGGTCCTTTGACATCAAATACAGGAAACATGCTACTTCGCTATACCCTGAGACTACATATATGCAGATTCATATGCATAGGTATGTGCATGTTATATGTATACACATGTATGGATATACACATATTCCTACACATACAGGCATATAGACATACACATACACACCTTCTCACAAGATCCTTAGTGGGGAAAATATGAGGAGCTGTTTTTGGTTACATGGCAGTTCTGCAGACACAGAGACAGAAACTAGGATCATAGAATATTTAGAGCTAGGATTCATCTAACATTTCTAATTATGTGGCCAGTACCTATAAATGGTGGTCCAATGAATCTGCAATATCTGTGGAATAAAGAGAAGTTGGCGAAATTGTACAGGCTATTTTCAAACTGCAGCATTCTATTGGAGGATGGGAATGGATGTCCTAGAGCAAGACTTCTTAAACTTTTTTCATTTGTGACCTTTTCAGCACTTCTTAAAGCGTGGGTTGTAACCCCATTTGGGAGTCTTAAACCCACTGTTTAAGAAGTGCTGTCCTAGAGGACAGGTAGGCATAGATGGTCTATGCGATGAATTATTGGAGGGAATACCCAGAATGATGAACTCCTAGATTTGTTTGCATTTTGGGCTATTTCATACTAAATAACTGTCCTATCTAAGAAGCAATTTTGATACATACCTATTTTACACTTAATATTTTAGAAGGAAAAATCACTGGAATTATGGACTCCCAATATCATAGAGGGCTGGGGCCAGGGAAGAGGGAGGAAAGGGGAAACAATGATACAGAGTGACTAATCAACTTGTCCAAAGTCATACAGACAGTTATGACATAGCCTAGATTAGAATCCAAACACCCAGACCCACAGTCTCTCCATCACACCACACACTGCTACTCATTTATCTTGAGAGAAGTAGGCAAAGACACTCCTCTAGGGATCAAGGCCTTCCCCAATAGCTACTAAGCTCTAAACAAGACTTTTAGTGGATTATGTTGGGGTGGGGAGTAGAAGCATAGAGGTATAGAGAAGAGGAAGAGTAGTTGTGTTAAGTCCCTAAATCCAAAATACCATAAACCACATTCTTTAAAAACAAAACAAAACAAAACAAAACAAAAAATTAAGATGGTGCTGAGGCCCAAGGGTAATCATGAAATAAGAGAAATGATTTTCTAATCTCCCTTCTTTCAGGGCTCTTAGCCTTGGATTCAAGCTTCAACTCTGCTGCTCATTAGTCTTATGATCTTAAGCAAGCCCCTTCCCTTCTCTGGGCCTCAATTTCCTCTTCCATAGGAGGGCATTGAACTAAATAATCTCTAAAAGTCTCTGCCAACTTTTAGATTTAGTGATTCTTGGTGCCCCTTTCTTGCCAACCTCCTGTACCAGTGCCCAGTATTGTTGTGTTACTGCTCAGCTGTGGAAAAACCTCAAATCCAATCCTTCACCCAAGCTCAGGACTGCCTCTCTCTGTCCTTCTCTCTGTCAAAACTTGCCTCCTGAGCCTCTCTTTATAGAGGGTTTTGTTCTCAGCTAATAGTAAATCTGGAAAGCCACAAACTCATTTTCACAATGGGTCAATGGTTAATACACATTAAACCTTATCCCTTCTATAAAATATTTAATAGGTGACCACACTGAAACCCCAAAGGAATCAAGCCATAACAGTGGAATTCAAGGCAGCAAATTTCGGTCCTGCAGAGGAAATATTAGAGGACTGGAGTCTTCCTGGGACCCTAAAAATGAACTGTCCCCACTGTGGGATAAGAAAGGATCTCTACCTCCTTGTCTTCCCCCTTTCCTATAGCTTCCTGTGGCCAAGGAGAGGAGTTTAAAAAAATGTTGAGAGGAATAGTGGGATCATTTAAGAAATGGAGAAATTCATCAGTAAAGTCCACTGGTTAAAAAGTCACCTAAGTCCTCTGATTTCTCATCATAGTGTAGAAGTGACTCTGAGTTTTTGAGCTAAGTTGCTCTTACTTAAATTAAACTCTACAAATATTTATGGAGCCTCTACTATCCTAGCAAAGAGGATACAAAAATATAATAAACCCTTTCCCTCAAGGAGGGCATGAATATGAGAGGAAAACCTAGAAGATTTGCACAAAATGATGCAAAAGTAAAGTTAGCAAAACTAGGAGAACAACATATCCAATAATGACAACACTGTCAAGACAAACAACTTTGAAAGACTTAAGAACTTGGATCAACTCAATGACCAACCATGATTTCAGAGGACCAATGGTGAAACATGATACCTGTTTCATGGGAGAAATGATGGACTCGATACAGAATATGACATTTTTAAAAGACTCAGTTAATATAGGAATTTGCTCTTTATAGCTTCACATATTTGTTACAAAGGATTTGATCTTTTTTCTTTCCATGATGGGAAAGCAAGGTGGAGAGAAAATAAATACTTGTTAATTTAAAAATATGACATTTAAAAAATGAATAAAAGGCAATTTGAAGATGGAGAAATCAATTATAAGCTGGAGAGGGAGGGGTTTGGAAGAGGCTTTGTGTCAAAGTTGGCATACAAGCTAAAGCATATAAGGATTCTGAGGCAAGGAGGAGGCAATGCTTTCCAGGCATAGCATGGGGATGGAAGATGAATACCTAGTAGATCTGTCTGATAGCTAGGGTAGAGTAGAAAGAACACTGAATTTGGAGCCAGAGAACCTGGGTTCAGATTTCACTTCTGTCACTATTTGTATGGCCTTGTGCAAGTCATGACCTGGGCCTCAAGTTTCCTTATCTGTAAAAGCAGGTGAATAAATCAGAAGGAGGGGTTCTTAACCTGGGTTACATGAATTTTTTGAAGGGATATTTTGATAACTATAATTTTAATAACTATAATTCAATGCAACTTGTTTCCTTGATAATCTTATGTACTTTATTTTGTGCATTTAAAAACATTATTCTGAGAAGGGGTCTACAAATTTCACCAGACTGCCAAAGGGGTCCATGACACAAAAAAAGCTAATAACCTCTGATATTCTCTTAAAGTTCCTTCTAGTTCTGAATCTATAACCGTATGAAGGAGAACGTTATGAAAGAAGTCTAGAAAGGTGTTCAGGGAACCAGACTGTGTAGGGATTTAAACAAAAAGCCGACAAGTGTGTATTTTATCCCGGTGGTAATAAAGAGTCACTGAAAATTTTTGAGCAAGGAATGTGACACAGTCAGACCTGCATTTTAGGAATGTTAGTTTGCTAGGTATATGGTGGATAACTTTGAGAAGAGAGAAAAAGGAAGCAGAGAGATAGAGGGAAGCAATAAGCATTTAAATAACACCTACTATGTGCCAGGCACTGTGCTAAGTGCTTTACAAATATGAGATGGATTTGGAAGCTACTATAATTGAGGCAACAGAAACTACAAGACACGATGACTGAATGGATATAGAATAAGGTAAGTGGAGCAAGTAGGTGGTGCAGTGGATAGAGCACTGGCCCTGAAGTCAGGAGGACCTGAGTTCAAATCCGGCCTCAGACCAAACACTTGACACTTACTAGCTGTGTGACCCTGGACAAGTCACTTAACCCCAATTGCCTAAAAATTTAAAAAAAAAAGAGTAAGGTAAGTAAGGTAGAGGATGAAGGAGAGGGCAGAGTCAAGGATGATTCTTGTGAAACTAGATGACTAAAAGGATAGTGGTACCCTCAAAAGAAGTAGGGAGGTTTGGAATATAGATAGGTTTAGAAGTAAAGATACTAAGTTCTGTAGAATTTTAATGTTTTCTTTCATAGCATGACTATTATGGAAGTGTTTTGTATGACTACACACGTATAACCTATATTGAATTGATTGCCTTCCCAATGGGGGAGAAGGTGGGGAGGGAGAGAATTTGGAACTCAAAGTTTTAAAAATGAATGTTAAAAATTGTTTTTACATGTAAATGGAGAAAAATAAAATACTAAATACAATTTTTTTAAAAAGGCAAAAATTAATAATTTTAAATGCTATTGGAGAACCCAGGCTGAGCTGTCCATCAGGCAGTTGGTTAGCAATATAGGAATGGAGCACAGAAGAGGGTTTAGGGCTAGACATTTCAATTTGGGAATCAATTTAATGGGATAATTCAATCCATGATAACTGATGAAATCACTGTATGTTCACATATTTTACCCACAATTCTAGGCTTGGTCTCTGATTTCCCAGCACACAAAAAACTGGAAGCAGCAAATGAGAAGGGAAGTGAGTAGGTGGGAGCTTCTAGAGACAGACTCCAACAGTAGGAAGTGACAGTAGAGAGCCTGATGCAGAGGAAACAGAAAAAGCTATAAAAAGCGAGCACACGAACTCAAAAAAGCCAAGCAGCCTGAAACCATGGAGGGCGGCTTTTAAGCCCAGACACATACCTACCTGCATGGA
The DNA here is from genome assembly GCF_900497805.2 of Vombatus ursinus. Lineage (NCBI taxonomy): Eukaryota > Metazoa > Chordata > Mammalia > Diprotodontia > Vombatidae > Vombatus > Vombatus ursinus. Next base: position 5,430,882 of record NW_020954604.1, on the reverse strand, counting down.
CTGTGAGGGCATCATGGTATTCTAATGCAATAGATGGTCCTAATGACAACTGACCCCTCAAAATAAAGGCAAAGCCTGATTGGGATACTCTGATTAAGAAATCATAATTTGTCCTTTAGAGATTCCCTTCAAAGCTTTCTTTAAAAAGGGTGAGGAGTCTAAAGGAATCAGCTCCAGTTAACTGGAAAATTCATTTCTCTAGAATACTTCTTTTTCTAACAACTCTAGATATTTACGGAGCTACTATATATGGGTACCTCTTGTATCCCCTAGCATAGTGCTGAGCACAGGACAAGTGATTAATAAACATCTGTTGAATAAACTAATTTTTAAAAGGAAGAACAGAAGTTTGTTTTTTTTTAACAAAAAAAGATGTGATTTTACCCATTTGCAGCAAGTAATTTTTTTTAATCCAAGCAGGAAAGATCAGCTGGGAGTTGACCATTGAAACTTAAAGTAGAAAGGATATATTAACTTATTTTTCCTCATAGAAGATGAGTTTACTTTTGAGATCACAATGAAAATAAGTTAATGCAAGGATGTCAAATAGAAATCATCCTCTGGCCTAGTCTATACCCACATTACTATCTAGCTCTCCCAAAGTAGAATAGGTCCCAGTTACCTCCTGCCTAGACTACTGTCAGTCTAACCCATCTTCTCCCTACATCAATCATCTTACCTGTGGACCACTGCCAGAATGTCTTTACAAAATACAAATGTCATGCTACTCTCTTCCTCAACAACCTTCAGTGGCTCCCTAGTCATGTTATTTAGTCAATTTTTCAGTCTGGCATTTAAATCCCTCTACAATCAGGTGCCAACTTTCCTTTCAAGACTTTTTCACTTTCAGGTACTATTATGCTTTGGCCAAATTCCTTATTCTTCATTCTCCAAATTTATCACCCCTTCACACACACACACACACACACACACACACACACACACACACACACACCCCCCAGTATCTTTGTTTACATTATCTCTAATGCCTAGAATAACCTACCCTTACCACCCCTTCTCTGGCTATTGAAATTATATAGCAGATCTAGGACTAATGCCAGTTCCTCCACGAAGACTTCCCAGATCCCCCATCTCCAGTCAAAAGTGAGCTCTCTCTTTGAATCTCAAATTATACATTGGCTATATTGGTTCTATGCATTTATCACCTTCTATCTTAGACTACATAGAGACATAGATATCTATATATATACATAGATATTCCAGTCATCTCCTATACTAAACTGTGAGCTACTACAGTGAAGTCATTTTTGTACTTCAGGACATACTTTGTACTTCAGTATTCAGTGAATACTTTGCATGAAGTAGCATGGTGTGCAGTGAGCATAGTGTACAGGACTTGTCAGAAAAAGGTGAGCTCAAATCTCAGCTGAGTTACTTACTAGCTGTGTGACTCTCTGAAATATCATTTAAGTTCTATGAGTCACAGTTTCTACATCAATTCAGTGGGGATAATGACAGCATTTAACTATGCAAAGTGCTTTCCAAACTTTAAAGTGCTTTACAAATGTCAGCTATTATTATAGCTTACATTAATACAAACAAAAATAAACAGCTTAATAAAATGTTCATTTAATTGTTGCATGACCCTCCTACTATCACCCTTCATTAAAGGAAAAAGCCAGTGTCATAATTATGCATCTCTAGAGCATCCATGAGTTGTTTTTTCTACCAAGACAAATTCGACCAAGATAAAAATGCGGGCAGCCTGTTTGGAGTTTTATTTATTGTTATATATGTTTTGTTTGCTTCTTTCCTTAAAATGGGAAAATTGGGAGAGATGGAGAAAAAATGTTCGATGATAAAAGTTGCTCCAGATCATATGCTGATTAGCAGCTGTATTATATAAACCCAGACAACTCTACCTCTTCTATTTCCTGCCACATCCTGGAGGATATAATGGGAGAAGGAGGAAAACGGAAGGGGAGAGATAAATGAAAAAAGAGATAGAGAGGGGGAAGAGATAGGAAAAAAGAGAAGGAGAAAGGAAAAGAGAGGAGGAGGGACAGATAGAGAAAGGGAGAAGCTGGGAGTGAGTGGAGTAAGAGGGAGAAGAGATAAGGAAGGAGAGGGGGAGGAGGGAGGAGAGAGGACAGAGAGAGGGGGAAGGAGAGAAGAAAGAGAGGAGAGAGGGGTGAGGAGAGAAGAGGAGGAAAATAGAGGGGAGATGAAAGATAGGGAAGAGGAGAGTAGAAAGACAGAGGAAGGACATAGCGGGAGGGAGATTGGGAAAGTTGGAAAGGGGGAGAAGGAGACAGAGAAGAAGGGAGAGAGAAAAGGAGGGGAGAGAAGGGAGACAGGGGAAGGGGGTGGAAAAAGGGAGACAGGGTGAGGAGAGAGAGACAGGAGGAAACAGGAGGCTGGGGTGGGGGAGAGACAAGGGGAGAGGGGGAGGAAGATGCCTTCTGTTGCTAGGTAAAAAACAGTGCCTAGTCCAGTGAAGGCTGATGCAGAGGATGCCAAGGCTTGATCATGCTGACTGTAGAATCCTGAAGGAATGGAGGGGGGAGAACATGAGGGAGAGCAAAGCAAATGAATTTAAGCATACGCTGTTGTTTCTCTCCCTTAAATCTGCAATGCAGAGAATTGAGAGTCAATTCAGCATAAACCTGGGCACCTGTGATATGCAAAAGATGTTGTTTCAGAATAAATCCTCCAATCCTGCTTGATTTCAGGAATAGGTTATTTATTCCACAAATATCTGTGAAGTGCCTACTTTGAGAAAAGTATTGTGCCAGGCCTTTGGGGGAAGAGGAGGCAAGGGGTAGCATAGTACACTGCACTAGGAATCAAAATGCCTGGGATTGAACTCCAACTCTACCACTAATCGTCTTGGTGAACTTGGATAAGCAATTTCCTCCCTCTGATCCTCTATTTGTCTATAAAATGAGAGACTTGGATTCCATGATGTTTAGGATCCTAACATTCTACTTTTCCTTTTAGATAGTTCTTTTTACTCTTCATATCTCTCCCTAGATAATAAACTCCTAGAAGCCAAGGACCCACAGCTATCTTTTCTATCTCTCTCAATCCATAGTATATAGTGGTCACTTAAATGAAAACAGTACTCTACATTCTACTTACATAATCATACTACTTCATAGGGTAGTTTTGGGGAAGGTACTGTCTGTAAACCTTCAATCTCTACATAAAAAGAAAGGAAACAAAAGAAATAGTGGGTACAGCTCCAGGCCTGGAGTCAGGAAGACCAGTGTTCAAAACCAGCCTCAAACACTTACTAGCTGTGTGACCCTGAGCAAGTCACTTAACCCTGTTTGCCTCAGTTTCCTCATCTGTTAAAAAAAAAAAAGAGCTGGAGAAGGAAATGGCAAACCACTACAGCATCTTTGCCAAGAAAACTTCAAATGGGGTCATGAAGAGTTGGATCTGACTGAAATAACTAAACAACACAAAGAGAATAAGCATTTATATAGTGCCTACTATATGCACTGTGCTAAGCACTTTACAAATATTATCTCATTTCATCCCCACAAGAACCCTACAAAGTAGATGATGTTATTATTCCCATTTTATAGTTGAGGAAACTGAGGTAAACAGAGTTTAAGTGACCTTCCCAGGGTTACTAATTAAGTGTCTGAACCTGGATTTGGACTCAGCTCTTTTAGAGTCCAGAGTCAGCATTCTATCCACTATGCCACCTACCTGCCTCATCATAATTTTTTTTTTTAACTGTACTAGTCTATTTAGAGTCCACAGCATATTGGATAGAAAGCCTGCCTCAGCAAGACCTGGGTTTAAGTTGTGCCTCTGGTATGTGACTCTGAGCAAATCACTTAACTCAATACCCCAAGCAACTCTCTAACACTATACAGTAAATGAAAAAATTGCTTATCTGAATGGATAGGGAAGTTTCTTCAACACTGGTGGTTGAAGATGCAATCTCACATGATCCTAATAATGAATTCCAAGAAGTGGTCTCGTGTATTTGAATTCACACCATTTGGAAGTTAAAATTATATAAAATATGGTAACTGGTTCTAGTCCAATATAAATATGCAGTGCAAGTGCATTAATCAGGACTTGGCTGTATCAGTGAAATTAGAAGTATAGATTTGAAGCTAGATAGACCTTAAGGCCAATCTAGTGCAACCCTGTTATTTTACAGATAAAGAAACTGAGGTCCATGGAGGGCTCAAGAGCTGGTGATAGGATGATGGTGACTATAGACTAGGCAGGAAGGAATTATTGATGAAATCTGAGGATTTCAGTGCCCCTACAGCACTGGATTTAGGCTCCAGTGTCCTGGGTTTGAATCCTACTACTACCAGGGTAGATACAATTTTCTCATAAGATTGTGAGCTCCTTTTGCCTCTTTTTGTATCCCCCAGCACTTAAGCACATCGTGGGTGCTTAATGAATGCTTACTAACTTACTGATTGGATCTTTCTACCACTATGTGTAACCTCATTCTTTTCAGTCTCTAAGAGCCAAGAGATCTCCCTTAAAATGCACATAAATTGGGCTGGGGGTGGGGTGAGCTAGTGTCACACAGAGCTATCACCTTAAGATAGCTATCACCTTAACTGGATGAGAGTGAACAAAAAAATCCCGTCCTTCAGGAAGGACAGCATGCAGGGGAAGGGGCAGGTCAAAAGAGGGAAGAGTAAAAACACGGAAAGGAAAGAGAAAGAAGGACATACTTTGCCTATCTCAAAATTTTTCCGGGAGTCCAAGCATAAGTGGTGCATAGTACAACGGAAAGACGTTATAGAATTCTGAGAGAAGCTGGTGGCTAAGCAAGACCCACAGGGCGAAGTATTATAAGCCTTGAAAATCAGAGCACCATAGAGGGCTAAGGGTTTGATCTTAGAGATCTCCTTTGTTTTACAGATGTGGAAACTGAGGCCCAGGGAGAGAAAGTGATTTGCTCATAGTAACACAAACCTCATTCAATGCCAGCTGAGAATAAGTCCGGCATAAATTTTGTGGGTACTTCTCCCCATTTCCTGGTCTCTAGGATATATGTTTACTTTAGATATATATATACTGATACAACTGTGGTAAGGCTGGCCCTGCCTTAACTAAAGAAATGTAAAAGAACTTTAAGATTTTAAAACAAGAAAAAATCTTAGAAACCACCTACTAGTCCAAGTACTGCATTTTATAAATGTAGGAACTGAGGCCAAGAGAGAAGTGACTTGCCTATGAGTCATAAAGGACCTAGTTAGAAGACCAGGACCCCAGTATCCTGACTCCCAAGTTTTTTCAAGTCCTTGATAACTATCAAGATCTTCTGTCTCTATAACTAAAACCCCATTTCCATTTCTTCCAAGTTAGTTTAACTTATCTTCCCATGCATCACTTCACAGGCAAATTTAAAAGTGCAAATGCCATCAAAAATTATAAAAGTTTGCACAAATTCATTCAGCATGGACCTGAAATTCTAAATTATTTTTCTTATGTTGATTGCTAGATTTCAAGGTGGAAGGGTCCTTAAAAGGTCATCAAATCCAATCCCATCATTTTACATATAAAGATTTTACACCCAGAAGCTAGAGAGTACCATTCAGTACAGCACTGATGTTCATTCACCTGCTATATCTGTCGCCCACATCATCACAGAATCTCTGGCTTATCCTCAACTCCTGACTCACTTCACTAACTCTCCCACATCCTTCGACTCACTGGTTAAACCATGCAGGACAGATATGAGGATATAGTATTATTAGGGTAAGAAGTCAAGTCTATCAATATCACAGGGAAAACAATTCATAGGATCTTAGGACTAGAGCTGAAAGGGATCTTAAGAATCCATTTAATCCAAGCCCCTCTATTTACAGCTCTGAAAACTAAGGCTAGGAGAAGTAACCTGACTTGTACAAGGTCACATAGGAAATCAGTGGCAGAACCAGAATTCCAACCTAGGTCACCTACTACAAAGCCACTATACCCCAATGCCAGTGGCTTCAATAATGCTTGACATATTCACCCTCTTCTATCCCTGTCACCAACCTCCATCCCACACCCCAGACCCTCAGAGACCTCCTGTTATGATATTTTAGTCTTCTAGTTGACAGGTGGAAGAGCTACATTTTAAAACTCTGGTTAAGGGGATGCTAAACTTAGCCTCATCTTAGAACTACATACAAACACCTCACATGTGAGTGCTGGAGTCACACCAGTTTCTAAGCATTTCAACAGAGCCTGGAATTAAAAAAAAAGTTAAGAGATGGACAGACAGACAAACAACAGAGAGACAGAAATGACCAGTGTCATATCTCTCCCAAGGCCCCAATTCCTCTGCTAAGTGACAAAAACAAGTGTTTTGTAACTAGACTGCTCAGCAGAAGTCAATTCACACCATTACTCACTAAGCAAATATTTTTCAAAATGACCCAAGGTGCAGGAAAGAGCATCCCCATCTAGACCCCATTTAGAACATTTCAATTTGTAGGAGTATCTTTCCATTTCTTACAGTGGCACCATCTCTCATCAGAAAACATACCATTGGAAAATGTTGAGGCAAAATCTTTCCTGCCTGCTCCCCTCCCAAAAGAGACATACAGTGGTCATTTTTTAGTTTAGAACAGAAGAGTTCTGGCTAAAACCTGCCAGTATTGTCACAAAGCAATGCAGCTGTTTCCCCATCTGTAAAATGAGGGGACTGAAGTACATGGCCTCTCAGGCCTCTTCTGGTTCTAAGTTTATGATCTTAAGAGGATAAGGCTTGTGAAAATAATCTTTCTACTTCTGCAAAGGCTCTACGATTCCCCAAAGGAGGAAAAACCACCAGCAAGGAAAACACGTTAACTTTTGAGACACAACCGTGGGGGCCTGTTGTGAAGAAGGGTGATTCCATATCTACCTTCACTAGGATATCTACATCCATCCCTCTAATACATGCCCAGTCTTCTTTGCAACACCCACTTCATACTTTAGCTTCAGTCACATGTTCTAAGGCAGAGAGTCTTAAGAAGGATGGTTCCAAATAGACAGTCAACCAAGTCATTTCAGCAGCTCTGCTCAAAATCATAAAGCTGGAAGTGACTTTATTTGTTTGTGAGACTACAGTTCCCTATCTCACCCAGATTAGAAGTGCATCAACCACAGACCCAATTCCTGGGTAGGTTGGCACGGGAGCTTTCAACTACTTCATTTTTCTGATCTGGACCTCCTTAGCCTAATTACAGATCAAGCACATCGCACTCCTCTCCAGGCTACACTCCAGACTTTCTCTATCATGGCCCTACACCAGGTCCCTTCATTCCCCACTCTACCCCTTTTTAGTTTCTTTTTATGTGCAGTATTCCTTCCTTAGAATATAAGCTCTTTGAGGGGAGAGACTGTCTTTCAGCTTATATTTGCATTCTCAGCACTTAGCACAATGCCTGGCAAATAGGAACCACTTAACATTAGTTGATTGTAGTTTTAGGCTGCCTGGGGGCTTCTCCCTCCCTGGCGGTTCGCCATAGCAGTGGCTTGCTAGAACAAACTACAGGATTGGCTTTATCCAAACTGCAGCTCAGAACTCCCAACATCAAGTGATCCACCAGTCTTAGCCTCCTCAGCATCAGGGACCACAAGCATGTGCCACCATGTCCAGCTAGTCCTTCTAATCCAACTCCCTCCATCTACCTATAAGGAAAATGAGACCAGAGAGGCCGTCACTTGCCCAAGGCCACAAAAGTGATGAATGACAAGCAGAATTTTATCCCAAGTCCTCAGAGTCCTAAGCTAGAGTGCTCTTTCTATTGCACCAAATGAAAGGAAGAAAGATTAAAATGATTTCAAGATTAGTTAATGCTCATTGTCTTTCTACCCCTGCTTTTTTTTTTACTTCAGCAGAAGCATAATGTACTCTGCTCCAGCCTTTTACCTTTACTCTGTGTGTATCCCTCTTTCTTGTTGTATGCTGTTCCTTGTAAACAGCATTTTGTAGGATTGTGGTTCTTAATCCACTCTGCCATCCACTTCCATTTTATGGGAGAGTTCATCCCATTCACATTCACAGTTATGATTACTATCTGTGTCTTTCTCTCCATCCTATTTTTCCCCATTTATGCTTTTCTCTCTCCTTTCTCCCTTTCCCTCCTCAGTAGAGTTTTGCTTTTGACCCCCACTTCCCTCAGTCTGACCACCCCCTTCACACTTACTACTTCTTCTCTCCCTTCTATTCACCTCCTCCCTTTTCTTTTCCCTTTCCCTTTTATGCCTCCTTTTCAATTTGGCCAATTCTAATTCTTAGGGAATTGTTTTCTTCAGTATACTTTTTTCCATTTGGCCAATTTTTTTTTCAAGACTTGTTTTCTACAGTTAATTTTTGTCCTTCCTTTTTCAAGTTATTAACTCTCTCTTTCATACCTCTCATTTCTTTTCCCAATTTTTCTTCTACCTCTCTTATTTGACTTTTAAAATCCTTCTTGAGCTCTTCCAAGAAGGATTTTTGGGCTTGAGACCAGTTCATATTCCCCTCTGAGGTTTCGAATGTGGTTATATTGACAATGTTGTCCTCTTCTGAATTTGTGCCTTGATCTTCCCTGTCCCCATAAGAATTTACGGTCATTGTTCATTTCTACTTTTTGCTCATGATGTTTGCCTATTTCCTGACTTTAAAAAAAAAAGAGTTGAGCTCTTCTTCTGGAGTGTAGGGGGCACTGACCCAAGCTTATTGTGCTGGGTGCCTGGGACCTAGTCACTGGCTTTGCGTGCTGGGGCCTCTGGTGCTGGCAGCTGGAGGCTGTAGGGTTCTGGCAGCTTACTTGGTGCTGAGCTGGGGTCAGCAGCACTAAAGCTCTTGGGGTGGGAGTGGGGAGTCTGGCCCTTGGAGGATGCCTGCTCACCCAGGTCTTGCACTCGTATGTTTGATTGCTAGAGGATGTCTGTCACTCTGGAGTTGTGCTTCCCAGAGTTGTGCTGAAGCACTGGAGATTTGGCCGCTGGAGAATGTCAGTGCAGGTAGTGGTTTTCTAAGCTGGTGTTTACCAGTTCCCCTACTCTGCTGAGGCACTCAAGGGGTCCTGGTGTTGGCTCAGGTTGGGTCCATGGGGCTCAAGATCTCCCCCTGGTTTGCTGAGGTGGGGCTTGCCGCTGGCTTGCTGGATGCCTCCTGTCCTATACTGCTCCCCCTCCCCCAGAGAGAGAGAGGGACCTTTCTCATTAATCCCCCAAGCTTAGTCTGCTGCACCCCATTTTTCTGCTGGCTCAGCTGTTCCAGGGTTTTTCCTGGGGTGATGTTTTCTGGGCTTTCAGAGGTCAATAAGGGAAGGTGAGAGCGACTTGCTTCTTACTCCGCCATCTTGGCTCCAGGAAGCAGAACCTCATTATCTTTCAATTAAGAATTTTAAATGCACCGAAAAGAATATCAAGGTGAAATAATTTCCCTCATTCTGAGAGCATTTGCTTATAGATTTCCATCCTACTAATAATAAATGACTGCCCATTCAGTCATACCCACCCAGTGCCAACAATTCTTTTCTTTTCCTCCTTTTTCTTTTTGGAGGCTGAATCACCCTATCTTTCCCAGGCTAGAAGTGCAGTGGCCACTCAGATGCCCAACAATTACTTTCAAGTGTAGGGAGGAGAAATGTAAACAAAATTCAGAAGCTAACTAGATATGATAAAGGATATAACCACTCCAGACTCCTGTTCCCCACTCCCTTCACTTCCTGAATAAAATAATGTCAGAGATCCATAGAATCTTAGAGCAGAAAGGGACCTAAGAGAGTTCCTAGTTCCCATCAATCCCACTAACACCTCCCCCCCAACACATACACATTTTACAGATGAGGAAACTGAGGCTCAGAAAGAGAAAGTGAGTAATCTAAGGTCATATAGTCAGAAGTAATACTGGGACTAGAAACAAGGACTCCAAGAAAGGTCCATCTACCACACATTTTTAAATTCTGAATGTTGCACTCTAGTTTTTAAGGCAGCATGATACATTGGAAAGTACACTGGATTTGGTACCAGATGACCTTGGTAATTCTAGTCAAGGCTTTGAAACTTACTGTATATGTGACTTTAGGTAACTGGTTTTAACTCTCTTGGATTCAGTTCACTCATATGCAAAAAGTAGCGAGTAGACTACCAGCATTCTATGGGCCTATGAATCTTCTCCAAGAAACTATCCAAGACTATAGCACAGACTTCCCTTCTCTAGTACCAAAGCTAACCATCACTTTCCAGGTTCCTCAGTCCTGCTATTACCTCACTCAAGTCCTTTTGATTGAATTGATCAGACCTTTATTAAGTGCCCACTACATACCAAGCACTGTAATACTAATGCTGGGGGGAAACAGAAAAATCAAAGCAGTTTCTGCTCTTAAGGATTTTCTATCCAACTGGGCAAATAGGTGGCACAGTGGATAGAGCGCCAGGTCTAAAGTCAGGAAGAATCATCTAATTGAGTTCAAACCTGGCCTCAGACACTTACTAGCTGTGTGACCCAGAGCAAGTCACTTAACTGTTTGCCTTGTTTCCTCATCTGTAAAATGAGTTGGAGAAACCCCAAATGGAGTCACAAAGAATCAGACATGATTGAACAACAAGAGGAGTTTATATGACTTCCATGAGCTGTAGTTTCTACATCTGCAAAAAGGTGTCATATATGATCCAGAAGATAGATCACTTAGTATCTGGCAGTACTAAAGCCTCTTGCCAGAGGCTCCTTTCCCTCATAGACTCTACCCAAGCTCAGTCGTCATGGATTCATGATAGGAAAGGGAAGGAAGTAGGTAAAGGGAACCATGTGGCAGCATCTAGAGAAGCCTGAGACTCCCGTTTATTTTTCTGTGTTTGCCAAATACAAACATTGACGGCAAGGCCAGTACTTACACATGGATGAAAAATGAATAGGAGATTCATTCCTCTATCCAAAAAGAATCAAAAGTTCTGCAGCTGCAGCAAAGGAACCCTGCCCCCATGCATGCCCACTTTGGCCCCAGGACTTCCCAGTCTTCTAGTTCCTGCATTCCCCTCAAGGTAAAATGTTGCATCCATTAGTTCAGGTTAGGCTTGCCTTGGGAAATTTAGGCATTTTCCCAGGGCAAGAGAAGAGACCCTTTCCAAGGGTCAAGAAGAGAGAAAAAGGGGAGGGGGTTTCATTATTTGCCAGCAAAGCAGCATGGGGAATAAACATCTTGGGAACCTGCCCAGTATCCCTGTGTAAAAGTCTGAAGCTTTATTAGTGTCTAATGGAAAGGAATCAGCATTACAGTGATCACTCAGAAAATTCACTTATTTCATATCGGTCGTTGAAAAGTCTAAAGATGAATCTGGTCATCTAGTTTAATGGGCTTAAAAAAAACCCAGTTTGATTATGCCAATTATAGCATGTGTTCCTACAAAATTCCACTTGAATGCAAAACCACCAAACTTCTTACAAAGTCAAAGGGATTTACCACTCCTGCCCTCTAGCACAGTGATTTGCAAGAACTGGCTACCAAGCTATTAAGCTTAATGCCTTCTGTGCTTTCTGGGAAGCCAGTATGGTGTGGAGGAAATAGTATCATACTTGGGGAAGGGGGAAGGGGGAAGGGAAAGGAATAAACATGTATATCTTGCTTCCCATGAGCTAGGCACCACGCTAACTGCTTTACAAATATCTCATTTGATCCTCGAAACAACCTCGTGAGGTAGGTCCTGTTATTATTCACATTTTCCAGGTAAGGAAACTGAGGTTAAGTGACTTGCCCAGCATCACACAACTGGCAAGGCCAGATTTATGCTTGGGTCTGGGTCTTCCTGACTCCAGGCCCATTACTCTATCAATCGCACCACCTAGCTGACACTGACTTGGAATACTGGTTCTGCCATTTGCTTAGACTTCAACTCTCTCAACTCCAGTTTTCTCATCAATTCCTCACTAATACTAATGGGCAGCTAGGTGGCACAGTTGATCTTTCCGAGTTCAAATCTGGCCTCAGATACTTACAAGATGTATAACTCTTGGTAAGTCACTTAATCTTTGTCTTAGATTCCTCATCTGCAAAATGAGAACAATAGCATCTATATCCCAAGGTTGTTGCAAGGATCAAATAACTGGCACGTAGTAGATTACACACACGCACACATGTGTATATATACACATATGTGAATTATTGTTATTGTTATTAATATTTGCATTACCAACCTCACAGGTATGTCTATAAGTAAGAAAGGGCTTTGAAAATGGCAAAGCACTACATAAATGTAAATTATTTATGCAACTGAAAAGATTGTTCAGTCATTTTCATTTGTGTTCAACTCTTCATGACCCCATTTGTGGTTTTCTTGGCAAAGATCCTGGAGTAGTTTACCATTTCCTTCTCCAGTGCATTTGACAGATGAGGAAACTGAGGCACACAGGGTTAAGTGACTTGCCCAAGGTCACACAGCTAGTACATGTATGAGGCCAGATTTGAACTCAAGAAGTCATGACTCCAGGTCCAATGCTCTATCCAATGTGCCACCTAGCTGTCCCAACTGAAAAGATAGCATGGCATACATTGGAAAGAGTGAAAGACTTAGGAGTCAGGAGTCTGGGTTCAAATCCCATCTTTCACGTGTAAGACCTGAATAATACACATGACTTAACCTCTTTGCTTAAATTTCCTCATCAGTAAAATGGGGATAATAATGCTTATATTATTTACCTCACAAAAGTTTTGTGAGGCTCAAATGAAATACTATGTGTAACATGCTTAGAAAACTTTAAAGCACCGTATATGCTAATTGCCTGGATATAATGAGATCTGTTGCATAGTGTATGATGTAGGGCAAGGCATTGCTGCTTAGCAGTATGACCCTGGTTATCTCAATGCATCTCTCTGGCCCCAAGTTACCTCATTTCTTATCCAAGTTTTATAGATAACCAACCATCTTACATTATAAAGCAAGGGCTCATAGATAAGGGACCTTAATAATCCAACCCCTTCAGTTTCAGATTTGGAAAATGAGTCCCCAAGAGGTGAAATGACTTAACTTGCCCAAGGTCACACAGGTAACAAGTAACAGAAAAGGGATTCAGTCTTGGGTCCTGTGATTCCAAGTTTAGCATTCATTTCCAGGTACTGTGTTGTCTAATTATTTTGTATGACATTTTTATAATCGATAAAGGGCTTTCACATATTCTCTTTCACATGACCCTCATAATACTACTATGAGATGGGTAGGATGAGTATTATCCCCATTTTGCCAATGAGGAAACTGAGGGTTAGCGGTTCAGGGACTTATCCAAGATCACCAGTGACTGACAGGCATATGTTTTCCAAGTTCAGCACTTTTTCCTGTATGAATATCATGTTGTTTCTGGATGACACAAGTTGTCAAGGAACAAGACAGAGAAGTTAAAGTACTTTGAAAAATATAAAACATTTCATATTTATTTACTTGAACACCAGCTGTTTCCCTTTTAGCTCCCAGTAGAATGTTAAGTTCCATGAGGACAAAGTCCATTTCATTTTTTTTTCTTTACAGCCCCAGTGCCCAACAGCATTTGGCACACAGTAGGTGCTTAATAAATGCTTATTACATAAACAAAATAAATAGTACACACACCTAAGGTGTGAGTGGTATTATTTTATTATTTTTTGTTACATAATTTTTCTTGAAGAAGTCACAAGGCTATCATATATTTTGGTTGGGCTGGCGGAATGAACCCCAGTTTGGATTGACTCTGCCACTAGTTGTGTGACCTTGAATAAGTCACTTCACAAGTTCAGTATGAACTGATGCAGCATGAAATAAGAACTAGGGAAACAATTTACACAGTGACCACAATGATGTAAAGAGAAACAATTTTGAAAGATTCTGAAACTCTAGTCCAAAGACTGTAGTCATTTATGACTTCAGAGGGCTGATGATGAAGCATGCCTCCCACCTCCTGGAAGACAGGTGACTACAGATGCAGAATGAGACATACATTTTTAGACGCATTCTGCTAGTGTGCTTTGATAAACTATATTTGTTTGATTCACGGAATAACTTCTACTGAGATCATAAGTTTATATATAAGGAAAGGACCTCAGAGAACCTCTAGATCAACCTCCTCATGTTACAGATAAGGAAACTGAGGCCCAGGAAGGTTCAATGACTTGCCTAAGGTCACAAATAGCAACACAGGTGAGATTTGAATCCAAGTCCTCTTACTTTGGGTAGCTATGTGGCACAGCAGATAGAGGATCAGGCTTGGAGGCAGGAGGACCTGAGTTCAAATCCAGCCTCAGATACTTACTGGCTGTGTGATCCTGGGCAAGTCACTTAACCCTTTGCCTCAGTTTCCTCATCTGTACAATGAGTTGGAGAAGGCAATGGCAAGCCACTTGAGTATTTTTGCCAAGAAAACCCCAAATGGAATCACAAAGAGTTGGACACGACTGAAACAACTGAAAAATGATTTCTTACTTTAGAGCCCCAATGTTGTTTCCATTGAGGGGGAAGAAACAGGAGAGGAAGAGGGAGAGAGGTAAAAGGGGAGAGGAGAAAGGAGAGAAAGAAGAAAAGAGAAAAGACAAAGAAAAGGAAAGTGAGAAAGAGAAATGTCAAGAAATAAAGAAAAAAGAAAAAAACTTCAATAAAACATTTAAGAGTAAAGTTCAGGAAGAGACACACACAGGTCAATTCTGCTACTATCCTGTCAAATTTAATAGGTTTTTTAAAAAGATATTTAATAGAAGTTCACTTTTTCATCCTTTTTTTGCTTTTCATATTTCAGTGCTTGTTGATTTGCTGTTTGCTAAATTCATAATAAAAGAAAAAAAAGGTTTTGTAATCACATCACTTCTTTAGCAAACTCACCTAGATGACTTTTAAGGTCCTTTCCAGCTCTGATACTGTAAGATTATCTGGTTAGAACACACAGAAAAGAGACAACCTACACTCAGCTTTCTAATAATTCAGATCGTGGACGTGACATTAATGATGCCCTCCTCCAAGCTTATTAACGAATCTGACTTTGAGCCTTGTATAAGAAGGTACTCCCTCCTGACAAATGGGCATCCTTAGGTATGGAGATGCTAGGTAATCACCCTAATAAAAGACAGCAAACTCATCTGGGAGAGGGGAGGAGGAGTTCAGGTTTTATGGTTTTAATCCAATCTTATAATTACACTTGGTATTTTCTACCAAGTTCAAAGCTTGTTAGCCACTGATAGTAAAGTAAAGACATCTTAATTTTAAATTGATCACACATATAAAAGTTTCTAAGACTTCTTGACCCTTTTCATTATTGGAAGTAGCGCGGTATATGGGAAAGAACCCAGATATTGGAGTCAGTATTTGGGTTTGAATTCCACCTCTGAAGCTTACTATCTAAATAACTTTGAACAAATCACCTAACCTCCTTTGGCCTCAGTTTCTTCGTCTCTAAGGTGAAGGAGCCGGGACTAGATGGCCACTGAGGTCACCTGTAGCTTTAGGTCTGTGATGTCATGGGTCCCTCTCAAGCCTCCCTGATCTGACTCATTTCAAGATAAGCTCCCCGAGATCACTGAACAGGTCCTGCCTCTGTTGCATCATACTTGGCACTAAGGTCACACTGTCAACTCCAGCAGAAACTGAGAAGTCTTGTCTGACTTTTCTCCCAAGTTATAGGAGAAATAAGCACGATGGTGGAAAAGGCACTAAAGGCTCACTCATCTGAACAGTTGTTATTAGTCAACTGCTGTGCACAAGGCACAATACTAGGTCCAGTGTTGTAACCTCTTCCCTCCGGAGCTTACAATCTAAGTGTAGTTCGTGGGAAAGGCACATATATGGAAATAAATGTGATTCTGGACCCAAAGAGATATGAGTTCCAATACTTTTGTGATATTGGGCAAGGCACTTGAGCTGCCTCAGTTTCCTCATCTAGATAATGAAAGGCTAGGGTCCTTTCTGCATTTACCATATTCTGGCTTATCATAAGATCCTAGCATATAAATGCAGAGAGGTACATACAAACAAGACAGTTGAGAATGGAACCATTACTTTGGGGAGGGGAAGGAGGAGGAAGAGACAGAAGGCTCTAAGAAGGATGTGTTTTACAGCTTCGAAACTTTTTTTTTAATGCAACATAAGCTCAGAAACTTAGCACTGAATATCACTATAAAAATAAACTTGCATATTAACTATTTATGTTTCTGTTATTACTCTATGCATTGAAAGCATTACAGCAAGATTTCAGTCACTCTTCCTACTCAAAACTTAACAACACACAGTCTCTTTGTTGGTGTTTTATTTTTTCTCTTCAGTAGTGTACAGAGACTTCAATTCAATGTAAACACAGGTGGCAAGACAGACAGATCTTCCCACTGAGATACTTGGTTAAATTCACATTTTTGTTATCCAAAAAGCTAACCTGTGCTCCAAGGTCTCTCTCTTTCTCTCCTAAGAAGGTGTCTCTACCACCTTCAACACCTGGTAAATACAAAATTGCTTTTTAAAAATAGTCTAAAGCAATCTCCTCCTCCTTTAGCTATTATGTTGTCATTTTTAAAAGTTAAGGCACTTTGTCAGAAACATGAAAATAACATCCTTGTGGCAGCTAGTTGGCACACTGGATAGAGTACTAGGCCTAGAGTCAGACTCATCTTCCCAAGCTCAAATCCATCCTCAGATACTTATTAGCCGAGTGACCCTGGGCAAGTCACTTAACCCTGAACCCTGTTTGCTCCATCTGTAAAACGAGCTGGAGAAGAAAATGGTAAAGCATTCCATATCTTTGCCAAGAAAACCCCAAATGGGATCAGGAAGAATCAGACATGACTGAAACAACTGAACAACAACAATGAGCAAAAAAAAAAAAACAAAAAACCCACAAATAAATAAAAAACAAACAAAACAAAACAAAGGCAGCTGGAAATAGGGTATAGGGAATAGAGTATGGGATTTGGACTTAAGAGAGTTGAATTTGAACCAATTAACCCAGTTCTGCTACTTCTTACTACCAAATGATCTTGAGACAGTCTTGTCCCCTATCTAGCCTCAGTTTCTTCAACTGTAAAATAAGGAGGTTGAACTAGATTGCCAAAGTTCTTCCCAACACTGCATCTAAGTAAAGTCTGGTCAACATGAATTTTAGAATACTCAAGATAAAGTGACCCTAAAGGCTCTCTAGTTCAAAATTTTCATCCTAAAAGTTAAAAAAAAAAAAAAAGCTGAAGCCCAGACAGAGGAAATGATCTGTCCATGGTAGCTTAACTAGTGAGTGGCAGAATTGGGATTAAAATCCAAATTTCCTAACCCCTGGTCCTTTGCTCTTTTTTTTTCTCTCTTACTCCACTGATAAAATATAAACTGTGCTGACAAATGCTTAAATTTCCTTAAAGCTGCAATGAATCAGTGTTAAATTACAAAATTCTTACTCTGCTAATCTGTACAATAATTTTACTCATAGATCTGTCATATCATAGCAATAGCAATGAAAAAGAGTATTAACTACTTCAAATTTATATAGCCTTATAATTCATAAGATATTTAAGAATCAACAGATATGGGTTCAAACACCAGCCCTGCCACTTACCATCTGTGTGCCCATGAGGGGTATGAACTAGAGCGCTATGGTCTCTTCCAACTCTAAAGCTATGATTCAGAGGAGGCAGGCAGTATGTGATTTATGATCCTCATCCTACAGCCTGGAAAACTGAAGTTCAATATGCTTTTGTTTCAGAAGTCTCTGGCACAGTATGTTTTGAAATTTTTAAAGTATCCTCAAGTGGTGGGCTATCCACAGGAAAATTTTGAGGATGCAGGTTTACAGACCAGCAAAGTCCTGGTAACTAGATGGACAGAAATGTCTTGCCCACAACTAAGAAAGTCAGGAGGGGAACAGACAAGACTTCACTGGGAATTTAAATGCAGTTCCTTGAAAACTCCCATGCTCAGTCCTCCTGACATTTCAAGCTTAAGAGTACTGGTACCACCAGTACCATTTCAGTGACATGTGAAACCTCTTCCATCATACTCAATCTGAGAATCAAATATCCCCAAATCATGGGATTGCTTCCCCACCACCACCACACTATTTTATAATTTAGAATGTTAAAGTTGGAACAGACCTTAGGGGACCTTGTATTCCAAACCTTTTAATTTACAGAGGAGAAAACTGAGGCCCCCAGTGACTCATCCAAGGTCATGAAGCTATTGAGCAAGAGATACTAAAACCCAGGTCTCTTAATTCCCAGTCCAGAGGCTCTTTCCACATCATCTTCCCTTGAATTTTAAATACAGCTGATCTTTCACTCTCAAAATCTCCAGGCTCACAAATGGTACAGTTAAGTCAAGTAAAAATTCCATAAGAATTTAAGAAAAGGAGAAATATGGGAGGGGGGAGGGAATTACATTATCTTTTCTTTTTTAGTTTAAGTATTTCAAGTGACTTTCACTTAATTTACCCAGAGCCTCATTTAACACCTCCCTAGTTCTGAAACACAAAACCACCTCCTAGAATCCTTCATTAGCAAACTAAGATTCAACCAGGTGCATAAACTAGGGCCAGCAGAATAATTAGGTGGAATGAGAGACCTTGTGAAAAAGTCAAGCAAAAGTCTGAGAGTACTAAACTCCATCCTTCAGTTGTTTTCCATTGACCAGTATTTTTTTTTTAAACCCAGCCTCACTGTCTCTGAAACAATTCTGATGCAAATTTTAACCCTGTGCACCAATTCAGGTTTCAAGAATAGGAATCTAGAGTTTACCTACCCCAGTACAGAATGGGATAGAAAAGGTTCATTAGGGCTACTTACTGAAACAAAGTTCTCTCCTTCTCCCCCACCCCCAATTACACACACACACACACTCACACACACACACATTCTCTCTCTCTCTCTCTCTCTCTCTCTCTCTCTCTCTCTCTCTCTCTCTCTCTCCCGAATGCACCCTGCCATAGCAACTGCAAGGATCTGGGATCAAAGCAGCCCATGGTGGCCCAGCTCTGAGCCTTTCAGGAAAAGGAGACAGCAAGACTGCCTCTGCTATACACAAGGGAAAGACTGACTTGAAGCCTGACTCTTGTTTTCTAATCCAGGCCAGTGGAGGAAGGGGAGTGAGGGGAGGTGGGGGGAAAGCGACAGTTCTCAGAAACCCTGACCCCTTGCCCAGGGCTCCCCACTTTCCGTACAGCAGGAGACAAAAGGTAAAGAAATAATAAGAAAGGTTGAGATTATTGACTAGGAAAGAGAAGGGATTGATGGGTTTGACCTCCAATTCTACCTCTCTTAACCCTCCCCCATAGCATCCCCTTCCCCAGGGTCTCAGACAGAGGGGAATATGCAGAACTCACACGGTAAAGGCATTCGTCTTCGTAGGTGGTAGTTTGGGGGGCTGAGGGCAAAGGGCCAAGGTAATTAAAATCCTAAATCTAGACACGCGCCAGAAGCAGGTGCAGTAGACCGAGGGACTGCACCAGCTTGAAAGAATCCCAGCCCGCTGCCCGTAAGTAGGAGGGGAGGGGCGGAAAGCCAACGAGAAAGAGAAGGAAGAGCTCATCTTCCTTTTTTGTGTCTCGTTCCCCCTCCCCCTATTCCAAGCTCTAATGCAGTGGCTGGAACTTTATCGGTTCCTTGGGATGGGTCTAAGGTTTTCAGGAGCAGGGAACCAGCCTGAGATATGGGGCGGGGGGGGGGGGGGGGGGGGGGAAGGCTAGGGCAGGACTCGAGAGAAGACAGGCTGACACTGGCGCCCTGCTCCGGAATGCAGGGCTCCTATGCACATGGGCACTCTCTCTCGTTCCTTCTCCTTCCCCTACTGCGGTAGCATCCCGACATGACACTGCAGCTGGAACAAAAGCTGCGGCGGCCGCGCTGCCCGCAGAAGAGCTAGCTCCCAACCCCGGCTCCCGGCACCACAGAATCTGGCCCAGAGGCCCGGGGCACACCTGGGGACCAGGAACGGAAAGAGACAGACTTGAGGCTTCTCCGCCCAGAATAGTGGCACCCTAGGGATGGGTAGCCGGCGATGGCTGCCTAAACCTACACCACTCAGCTCTCACTCCACCCATTAAAACTGCGTGAATTTTTTTTTTTTTTGCCGTAGTACCGATAGTCCGGCCTGGCAGAGTCCCCCAAAGGGCGGCCCTCCAGCCTATTCTCCGCCTTTGCGAGCCCCCGCCACTCCAGGCTTCCATCAACGCTCATGAATGCATCCTCTCTTCCAGGGCAGGTGTCCTCGGGCCTCATGCCCCGCTGGCCCAGAGGCGAAAGGGCTTGGAATCTGAGAGACTGGGAAGGGGCGTAGGGAGGAGAAAACCACCCCACATCAGGTCACCCACAAGCTCCAGGCGTTCAATGCCTCTACTGCCTCCGCCTCCCCAGTCCCGCCAAGAGCTTCACTCACCAGGAAGAAGGAGCGGGTGATCATTGCGGCTCTGGGTCCGCTGGCGATCCAGCTGGAAGAGGAAGAGGCGAAACTGGAGCAGAGCCGGCCGGCGGCAATGCTGCTCGCAGAAGCCCCCATGGATGGTCCGGGGGCTCGCAGAGGAGCCTGTGGCCCGCTGCCCCGCGGCAGCTACACTCCCTAGCTGCCTCTGCC
The DNA here is from genome assembly GCF_900497805.2 of Vombatus ursinus. Lineage (NCBI taxonomy): Eukaryota > Metazoa > Chordata > Mammalia > Diprotodontia > Vombatidae > Vombatus > Vombatus ursinus. Next base: position 5,410,419 of record NW_020954604.1, on the reverse strand, counting down.
CAGCGCCACATCCACCGCTGCCTCTGGGGCCAGGAGCCCATCTAACTCAGGTGCTCCATAGAGACTGCGGCAGAATAAGAGGTGGAAAGAGAGCGGCAGAATTGGGTTTGGGTGGCTTTCAACACCTGCCCAGCGGTGCAGCAGCCAAGGGGAGGAGAGGCAGCCGCTGCAGAAGCCGTCGCCTGCCTTTCCTCGCCTCCGAAACCGGCTGCGAATAACCAGGGAGAAGGGCTGGGTGCAGGAGAACGAACGAACAACTTCCCATAGCGAACCCTCAGTCCAAGGCTAACAACCCCCTCCTCCGCCTCTCAAACCAGCCGGCTAGGGAATGAGCTAGGGCGGCAGCCAGGGCAAAGATACACACGTGGTGGAAGAGAAGGGGGCGGGTGTACTGCCCTTTGTGATGTCACAAAGAGGCGGAGACAAATCCCTTTGTGTAGTTAGAAAGAAGGAGGGTTCCAGGTGTAAAGGGGGAGGGAAATGTTGCCCCTTGGCGTTCTCTTCAGGAATTACAGCCGACTTTTCTACTTACCTAGTGGAATAGATTTGCTAATTTCATGATGTCTACGCACTCCAGCCCCTATTTTCCTCGTAGTTTTCTCCTACAGTGACTTGGCTGTAAATATTCCATAAAATACGTGTCTTGTGCAGGCTACTGGCATTCTGGATGCAATGGCATTGAGGAGCAAGGTGGCGAAATGGCCAGAGGGTAGACTTGGAGTCATGAAAACCTCAATTCAAATGCTGCCCGAGACAAATCCCAGCTGTGTGAACCTGGGAGAAGTCACCTTCTGAGAACCAGTTTGATCCGTAAAGTGAGGATAATAATATCACCTAACTCATGTAGTTGTTCTGAGGATTAAATAAGAAACACATCTAAAATGCTTTGCAATCCTTAAAACATTATAAAAATGCTAACTATTATTATTAATACAAAGTATTTAATGGAGGGACTATACTTCAGAAGGAATGTACTTTATTTTTTAAATTTAAAATTAAATTTAAATTAAATTTCTTTGTTCCATTTTAAGTTCCAAACTTTCTCCCTTCCTTCCCAACCTGAAACCTGAGGCCACTATTTCACACATATGTGTATGTGAAACCATACTATGTATATTTATATTTATCACTTCTTTCTCTGGAGATAGTATTTTCCTTCATAGGTCCTTTGTAGTTCATTTGGGTCTCCCACTGCATCCCAGGGCCATCTCCAGTTATCCTGATCTATATCTTGCCACTGGACCCAGATGACTCTAGAGGAGAAAGTGAGGCTGGTGTCTTTGAACAGCCCTTCCTCACTTAAATCCAATTCACTTATGTGTCATGGCATCACCTCCCTGATGTCATGGTCCTCTTTGAGAACGGACACACAACAATAGTTCATTTGAGTATTTATAATATTCCCGAATGACAAATAACCTAGTGGTTCACAGTTATCACTGTTACCCTGGTTCTGCTCATTTCACGCTTCATTATTTCATGCAAGTCTTTTGATGTGTTTTTAAAATCAAGTAGCTTATCATTTCTTATAGTACAGTAGAGATATTCCATGGGCATATGCTTTAAAGAGTTTTGCTCTGGGGAAAAGAACAATATCTGTGTGTGGAGCTCAACTTGGAGCTGGTCTTAGTAAAACTAAATGGATATGGAATATGGCTAGAGAAGTAACTGTCTAGCCTTGTGATCTTAGGCAAATCACTTCTTTTTGTTGGTCTTGAGTTTCCATATTCCTTCAATGAGAAGATGGCACTGAATGATCTCTCAAGATTCTTTCCAGCACAACCATTTAGATATTCTGTGACTAATGAATGGGGAACAATCTATCATCTTGGATATTGTTTACATCTCCATATTTTTATGATCATTAGAGATCATATCTATGCAAAACATGTTATAATAATGGCATCCCAGATGTGAGTAGAGAGCATAGAAACATAGGGGCAACTTTGGGGAAGGGAGTAATCTTGAAGGAGGGCCCAAAATAGAGCAATATGCCCTGCCTTTTCTGATACTACAGAGTTGTTTCTGATATTACAATCTTATTCATGGTACCATGGATTTAGAAGTGAAAGGGACCTTAGAGGTCATTTATTCCAGTCCCTACATTGTATAAATGAGGAAATTGAGACCAACAGAGATGAAGGGACTTGCCCAAGATTAGAGGTAGAACAGTGGTAGAACAGGGTTCTCTGAAGCACTAAATCCAGTTCTTTGTACCTTGATGCCTTGGTACCTCTGTCTTGGTCAGAGATAACCCTGGGATCCATCTTAGTATTTCACCATGTGACAGTGTACTTGGGCTCATTTCTCAAGGCTATGATAAAGCTTTTGATCTGGAGGGGTTGCAGATGGCCTGGGTTTCTGTAGTCTTTCGTATGAACTTAAGTCTTTTCTTCATTGTCAGCTTGTCAGCTTCAAGGCAGAAGACTAGATTGGATTCTGTTCCTGGAGATTGCCTATAAAGGCATATGAAGCCAACTGCTCAATTTACTTGTTAATTAAAATATTGTTCTGACTTACACTCTGTTGCTCCCTTTGGAAAAATCTGAAATTCAATTCAGAGATTAACTCTAACCCATTTTCTCAAAAGACTCAACCAATAAATGACAGGAATATCCACAAAGATTCAAAAATCAAGGCTTTATTGAGATGGGGGTGGGGAAAGGTCACTGGTTTTATAAGTGAGCCATATTTGGTGTCTTTAAGGCTCCCAAACATAATCTCCAGCAAATTTCACAAAGGCTTCTAAAAATATTGTCAAAATCTGTAGTGTTTATTGTCTTTTTAGTGAAGAAGGAGGCAAGAGGTTAAGGGATTTGAAGTTTAATTTGCCTCATTAAGAGTGGGCTAGAAAATGTAATGAATAAAGGATTCTGAGCATGTCTACATGCACTGCTGATTTGATAATTTTGACTGAAATTGAAATGGATAATCAAGTCTATCAAAAAAAATACAGTTAATGTGAAAAGAAATTAGTCAACTCTCCCACCCCACTCCAATTTTTTAGAATGAATAGACTGGCTGATTAAATTGATTAAGCAGTTTAGTCAAAATACACAACTTCACATCAGAAACATCTTTTCTCAAACTGAGGTCTATAATTCACTTGTTTCATCAGCTTTAGAGCTAGCAGTTATCTATTCCAAGGAATAGATAAGCAATTTTCTGCCCTCAAACAAGACTGCAGTGGAGGAGGGAATCCTCCACAAAGCTCCAGATCACCCTCTGAGTGAAAAGGAGAAATGACAAATGAATCTTTAGATTAAGCGGATAGAATCAAAAGCCATCCAAAGAACCAAAATCTGACACCCAAAAGGTAATAAAATCGCTTCCAATCAAGCAAGAGAGCTCTGGCAATTGCTATTTGGTGATTCTGGACTCTGAGGCTTCCCTGGAAAGACACAGGGTTGAAAGGAGACTGTGGAGTCAGGCTTCACATCTAGGCTTCTTGGCAATCTGGCTTTGTGTGTAAAATGGGAGCAAGGCAATCATTTCTAACTCTTAATTTCTCTCCTCCTAAGATTATCTTATGGAGTTAGACTGTTTTGTTTACTTATTTTATTCAACAATCCACACAGGGAAAAATCTAACCGATAAAAAACAACTATTGCTTTCAACAGGAGCTCCCAACCTGGGGTACGCATACTTCCATGGGGTATAAGAAACTTGTCAAGGGGGTATTATTTGATACATAACTATACTACCCTAATGAAATCAATTATTCTTTTTATTTTATTTTCATGTATAGGTAAACTCTAGGATTCATTTTGTTCTACACTGAATAAGAAACATGGAAAGATTTGCAAAAAATCAAAAGATATAGCAACGGAAAAATGGTTGGGAACACCTGGTCTAGATTGTGACATGTTGGACAAGAAACCTATTGCATTAGATTATCAGTACCTATATCTCATACAGACTCTTCAGATGGACAACAAATTGGACCCAGAATTCAATGGGAGGAAGAGTAAAAACTGGATCATATTTGGGAAACCATGCAACACTTTCAATGATCCCAAGATTCCCTCTCTCTCTCTCTCTCCTCTCTCTCTCTCTCTCACACACACACACACACACACACACACACACACAAACCCTATATTTTTAATACCAATACTCTTTTGGTGATGATATTATTAGTTCTATAGGTCAATGGTTCTCAGTCTTTTTGTTCTCAGGGTCCCTTTACATTTTTAAAAAAATTATTGAAGACTCCTCAAAAGAGGTTTTGTTTATGCAGATAATATCTATCAATGTTCATTGTAATGGAAATTAAAATATCTTAGTATTGTTATAAAAATAGTTTTGACTTTGGAGACTCTGAGATGTCCCCATACCACATTTTGAAAACCATTGTGGATCATGAAAGATCACAATCTCCAAAGCATCAAAGTTTTGAGTGGCTTAAAAAGACATATCGTAGATATAAGTTTGCTGTGACATACTGCCAACAATCATTTGCCTGCAAGAAGTAGAATTTAAAAATCTGTGATTTTATCAGGAGGGGAACTCCCAGTGAAAGAACTCCCTTCACCAATGGCAACTTCACCTTTGTAACTTAGTAAGTAAGTCCTAGAGAACAACATGAACACAGAGAGGTTAAATGATTTGCCTAAGATTGAAAAGACCTAGGAACACAGACAAGATTTGAACACAGGTCTTCCTAACTCCAAGTCTAGGACTCTACTAGAGTACATCATGCTGCCTCTGTAACAAGGGTACTGTACCTGGGATCTATGAACTTGTTTTTATTACTAATATTTTGATAATTGTATTCCTTTTGTAAAACAATATATATATATATATATATATATATATTTGTTATATTTTGAGTTTTAAGCTGTCTCCCTCCCTCCCAACTCTGTACTAGAGAAAGCCAACATTTGACACAGACACACGTGAGAGTATACATGTTTCCATATATCAGTTCTTTCTCTGGAAGTGGATAGTATCTTCTTTCATAGGGCCTTTGTAGTTGATTTGAATAGTCATATTACTCAGAACAGCTTAGTCATTCACAGTTACCAATAACTGTATTGCAACATAATTTATTTCTTTTGTAACCCTGTATGTTTTATTTTATGCATTTAAAAACATTATTCTGAAAAGGAGTCCATTGGCTTCACCAGGATACCAAAGGGGTCCCTGACACAGAGAGGTTAAGAACTCCTGCTCCATAACTTGAAAGATATTCAGGAAATACATAATCTAAAAAGTAGGCTAGTTGATCCCATGGCGAGTGTGAGACATAAGCGAGGGTTAGCTTGAGTGCTACACTGGTGCCCCACCCCTTTTTAAATGGATAAATTGATTTAACACAGCTGTCAAAAATCACCAAATATGATCTTCTCCCTTCACCACCCCCAAAAAATTAAGCGAAACAAGAAAAAAGAGTATTTCAGACTGACAGTACTTGTAATCATGCCTTTTTGTAATGTACTATTTATTGATCAATCAATAATTCTTTGTTAAGTGCCTGCTTTGTGACAGGCACCGTGCTAGCCACTGGGGACATAAATACAAAAGTAAAACAGTCTAGCCCAAAAAGAGCTTATATTAAAAGAAAAAAGGCTGTGAGCTTTGTCTTTAACAAGATAGTAGCCACATCATCTCCTGTGTGTAGCCTCTGTTTTGTTACTGTTGTCTTCAACCATTTCAATTCAACATTATCACTGTTAACAGTTATATATATATATATATATACATATATTTTTTTGCGGGGGGGAAGTCTGCTTTCTTGGCTCTAAATCACATCATATATGTCTTCCCATATTTTTAATTTTTATTACTCCTTACAGTTACCCATAAAATGTTTAGAGACCTTGAGGACACAGAATGGATCCTTGGTGAAAGACATCCACAAAAATAACATATGGCCAAGTTGTTCAAAACCGCAGAACCATCCTTGACTTCATTTTCATCCCCCACATCCAAGCAGTTGTCAAGTCTTGTGGACCCTCCATCTATAACCACTCTCACATCCATCCCTTCTCTTCACCTCTCATGAAGTAAGAGAAATCTAGAAATATTTTTAATATAAAAACAAAAACCGTAAAACTTCAAAAAAAAGTAGTGAGGGAGAGAGAGGGTAGAAATAGGGTTATCAAAATAATTTTTAAAAAGGGAAAAATGAGAAAAGAGAGTCATTGTGGGACCTTTAAAATATACAAAGAATAGGAAGAAAGTCAGTAGGAAACACAGACAAGTAGGATAGCTTTGAACATAACATGTTGATTTGGTACATAGTTGGAGGGTGATGAAAGCTGTGCATGAAACTGATTCACGTCTGAACACTCAATCTTTTTCTACTCTGCTTTGTGTATGGAAATGCTTGTCTTATTTGGTGTTTGTTGAGTTAAAAAGAAAATAAATGAATTCTTGGTGAATTGAATTGCACATTTGGAGGAACCACATCAAAGAATTCACCAATCCAGTAAAATTTTGAAGACACTCATTCATTCATTCATAATTCACTAATTTATTATAGTAGAATGGGAAGATTTGAGCAAAAGATATTTAATTCAGCAATTGTGGCTTCTCTAAATTTCTAATTGCATCAATTATTTTGGTCAAGGGAGGTGTTATAGAAATGAAAACTCCATTTTGATGGATAGAGAAGTTCGCGCAATTCCATTTCCTCCCATGGTTTCAATAAATTTATCTCCACACTGAATTGATAAGCACATTATTCTTCATTCACGAAGGGTAACTTGAATCTAGAAGGGCTTAGAAACTTAGTTATTTAGAAATAAAATACACAGCAGTTTTTGTGGCTCTACATAATTTGACCTTGGAAGGAATCAGAACTCAATTTGAGAAAATCACTAATCTCCCCAAACTTATTTTCCTTCCAAATACTTAGACTTGGGTATCTGCAGGAAGCAATCAGGATACAATGATGCCCACCAGAGACTTTTTTGTTGTTGTTGAAGTAGAGAGAAGATTAAAATATGTGAACATTGGTTAATTGATGGCTCAGCTAAAACTCAAGGAGCCATAGCAAAAACAAAATTAAATGCATCTTCTCTCTTCTTTTTTCTCTCCAAGTTCCCAAATATATTTTGCACATTTTTGCTTCCTTTCCCTTGCTTGTCCCATTCACTCTATTTGGAATAATTTCCCAGTTTTTCTCTAAAACTATCTGTGTTTCAGGGACCTATTTAAGACCTGCATCTTCACTTAATCCTTCTTTGGCCTTATTTTCACCCTACTTTGAAATCTTCTACCACTTTATCTCTTTCATTCATTTGGCACCCATTTTATACTCTTTGGCATTGTTAGTTGAGAGGTAGCTTAATACAGTGAATAGAGTGCTGGCCTCAGAGTCAGGGAGATCTGGGTTCAAATTCTGTCTCCGATACACATTGGGTTGAGAATAAATCTGTGAACTTCTCTTCTCAGTGCACCCAAACAATCTTCTAATACCAGAAGCTGCAGAACAATGTCTGATCTAAAATTGCTGCAGGGATAGAGGGAATTTTCTTGGTCAGAATTCCCTACACCAATGAAATCACAGGTCATGACCAAATGATAATTGCTAGTTATATTTTCATATAAATAATTTTTCCTCCCCACCTAGACTGACTATAAGTTCAGTGACTTTTATTTCAATGTTTTGTATTTCTTTGTGTCTCCCAGGATCTAGCAGAGGGAATCTCATAGTCTCAGTACTTGTTGATTGATAGTAACTTTCAAGTCACAATAGCCTCATCACATTTTGGGTTTTGTTAATTTGGAAAAGGTATTTTTGAGTGTTTGAGAAGCCTATAGCTGAGCATAAAGTATAACTAATTCCTCTAAACGCAAAAGGCAATGCAGAGAAAGAATTTGAAGTGACTAATCATGTAATTGACCACCTCCATTTTAGGAATACTTTATCAAAGGACTGATGATAAAGTATTCATATAATGGAGGTGGTCAATTACAGGTAAAGAATGGGGCATACTTTGTGGACAACGGATTGATTTTTTTTTTTTACTTTATTGTACTTTTTTTTTCTGAGGTAAAGTTGGGAGGGGAAGGAGTCACTGAGAAGTGACAATAGTGTTTCCAAAAAAAAAGAATTAATAAGAGTCAAGGTGGTAGAGTGAAAGCAGCAACTTTGCCAAAACTTCTTCCACAATGACCACAGAAAACATACCAAACCAAATTCTAAGTGAGAAAGTTAAGAAAAAGTCAGAGGGAGTCATTTTTCCAGCTTAGGACAACTTGGGAAGATAGACTGGGCTGTGGATATAGGAACAAGAGCTGCCCAGGATTATTTCTTTGTGTCCCCAGGCTTCCACAGAATAGCGGTATAAGCAATGTTGGGCTATCGAAGCAGTAGTACTGGCAGGGAGCAGTCCGTTATCCAGGGATAGCAAGGAGTCTGAACATCTGGTCAGAAAGAGATCCCAGGGGATGACCATATTAGCACTGGGAGCAGGAACAGGTACCACTTAGCAGGTCTGTCATCCATTACCCAGGTCACAGTTTCATGGCAAAGAGAGTCTTGAGGGAGCAGAGCACAGACCAGGAGGGTAATAAACAGACCTCTTCCAAGATCACACCACCGAAAACTTAGAGGCCTCCAGACTTAGCTATGAAAGTAATAGGAGATAAAATAAAGAAGCTCAAACCAGTCATATCTGCCCCACCCCCAGACGTAAACAGAGACCAATTCCAACACAAGATCTAAAGTCAAGAAGTAGATTAGAAAAATGAGCTAACAACAACAAAAAAAAGAACCTGGCCATAAAAATCCACTTCTGATTATAAGGAAGCGCAAGATACAAGCAAAGAAAAAGACAATGACTTGAAAACATCTATAAGCAAAGCCTCAAAAAAAATTGCAGATTAGACACACTTCCACCAAGAACTCTTGAAAGAGTTAAAGAAAGATTATTTTATTTAAATAGTGTTTTATTTTTCCCTCAATTATATATTAAGAAAAATTTTTAGCTTTCATTTTTACAAGATTTTGCAGTCCAAATTTTTCTCTTTCCTTCCCCTCCCTTCTTCTGAAAGTGGTAAGCAGTTTGATATAGTTTATACATATGCTATCATATAAAACATATTGCCATATTCATCACAGTTGTGGAAGAAGAAACAGACCAAAAGGAAATAAAACTATGAGAAAGAATAAAGTAAGTGAAAAAATATGCTTTGATCTGTATCCTGAGTTTACCGGTTCTCTGTCTGGATATGGGTAGCAATTTCCTTCATGAGGCCTTTGTATTTATCTTGGATCATTGTGTTACTGAGAAGAGCTGAGTTATTCATAGTTGATTATCACACGATGTTGCTGATACTGTGTGCAATGTTTTTACTGGTTCTGCTCATTTCACTTTGCATCAGTTTGTACAAGTTTTTCCAGGTTTTCTGAGATCTGCCTGTTCATCATTTCTTATTGCACGGTAGTATCCCACTACATTCATATTCCACAGATTGTTTAGCCATTCCCCAATTGATGAGTATCCCCTCAATTTCCAGTATTTTGTCACCATGAAAAGGGATGCTATAAATATTTTTGCACGTCTAGGTCCTTTTCCCTTTTTTATTATCTCTTTGGGATACAGACCTAATAGTGGTATTGCTGGATCAAAGGGTATGCAGTTCGATTGCCCTTTGGGCATAGTTCCAAATTGCTCTCCAGAGTGGTTGGATCAGTTCACAACTCCACCAACAATGCATTAGTATCCCAATTTTTCCATATCCTCTCCAATATTTATCATTTTCATTTTTTGTCATGTTAGCCAATCTACTGATGTGAGGTAGTGTTTCAGAGTTGTTTGAATTTGCATTTCTCTAATCAAAAGTGATTTAGAGCACTTCTTCATAGGCCTACAGATAACTTTGATTATTTTCATCTGAAAACTGCCTATTCATATCCTTTGATCATTTATCAATTGGGGAAAAGATTTTTTTTAAAGAGCAATAAAAAGTTTTTTTTTTAAAAATCAAATAAGAGCAATAGATGAAAATTGGGGGAGGGGAGTAACAGCTATATTTAAAAAAAACTGTGAAAAGAGAATTAATAGCTTGGTTAAAGAATCACAAAAATTACTGAAGAAAATAACTCCTTAAAAATCAGATTTGGCCAAATGCCAAAAGAGCTACCCTTTCACACCCCAACCCAAAAAAAACCTGAAGAAAATAACTTCTTAAAAATCAGAATTGGCCAAATGGTAAGAGAGGTTCAAAAAAAGACTGAAGAAAGTAATTTCTTAAAAGTTAGAATTGGGCAAGTGGAAGCTAATGACTTTATGAGACATCAAGAAACAATCAAACAAAATAAAAAGAATGAAAAAATAGAAGAAAATGTGAAATATCTCATTGGAAAAACAACTGACCTGGAAAATAGATCCAGGAGAGTTAATTTAAGAGTTATTGAACTACTTGAAAGCCATGATCAAATAAAGAACCTAGACATCATCTTTCAAGAAATCATCAAGGAGAACTGCCCTGATATTCTAGAATTAGGGGATAAAACAGAAATTGAAAAAATTCACCAATAACCTCCTGAAAGAGATCCTAAAATGAAAATTCCCAGGAATATTATAGTGAATTTCTAGACCTCCCAGATCAAGGAGAAAATACTGCAGGCAGTCAAAAAGAAACAATTCAAATATTGTAGAGCCAGAGTCAGAATAACACAAGATTTAGCAGCTTCTATATTAAATGATTGGAGGGTTTGGAATATGATATTCTGGAGGGCAAAAGAGCTAGGATTACAACTAAGAATCACTTACCCAACAAAACAAAGTATAATCCTTCAGGGGAGAACAATGGACATTCAATGAAATAGAGGACTTTCAAGCATTCCTGAAGAAAAGACCAGAGTTGAATAGAAAATCTGACTTTCAAATACAAGATGCAAAAGGAGCTTAAAAAGGTAAACAGGAAAAAGAAATCATAAGAGATTCAATAAGGTTAAACTGTTTATGTTATTACCTGGTAAAATGATATTTATAACTCCTAAAAACTTTCTCATTATTAGGGCAGTTAGAAAGAGTACACACAGACAGAAAGCAGAGATGTGAGTTGAATGTGATGGTATGACTACCTAAAAAAATAAAATAAAATTAAGGGATGAGAAAGAAGAATGCACTGGGAGAAGAGGAAAGGGAGAGATAGAATGGTATAAATTATATGACATAAAAGAGACCTGAAAGATATTTTACAGTGGAGGGAACAATGGGGGAAGCAGGGAGGGGAACATAAACTTTACTCTAATTGGAATTGGCTCAAAGAGAGAATAATATACAGTTGGGTGTAGAAATCTATCTTACCATACAGGAAAGTAGAAAGGGAAGGGGATAGATAAGAGAAGGGGGAGAGGAGCTGATAGAAGGGAGGGCAGTTTGGGGGAGGTAAAAGTCAGAAGCAAAACACTTTTGAGAATGGAAGGGGCAAAAAGAGAGAGAGTAGGATTAACTGGAGCGAAATAGGATGGAGGGAAATATGTAGTTGGTAATCATCGCTGTGAAAAAAATTCTACAGTTTCTCTGATAAATTTCTTCATTTCTCAAACATAGAAAACTGAGTCAAATTTAAAGAAATAAGAGCCATTTCTCAATTGCTAAATGGTCAAAGGATACAAACAGGCTGTTTTCAGACAAAGTAATCAAAGCTATTTATAGTCATATAAAAAGTGCTCTAAATCACTATTAATGAGAGAAATACAAATTAAAACAACTCTAAGCTACTACCTCACACCTGTTGGATGGTCTAATATGGCAGGAAAGGAAAATGACAAATGTGGGAGGGGATGTGGGAAAATTAAAACATCAATGTACTATTGGTGAAGTTGTATGCTGATTTAACTATTTTGGAGAGCAATTTGGAACTATGCCAAAAGGGCTATAAAACCATGCATAGCCTTTAACTAAACAATACACACTACTACATCTGTATCCCAAAGAGATAAAAAAAAAACAAAAAGGAAAAGGACCCCCATGTACAAAAATATTTATAGCAGCTCTTTTTTTGGTGGCCTAGAATTGGGAATTGAAGGGATGCCCATCAACTGAGGAATGACTGAACAAGCTGTGGTATATGAATGTAATGGAATACTATTGTTCCATAAGAAATAATGAGCAGGAAGACTTTAGAAAAATCTGGAAAGACTTACATGAACTGATGCTGAGGGAAGTGAGCAGAACCAGGAGAACATTGTACACAATAACAGCAGCATTGTTCAATGACTAACTTTGATAGACTTATCTCTTCTTTTTTGGGGGGGGGGTGGCTAGGCAATGGGGTTAAGTGACTTGCCCAGGGTCACACAGCTAGTAAGTGTTATGTGTCTGAGGCTGGATTTGAACTCAAGTCCTCCTGAATCCAAGGCTGGTGTTCTATCCACTGCGCCACCTAGCTGCCCCTAGACTTATCTCTTCTTAATAATGCAAGGATCTAAGACAACTCCAAAATACTCATGATGGAAAATGCTGTCCACATCCACAAAAAGAACTATAGAGTCTGAAAGCAGATTGAAGTAAATTTTTGCTCTCTCTTTTGTTTTTCTTTTTTTGTTTTTTCTTTCTTGTGGTTTCTCCCATTGGTTCTAATTCTTTACAACATGGCTAATGTGAAAACATGTTTAATATGAAGGTATACATAGAGCTTATATCAGATTACATACTATATTAGGGAAGAAGGTGGGGAGGGAGGGGGGAGAAAATTTAGAACCCAAACTTTTATGGAAGTGAAAGTTGAAAACTAAAAATTAATTAATTGTTTTAAAAAAAAGGAATGATGAGCAGGATGCTCTCAGAAAAACACGGACTTATATGAACTGATGCAAAGTAAAATAAGCAGAACCAGGAGAACATTGTACACAGTAAGAGTAATCTTGTACGACAAATAACTTAGCTATTCTTAGAAATACAATGATCGAAGACAATTCTGTAGGACTTACGATGAAAGGTGCTATTCATCTCCAGAGAAAAAACTGGTAGAGCCTGAATGCAGATCAAAGATACTTTTTCTTTACTTCCTTTATTTTTCTTGGGGCTTTTTTTTGGTTGTGTTTTCTTTCACAGAATGACTTGCATGTTTTGCATGACTACACATGTATGACCTATGTCAAATTGATTGTCTTTTCAATGGGGGGAAGGGAAAGAATTTGGAACTCAAAATTAAAAAAAAAGAATGTTAAAATTGTTTTTACATGTAATTGAGAAAAATATATTAAATATGATTTAAAAAACAAAAAAGTAAAAAATAAAATAAAATAAAATGACAGCCAAGCCAAAAAAAAATTCTTAAAAAATTTTCCCCTGGAGATTTAGGAGAAGGGATAATAATAAGAATTCATTTATACTATCACTTTAATGTTTACAAAGGGCTTTTCTCACAACAACCTTATGAGGTAGGTAGACAAGTTATACTAACTCTATTTCTAGATGGGGAGACTAAAACTCAGAGAGGGTAGGAAATTTATTTGAGATCACACAGATAACAAATATGAGAGCCAGGATAAAAACCTGGATTTCCTGACTCTGAGTCCAAATTTTTTTGCACTATACCAAGAATTTATAATAGAGCTGGCCTAGAGCTGAGTCAGAGGAAATACTTCAGGAGACCAAGTGTGGGCTGGCAGTAGCAGTGACAACAAGATTTGCTTATCATAGATAGGAGGAAAGCGTTAGAGAAAGTGATGCACAGGTTCAGCAGCAAGTGTTATTCCCCATGGCTTAGGACTATTTCATCTCAGTCTCACAAATGAGAACCAGCATTGTGAAGTGCCCTATCAATGTACCTTACCTTGGAAGGTTAATGGATCTGTCCAAGGTTCTGTCCAAGTTAAAAAAAGAAAGGAAAAGAAGTTTTAGAACTTGCTGTAGGAATATCATCAGCATAGTAACAGACCACAAAATTAAGTGCATGAACATGAGTCTAATCAAGTTTCCATGGTGACTGTCTCCCAGGGATGTGCTATCAGATAGGATAAAAGGGAGGATAGGATTGCCAGGTGTTTTCTCCTCTACTGGGTGATTGGGGGTGGGAGAGAGAGGCATGCGATGTGAGAAACGAAACACCCCATAATCCCTTTTCATGTCACATACAGTCTGAAAGCCAGCTTCTCTACAACAACTTACTTTTCCACTTTCAAAAGCAGGATCAATTTTATTCACTTCCCTTCCCATAAAGAAAAAAGCCACCATAAAGGAACGATTCAGTGAAAGTACACCTGAAAGTGTCTAATTATAAGGGGAACATTTTCTAGACAAGAAGCCAAAGCTGACTAGTCTAGTCCCATCTCTCCCACTAACTAGCTGTGAGAATTTGAACAAATCATTTCCTCCCTCTGGTTCTCACCTTGTTGTAAAATGAGGGAATTTAGGGATAGATGACCATTGATTAGGAAATGTTTAAACCAATTATAGTACATTAATATCAATGAATATTACTTCCTTGTTTAAAAAAGAATATTATTGAATGAATAAAATCTATGTGATAATTATATTAAAATATAATAAAAAATAAATATGATAATAAAAATGAATAAAAGAAGCACAGAAAGACTTACACACTATAAAAGATGTCCTAAAGTCTTACAGCAGTTTTTAGTACTCTCTCTCTCTCTCTCTTTCTCATATTAACTCATACAGGTTTAGAGTCTCTGTGCAGATTACTCCCATATCTATATATGTAATCCCAGGCTCTTCTCTGAGCTTCAGTCCTACATCACCAATTGCTTTTTGGATATTTCAAACTGGATACCTGGAAAAAATAAATAAAATTATGCTCTAGATCCCTAAACTCTCCTCTCTTCCAAATTTCCCTATTGCTGTTAAAGGCATCACCATTTTTTCTAATTCTCAGGTTCATTATCTCTGAATTATCCTGCCCTCCTCATTCTTCCTCACTCCATGTATGCAATCAATTCACAATTTTGCCATTTCTGCTTTATAACATCTTTAACATTGAACCTATTCTCTCCATTCAAATAGCTCTCACCTTAGTTCAGGTCCTTATCACCACCTAGAATATTGCCATGCTCCTAATTGGTTCCCCTGTCTCAAATCTCTTACCACTCCAATAAATACCACATTTTTACTGCCAAAGTAATTTATCATAAGCATAGATTCATAATATTTGCAAAGCATCTTGCAAACCTTAAAGCATTATAAAAATGCTAGCTATTATTATCTTACCATTTGACCCCCTAATCAACTAAGTTCATTGGTTTCCTATTGTCTCTAGGATAAAATATAAACTTTCGTTTAGCTTTTAAAGTCCTACATAGCCTAGCCTCAACCTATCTTTCCTGCCTCATTGGATATTACTCCCCTTTCTACATTCTTCAGTCCAGCCAAATTCTTTCTATTCCTCACTCATGACACTCCATTAAGCATCTCTGTGCCTTTGCACTGGTGGAACCCCAAGTGTGGAACACACGCCGTCCTTACCTCCACCTCCCAGAGTTCCTCTCTCCTTTAAGATGCGGCTCAAGCACCATCTTCTGCATGAAGTCTTTCCTGATCTCCCCAGTTGCTAGTGCCCTCCCTTCCAAACTACTTTGTTTTTAACCAATTCTGTATATATTTATATTTTTTCACTATATATTTATTCTACATATATATGTACCTGTTGCCTCTCCCATTGACATGTAAGCTCCTTGGGGGTGGCTATGGTTTCATTCTTTTTATTTATATCCCCAGTGCCTACCACAATGCTAGACATGTAGTAGGTGCTTAATAAAAGTTTGTGGTTGTAGTTGTTATATGAACTGATGCAAAGTGAAATAAGCAGAACCAGGAAAATTACAGGCACAATGATTGCAATATAAATAGAAAGAACAAAAAAACAACAAAGACTTTATAATTCTAATGATCAAGTTTTGCCCTAAAGAAAAAATGAGCACCTTCCTCTTTTGCATATGTAGGAGACCATGGGTGTAGGACATTGTATATACTGTAAAACTTGGTGGTCAGTTTTACAAAACTGTATTTAGTACATTTTATGGACCAGTTTTGCAAAACTATATTTTTCCTACTCATTTTTATTCATTGTAACAAATGATGACCCTCTGAGTAAGTAAAGAGGGAGAGATTCATTTGGAAAATGAGGATGATATAAAAACAAAATATAGCAATAAAAACTAAAATGAGGTAGTTTTGCCAGATGGTCTTTAAAGTCACTTCTAATTCTAGAATTCAGGGTTTCTGGGTTCCTGCAGAAGTTGTCATAAGTTTTACCTATTTGAGTCCTTAAATCATTGCTAATTTTACTTGGAGGTGAAGGCCAGAATGGAAGGCCAATTTGTGAATTTGTTTTAATTGACTATGTATACTTGTTAGAAGGGATTTTTTTTTCTTTTTTCTTGTTTTTTTTTTTTTCTTAAAGTGGGGAGGAGGTGGTTGGAAGACAAAATAAGGCCTGCATCTTATTCTTCATCCTTTTCTATCCTTCCTGGAACATGGAAGATAAAGGCATTTCCCCTCTCTTTCCCTCCCTGAATCAGCATTCATATAGTCTTAAAACCATGAGCTCTTGCTTATGGTCAAAGCAGCAAGGTTTGAAATTATATCATCAGTCTGTATTTGAAAGTCTACAATTTGAATTTGAGATCCGGGAAAAGATTAAATAAGGAAAAGGATTAATTATGTGGGTTTAATTATGTTTGATGTCCAAAAAAAGAAAGAAAAAGACAAAAATAATTATAATATTTATAAATTTTATAAAAATATTTATAAGTATTTTTGTGGCAAAGAATCAGAAACTAAGAGAGTACTCATTGGTTGAGGAATGGCTGAACAAATTATGGCATATGAATGCAATTGGATGCTATTGCTCCATAAGACATTACAAAAAGGATGGTTTCAGTGAAAGTAAACTGATGCAGAATGAAGTAAGCAGAACCAGGAAGTAAGCAGAACAAGGATAACATTTTGTATGATAACAACAACACAATGTGGAAAAGCTTAAAAACTCTGATCAATATAATGACCGATCATGCCTCCATAGGACTGATGATCCCCTCCTGACAAAGAAGGGATGGATTCAAGGTACAAAACAAAACCTATATCTTGCTGGGCATGGTCATTTCTGGAATTTGTCTTACTTGAATATACATACTTGTTACAAGGATTTTGTTTTTTTTTTTTTTCAATAGGCAGGGGGAGGTGGCTGGAAAAGAAAACTAAATTTTTGTTCAGTGAAAAAAATTAATGTGAAAGGGTGGGGGAGGAGGTGGGAAGGATGTTATATTGGAAACAATATCAGATTAAGAATTAGGAGGAGTGAATTTTAGTTTCAGTTCTGTCACTAACTGGCCATGTGGCTTTGAGCAAGTTCCTTGGTCTATGTTGAACTCAATTTCTTCACTTGTAAAATAAGTGGTTTGATACATGATAATAATAATTGACTTTTACACGACATTTTAAAGTTTATAAAGCACACCATATATATTAGCTCATTGTGTGACATATTATTCTCCAATCCACAGTTAAAGAAACTGAGAGGGTAAATGATTCACTTACTCAGCTAACTGCTAAGTGTTTAAGGTGTGGGACCATCTCCAGTCATCCTGATCTTTATCTTGCCACTGGACCCAGATGGCTCAAGAGGTGATAGTGAGGCTGGTGACTTTGCGCAGCCCTCCCTCACTCAAATCCAATTTACTTTTATATCATGGCATCACCTTCCTGATGTCATGGTCCTCCTCGAGAACAAAGGACAAACAACAACAACAACAAGCGTTTGAGGTGGACATCCACCCCAGGTCTTCCTGGATCCAAGTCCAGCACTCTTTACACTATGCTACATTGTCTCCCAAATAATCTTGAGAGTTTAAAGTCCAGTGCTAAATCTATGGTTGTAAGTGTTTGATTAGTTTTGGAGTTGAGAAAACTAGGATATTTGAAGGATAAGAAATATTTTGAAGGGCAGCTAGATGATGCAGCAGATGGAGCACTGGTCCTGGATTCAGGAAGACCTAAGTTCAAATCTCGCCTCAGACACATAACAGTCACTAGCTGTGTGACTCTGGGCAAGTCACTTAACCCCGTTGCCTAACCAAAAAAAAAAAGAAATATTTTGAGAGGGGAAGGGACAAGAAGGCATTAAGAAGCATAGAAATTGTAATCAAGTTACTCAAAGGCTTCTTTCCAATCCCCTTTGTATGTTATCTAGGCACTTCTTATCTTTTCCTTCTTCCATCTTCATTGATAGAAGCAAAATAGTCAATCAACTATAGGACCAGAACTGTGCTATTAGCTATTGTAACAGACTTAGGGATCATAGGATCACAAATACAGAATTGGTAGGGCCCTCAGAGGCCATCCAGTCCAACTCTCATATTTTACACATGAGGAAACTGAGGTCCAGGGAGTTTAGGTAACTTACCTAAGCTTACATTGGTAGTAAACACTGGAAGTCAGATTTGAACCCAGGTCCTCAGATTCCAGAGTTAAGGCTCTTTCTACTATACTGTGCTGCCACAAGACTTATCCAGGTAAAACAATTCAAAAAAGCTTCTATGGAATCATTCAAAGAAGCTATAGTTTCATCAACCTGAGAAATTCCAGTGTAGAAACTCTCTTCCATCAACATAGGTTGCAATCCTTGACTATGACTTAGAAGAGAAATCCTAAGGAACTATCTGAGGCCCTAGAGATTGACTTGTCTAGGGTCACACTGACATGAAGTGTTAGAGGTAGGATTTTAATCTACAGTTTTCTGGGTTAAACCCATTCTTGAACACTATTAACCACACACTATTACATCTAAGAAAATTTATAGTTGTGGTCAGTTATAAGGAACAGGTCACAAGTAGTCTAGGAACTACTTACTAGCTGTGTAACTTCGGTCAAGTCACCTGACCTCTCTTGGCTTCAGTTTTACCTTTTGTCTTATAAAGAGATGAGTCCAGATGTCCCTTAAGGTTACTTCTAATTGTAATGATCTATGTGTTCTATTCTAGACCTCTTAAGTAGTCTAGGAACTCAGTGTAAAAGCTTCAGAAGGGCTAGGGTAATTGGGGAAGGAATCATCTATGAGGTAGGACATGAGCAACATTTTGAAGGATGTGTAGGATTTGGCAAGAGAGGCCAAGCCCATAAGAAAATGGCAGGGATGAATATAGTGTGTTCCTAAACAGACAAGAATAACTGTGTGAAAACCTTTCACATACACCAACATATCAACGTTGATGGATCTGTAATCATATCGATGTGAGTACTACCTCCAAAGGTACAGATCCTGCCTTATCAACCTGTATGATTTTTCTCATGCTCTCTCATAAATCACACATAAAGAATCTACACCCTGGAGCCTTCCTCTATGTCTTTTAATATTCTCTGAGCGCCCATACAACATTAAGCTACAAAATCCTATTCTTGTACTCCAGGCTTTATCTGAGGCCCAGAGTTTCTAAATGGTGAGATTTTGCCATACCTACCCCAACCCAGATGCAGAGTGCTCCTCTGGCATTGCCATACTATGCCACTGTACGCATGTCCACCTCTAGCTCTGGTTAGAATAATCAAAATAACACTGCCGCTCCTGGAAGAAACCAGTGTTCCAGATGCCCTTTGACTCCAATCACCATCCTTGTGACTTCCCAGACTAAACCACTCATCACTGGTGACCACTTCTCTGTGTGCATTTTCTTCCCCCATCAAGGCCTTCCTTTCTGGAAGGCCAGATTTAGATTCCAAGAATCTGGGTTCAAACCCTGGCTCTGCCCATTTCTGCCTTTGTGATGTTGGACAAATCATTCAACCTCTCTAGGCTTCGTTTCCCTCATCTTTAAAATGAGGGAATTTGTATTTGTATCCTAAGCACTTAGCTTAGTTTCTGGTCTGTAGTAAGTGCTTAATAAATAATTGTTAACTCGACTTGAGTAGGTTGGACGAGATGGCCTCTAAATTTCCTCCTAGCTCTAAATTTATCATCCTATGATACTGACTTGGGACAAGATTAATTATAATTATATAAGTTCTATCTATATAGAGATAGATATCTCTTATAGAAAAAATTATATTAAGGTTCATTCAAACAGTTTTTAGTAGTGTTAACAAAGTGCATAAAACCTAATTCTCAAATTTGCTGAGTTTCCTGATCTTGGAATATCAGAGTAAGTTGCTCTGAGTATAGATAATAATGAGTTTTGTATATATACAATAGGCAGAAACACAGTGTTTGGACAGTGAGGCTGTCAGAATAAAGGGATTTTTGTTTCATTTTGAACAGTGTAGGTAGAAATGTAGGCTCCTTGAAGGCAAGGATTGTTTAATTTCATATTTGTACTCCCAGCACTTAACACTATATTAACCCTGGCATATAGTAAGCATTTAATAAATGCTTACTGAATTGAAGATGTAAAGGTTTGTTTGGGTAGAAAGGTAGACATAGTTCCACTAGTAGTACCATTCTTTAAGTCTTTGCCAATGTTAAAAGTACAAAAACATGATTTTATATCCTCAGCTGTGTATGAAGAAAAGGGTAAGATGTCTACTGTAGGAGAATCATTGGAATGTATAGAGCAATAGCATTCAAAAAAAATAGATAGGTAAGGGAGAAAAATGCATCCTTTTCCACCACAGTCTGGACCCCAGGTTTAGGCAGCTAAAATGTTTTTCCAAATGGTCAAATATGGTAGAAAACCTATAGATATTTTACATGAGAATTAGAAAAACTTTTCACAGAGAGCGAATTTCTGCAACATTTGCTTATGTTGACCTACCCCAAGAACTTCCAAGGAGGCTTGGGGATCCAGAACCATGCTTAAAAAGCAAATTTCAATGAATTACTCTAAATTGTGTGTAGGTTACTACACTATTTGCATCGAAAAAGATTATGGTCAGATTTTTCTATGGTCTAGAATAGAACACATAGATCATTACAATTAGAAGTAACCTTAAGGGACATCTGGACTCATCTCTTTATAAGACAAAAGGTAAAACTGAAGCCAAGAGAGGTCAGGTGACTTGACCGAAGTTACACAGCTATTAAGTACCAAGTCCAGAATTCCAATCCTGGTTCTCTGACTCAAGTCCATTTCTCATTCCATGGACTTTGAGTCTGATTGTAGGGGTTATTCAATTCAAAAGCTTTATATGCAGAGGGTATTTGTGTCATCCAAAAATCTTCCCCAAAGTTGACTTAGGATCAAACATAGTTGGAAAGTAATCTCCTCTCTCCCCACACAGTGAAATTTCAACAGAGGTTAACTTTTACTAAAGAGCTATTAGGGAGATGAAACCAAAATGGTGGTGTGGAGGAAAAATTCCAAGTGAACTCTCAACATTGCCCACCAAACAACTTCAAAATAATGCGTTGAATCAAATTCTGTAGCAGCATAGCCAACAAAAGGTGAAGGTGAGACATTTTTCCAGCCCAGGACAATGTAGAAGGTTGGAAGGAGAGGTCTGTCACTGGGATGGGGGCTGGCTAGGAGCACAAGCAGTAGCAACACCATCTGTGAGAATTGGCAGCGGCAGCAGCAGTAGCAGTTTCAGGAACTCTCACCACATAGAGAAGGTAAGGGGATTGGACAACTGCTCAGAAAGCGATCACAGGGGACCCTTGTGCAAGCACAGAGAGCAGGGCTGAGTGCCATTTGGCACCTTCATTGTCCATTCCCTAGTTCTGGGTCACAGTTCAGGGCAGAGAGGAGCACTAGCATTTGTGGCTGTAAGACAATAGGAATTCTTCCTGGGTAAAGACCAGGACACAGACCAGGAGAACAATGACCACACCTCTCCCAGAATCATACCACCTTGGAAGCACTGAGAATTTACAGACCATCTATGAAGTTATTTGCCCAGGGACATAGAACCAGTATATATTAGAAGTGGGAACTGAACCAAGGCCTTAAACTGTCTCTGAGGTTGGCTCTCTATCAGGGCCTGCTCATACCAGCTGGGAAGAGTCAGTTGTTAAATTTCCAATGTGAACATTTATACCTCAAAAATTGACAAGCACTACAAATTAGGGCTTGGTTTATTGTTTTGTTTGTTGTCTAAACTTAAGAAAGTAATGGAGAAAATGTTGATAATGCAGATGAATCCTAAAAGTGTGTCTTGTGTATATTCTTTTTTCTGGAGAGCCAGTTCTTAAATATTTAGCTAGCACATACCAGCTTTTTATCCACTTTATCATAACTCCTCTTATAATGATGATAACATACTTTTTGACTTTAGCCTTAGACAATTGGTAGAGAGTTTATAATACTTTAATATTTTGATTAATTGTGGTAATAATAATAATAATAATTTTACAGCAATAGCTGCAAAAACAGCAGGGTGCAAAAGTTCGAAATTTGGGACAGTGACACCCAACTCCCAGAGGTGAGCAGAGTTCAACTCTAACATAAGTTCAAAATCAGGAAATAGGTTGGAAAAATCAATAAACAACGAAAAAAAAACTGACCATAAAAAAGTTACTATGATGACAGGGAAGCTCAAGACAAACTCAAAGAAGAAAATGATGTGAAAACATCTACTGGAAAAATCTCAAAGAAAACTGCAGATCAGATACAAGCCCCACAAAAATCTCTAAATGAGCTAAATAGATAAAAAAAGAGCAAAAAATTATTTAAAAAGTCAAATGAATTTGTCTAAAACCATCAGCAAGCATTATATGTAATGAGGATAAGCTAGAAGCATTCCCAATAAGATCAGGGGTGAAACAAAAATGCCCATTATCACCACTATTATTCAATATTGTACTAAAAATGTTAGCTTTAGCAATAAGAGAAAAAAATTGAAGGAATTAGAATAGGCAATGAGAAAACAAAACTACCACTTTTTGCAGATGATATGATAGTATACTTAGAGAATTCTAGAGAATCAATTAAAAAACTATGTGAAACAATTAACCACTTGAGCAAAGTTGCAGGATATAAAATAAACCCACTTTAATCATCAGCATTTCCACATTTTCCAACAAAGCCCAACAGTGAGAGACAGAAAGAGAAATTCCATTTAAAATATCTGTAGACAATACAAAATATTTGGGAGTCTACCTGCCAAGTCAAACCCAGGAACTATAGGAACATAAATTACAAAACATTTTTCGCAAAAATGAAGTCAGATCTAAACAATTGGAAAAATATCAATTGCTCATGGAGGCTGAGCTAATATAAGAAAAATGACAATTCTACCTAAATTAATTTATTTATTCAGTACCATACCAATCAAACTACCAAAAATTATTTGAGAGCTAGTTAAAATTATTTGAGAGCTAGACAAAATAATAACAAAATTCATTTGGAAGAATAAAAACTCAAGAATATCAAGGGAATTGATTTTAAAAAATGCAAATGAAGGCTAGGCCTTACCAGATCTAAATCCATATTATAAAGTGGCAATCATCAAAACTGCTTGGTACTGGCTAAGAAATAGACTGGTGGATCAGTGGAATAGGTTAGGTGCACAAGACACAGTAATAAATGACTATAGAAATCTACTGTTTGATAAACCCGAAGACTCCAGTTTCTGGGATAAGAACTCACTATTTGACAGAAACTGCTGGGAAAACTGGAAAATAGTACGGCAGAAACTAGGCATAGACCAACATCTCACACCCTATAATAAGATAAGGTTGAAATGGTTACATGATTTAGACATAAAGGGTGATACCATAAGCAAATTAGGAGAGTAAGGAATAGTTTACATGTCAAAGCTATGGAGAAGGGAAGAATTTATGACCAAACAAGAGAGAGAACATTATGAAATGCAAAATGGATAGTTTTGATTACATTAAATTAAAAGGCTTTTGTACAAACAAAACCAATGCAACCAAGATTAGGAGGAAAGCAGAAAGCTGGGAAACAATCTTTACAGCAAGTGTTTTTGATAAAGGCCTCATTTCTCAAATATATAGAGAACTGAATCAAATTTATAAGAATACAAGTCATTCTCCAGTTCATAAATTGTCAAAGGATATGAACTGGCAGTTTTCAGTTGAAAAAATTAAAGCTATCTACAGTCATATGAAAAATGCTCTAAATCACTATTGATTAGAGAAATGCAAATTGAAACAACTCTGAGGTACCGTCTCAATCTATCAGATTGGCTAATATGACAGAAAAGGAAAATGATAAATGTTGGAGAAGATGTTGGAAATTGGAACACTAATGCATTGTTGGTGAAGTTGTGAATTGATCCAACCATTCTGGAGAGCAACTTGGAACTATGCCCCAAAGATTGTAAAACTGTGCATACACCTTGATCCAGCAATACCACTACTAGGCCTGTGTCCTAAAGAGATCATAGAAAAGGGGAAAGGGCCCATGTGTACAAAAATATTTATAGCAGTTCTTTCTGCAGTGGCAAAGAATTGGAAATTGAGGGGATGCCCAATAATTGGGTAATGACCGAACAAGCTGTGGTATATGAATGTAATGGAATACTATTGTGCTATAAGAAATGATGGGCAGTAGAATTTCAGAAAAACCTGGAAAAACTTACATGAACTGATGCATAGTGAAGTGAACAGAACCAGGAGAATGTTGTATACAGTAACAGCAGTATTATTCAATGAAGAACTGTGAATGACTTGACTATTCTCAGCAATATAACAATCTAAGACAATTCCAAAAGATTCATGATAGAAAATGATATCTACATCCAGAGAAAGAACAATGGAGTCTGAATGCAGATTGAAGCATACTATTTTCACTTTTTTTTGTTTTTTTCTTTCTCATGGTTTTTCCCTTTTGTTCTGATTCTTCTTTCACAAAATGACTAATGTAGAAATATGTTTAATATGATTGTGCATGTATAACCTATATCAGATTGCTTGCTGTCTTGGGGAGGAAGAAAGGAAGAGGAGGGAGAAAAATTTGGAACTCAAAATCTTACAAAAATGAATGTTAAAAATTATCTTTATGTGTAATTGGAAAAAAATGCTATTAAATGCAAAAAAAATAAAAAGTCAAATAAGAGTGGTAGAGGAAAGTGGGAGAAAGAAATGAGAGCAGTGCAAGAAAATCATAAAAAGAGAATTAACAGCTTGGTAAAATAGGTACAAAAAGTACTGAAGAAAATAACACCTTAAAAAACAGAATTGGTCAAAATAGTAAAAGAGGTACAAAATCTTATTGAGTAATTACTTCTTAAAAAGGAGAACTGACCAAATGGGGTGGGGAGGGGAAGGTACTAAAGAACTATTAGCTTTTCCAAGAAATAAGTTCATTTTTTTTTGCCAGACTATTAGCAGAATGTCCAAGATAACAGGATCACATGCTCATTTGGCATTTTAAATATACCTGTTACTGAAAAACATTTAGAGGGAGTTTTATATTAAGAAACAGTAAATTTAAAGGTATCTCTAATACTAAAATAATTTATATCACCTTAGCAAACATTTTAAAACACGTCAATGCTTTTTAATAACCTTATCTTCCCTTTCTACTGTTTTTTTTCCTACTTAAAAATTTTATTGTAACTAAACCCAGTTACTGAAATCCACTCTATATGCTGCCTGTACCAGTCACAGGCCTCCAACCAACCACTCTCGATACCCCACCCCTCCTATTTTTTTATGTTGCCACCACATTCCCATGCCACCACCCACCACCACCACTTCCTCTTTAGATATGAAATTTTAAGCAAACAAAGAGAACAAGGCACAATTAGAAACTTCCTCAAAAAGTTTAATGAGCAAACTTTTTTTCTGGAAGACAGCTGATTGGCATAAGATATACTTGGAAGACATTCTGTCCTTTAAAAACCTAGGGGAAAAATAGGTGAAGATTACAAAGACTTTTTCTTTTTATACTGATGGGAAGAGACAGTTTGGGTTTCAGTTTCATGCTAATATCATAAACACTTGAATCAAGGTGTGTCTTTTTAACAACAGTATTCTCCTAATGATGTTGTTAAGTTTCCAAAGAACTAAAGTTGAGGATCATTGAAAGGACAATAGCAGGCTGGGTATGAACAGGTGGCAACCCATTGCAAAATGAGGAATTGTGCAAGAGATTCTGTGTAAAAGGAGGTATTCAGAGAAATGTATGATCAGAAAAAAAAAAAGATAGGCCAATCACATAGCAATAATGAGGGATATCTGATGAACAGTCCATGTGATCCACTGATTATCCATACAATGTCAAGACAATGAGAAGAAGGACCCCAGCAAGTTGGGTGGATCCCTTTTGGTAAATTCAGTGATGGAGAGCATGGACAAGATAGGTAAGCATGGATGGCTTATAATCTGCACTGTTGGAGGGCTCACCAACCTTGGCAATAGTACAGTGGATAGAGCACTGGGCCTAGTATTAGGAAGACTTGAGTTCAGTTCTGGCCTCAGACACATATTAGCTATGTGACCCCTGGCCAAGTCACTTAATCTCTGTATTCCTCAGTTTCCTGAACTATAAAGTGAGAATCATAATAGCCCTACCTCATAAGGATATTGTGAAGATAAAATTGGATATCTATAATGGGCTTCATAAGCCTTAAAGTGCTATATAAAAACTATCATTACTATTACTATCACAATTAATAGAAATATTAAAGTATTATAAACTCCCCACCCATGCTCTAAGGCTAAAGTCAAAATGTATGTTATCATTATTATAAGAGGAGGTATGATATAGTGGACAGAAAGCAGGTATGTGCAGGTTAAATATTTAATAACTGGTTCTCCAAAAAAAAGAATATACCTAAGATACATTTTTAAGATTAATCTGCAATATCAATATTTTCTCCACTACTTTCTTAAGACTAGACAACAAACAAAACAATAAGTCAAGCCCTGTTTTGTAGTGTTTGTCAATTTTTGCCATGTAAAAGCTCACACTGAAAATTTAACAATTGGCGCTTCCCAGCTGGTATGAACAGGATAGAGAGCCAACTTCAGAGACTAATATAAGACCTTGATTCAAGTCCCATCTTTAATATATACTGGTTCTATGACCCTGGGTAAACAACTTAACTTCTCAGCATTCTAGGTAACTTTCTCAGACTATAAATTGCACCCTGCCAGTTATATGGCTCTGATCCAATCAATGAAACAAAGGAATAATATGAGATCTAAGCAAAATCAAACAATGGAAAAGAAAATTGAAACTTCTTTTCAATTCTATCAGATCATAGTCAAACAGTTTAGATATGGAAAAGGCCTGGAATGACTAACATCTATTATATCTATGACCTTAGAGTATTTCAAATGTACTGGTCTCTTCAGATTAACTTCATGGGAAGGAAATTCATAGTATAACAGGCCTACACACTTTTAATTCTTTTTTCCCTCTGGGCTTGCTGTGAGGCTTCTTTATGTGGTTTTTGCTTCCTGAGATTCCCTCCTACCCATAAATGGCCTTCCAGAATGGCAAGGCATCTTTAGCCCACAAATGACAGTGGAAAAAGAAGACATATATAACTAGTTCACCTCTGTCAGGTGAACAAGTTGTATGAAACAAAACACCATGTCAACAATACCTATTCTTCCCTTTAGAGTGTGCTGGCTTTCCTGACTTGGGTCACTGCTGTGAACTCCTATTCTCTGAACCCAGTGGTTGCTCGTCCTTCATTGTCCTTCATTTCCGAAGAGAAGCAGTGACATCACCAAGTGATGTCCTGACCAGCTTCACTCTCTCTTCATGAATCATCAAAGTCCAGTGGCATGACAAAAGTCAAGAAGACTGGCAATAGCCCGGGATGTAGTGAACGACCTTGACATCCTAATATCTGATCAAACTCTAAGCACTCCACAGCACCTGCTTTAGCCATCTTTGTGGCTATTGAAACAAATTGTTCTCAATCACCCATTCTGTCTGAGGAAGTCTTCACATGCTTGAGGAAGACATCCCCCTAACTCATTGCCAGGTTTGAGGCCTGTCGGAGGCCTAAACCCAGTATGGCTTCCTTAAACACCAACCTTTTCCCCTCAGAAGACCCTTTTCCACCAGCCCAAAATCACTCCCAATCATTGGGCAATGAAAAAATCCCTGCCTTCAGGGATCCTATATTCTATCTCTCCTCTCTAAGGAGTAAGGATTTGATACTTAACGAAAGTGACTGCAGTATATCTAGAACTTCTGTTTTTAAGCCCAGCATTCTGAATCCTAAATTTCCAGCCTTTCCATGACCTACCCAATAATTTGGTGTGTCTGAAGCATCAGGTCTTACATGCATATAAAATACCTCTCAATTACATCACTTCCTTTCCATTCCTACTCCACTCCTCTAATCTAGGCTCTTAATCTTAAGCCTGGGATATTGCAGTAATGGAGGGAGGCATTGTGGTATAAAGGAGAGAGCCTTGAATTTGAAGTCAAAGAACCTGAGTTCAAGTCCTGGCTCTGCTATTTTTACTCTCAGACTTGAAAATCTCTAAGATCCTTTGCAGTTCTAAATCTATGGTCATGCAAATTGTCTCATGATCTCCAATCTCCTTGGACATCTCACCCCTGCACATTGCTGCAGACTAAATTTTCCTAAAACAATACTTTTGTCAGGTTACTTCCCTAAAAATCCATCATTGAAAGATTTTCAATGACTCCCAATTGCTTATAACATAAAATTCAAACTCAGAATTTTGCCATTCTCAACAGCTTCCACAATCTGGCTGCCATCTTAGATTTATAATTTATTTCACATTTACTCCAGCATGCCATGAGTATTTCTGACTCTTTGCATTTTTCATTAAAGCATCTGACTTCTTTTTAACATTTTGCTCTCATCCACCCTTCCAGGCATCCAAATTCTACTCCTTCTTCAGGACCCAGTTCAAGTACCTTTCCCTCCATTTCTTTGAAGATTTCTCTGACCACAGCAGACTTCAATAATTTCTCTTTTCTGTGAACTCTAATGGCACTGATCAATCTATGATTTTATCTCTTCATTGAGTATAAACTATTTTGTATTGTTGTTCAACTACTCAGTCATCTCCCCAACCAGACGGTAAGTTGTTTGTTTTTTTTTTTTCCTTTTGTTTTTAGGATAGATTCCTTCCCAAGAGGCAGAGTTCTGGTCCCTTCTGTAAACTCCTCCATTTAGATTGTAATCTCCTTGAGGACAGGGACTGTCTTTGGTCTCTTTTTTGTATCCACAATGCTTAGCACATGCTTTGGTACCCGATAGATGTTTAATTTAATTGTTTAATGATTGATTGGTTGGTTCTGTGAGAGCTTGTGCTCTGGCCTCTTGATGACTGGTCCCTAGGTCTCCATGACTGAGGTTGCATCAAAAATGATTCATGATTGAGTCAGAAAGAACTGCTCATTGAGTAGATTGTATGAGGAGAAAAAGTTCTACCTGTCTCATTTTTTGGCATTCCCCCAGAGTGCCAGCAGCATCCCATATATGTTAGTTGTTCAATAAGTAATTGTTGATTGATTGAAGTTCTTTTTTATGTCTAGATCTTAAAATTTTAGCATTAGAAGAGATTTTAAAGATCACAAAAGACAGAATGGAACAGTAAATAGGACATTAGCCTTGAAATCGGGAAGATAAGGGTTCAAATTCAGCCTTGGACACTAGCAGTGAGACCCTGGGTAGGTCACTGAACCTCTTCTTTTCCCTATAGAACATAAGTTGCAGAGTAAGTGCCTACCTGCATTGGTAGAGGGAAGTGTCTTCATTGGAAGTTCCTTACAATGATAGAAATCACAGGATCTAATTTTTAAAAAAAAGTCAAATTTAGAATGTTAGGTTAGAAAAGATGTTAGAGGTCATTCAGGCTAGATCCCTTGGTTTCCAGATGAGGAAATAAGCCCAGGAAGAGAAAGTCATTTAGAAAGGAAGGAAAGAAACTTACTAAATGCTGAAAGCATCTACTATGAGCCAGATGCTTGCCAGACCATAGGCAAAGCACTTTACAAATATTTCATTTGAACCTTACAACAGTTCTGGGAGGTAAGTGTTATTATCACCATTTTACACAGGAAACTGAGACAAACTGAGGTAAATGACTTGCCCAGGGTCATACAGCTGTTTAGTGTCTGAATTTTGAACTTAGGTCTTTTTGACTCCAGGCCTATAGCTCTATCCACTGGGCCATCAGCTGCTTCACTTTCACGCGTAAGTGCCATGCTAGATTCTCTAGTCCTCATTAAAACTGGAGATTCTATTCCACGATTTAAAAGAGTTTTCAGGAGTGGGGTACGCCTACATAAAAGTAACAGCAACGATATTCAATAGGCAGGTGTTTCTCACTTTATGAAAGCCAAACCCTTGACGTTATCCAAATTTTGTAATGAGGACAGTAAATCTTCGTGTGGAATTTATAGCATTTTTATAGCTCTTTAAAGTTGACAAGGTTCTTTGCCCTCATTATCTAATTTGAACGTCATAACAAAAAAAGGGGAAGAAAAGGGAGGGGAATAAACATTTGTATGGCACCTACTATGTGCCATAGGCACTGTGCTAAGGGCTTTTACAAATATCTCATTTGATCCTCACAACAGCCCTGAGAGTTAGGTGCTGTTATTATCCCCATTTTATAGTTGAGGAAAATGGGGCAAAGAGAGGTTAAGTGATTGCCCAGGGTCACACAGCTGGTTATGGGTACCCTGTGAAGTTATGGGTATTATAAGCTTCATTTTTCAGACCGGGAAACTAAGGCTTAGAGAGATGATGGAGAAATTGTCCAGAATCACACATGGCTAACAAGTGTCAAAGGCAGGATTCAAAGCCAACTCTTGTTGTTCAGATGTGTCCTAGTCTTCATGACCCCATTTGGGCTTTTCTTGGTGAGGAAACTGAGGCAAACAGGGTTAAGTGCCTTGCCCAGGGCCACACAACTAGCAAGTGTCTAAGGCCAGATTTGAACTCAGGAAGATAAACCTTCCTGACTCCAGGCCTGGTGCTCTATCCACTGAGCCACCTAGCTGCCCTTCACACACACACACACACACAAACACACACACACTCTCTCTCTCTCTCAAACAAATCAGAACTTATTTTCTTAACTAAAACCTTAAGGTTCTCTTGATTATAAAGTATTATATGTTTTTTAAAAGATGAATGTCATTTCATTCAGATATTTATGCAGGTGGAGATTTAAAAAATTTTTTTAAACCAGGAACTCAGAATCATTGATCCTTCTATGTCTGTTCAGAATCATAGAATAGATTAGAATAGGCCTAGAAACATGACTAATTCAACTTCTCATTTTACAGATGAGGAAACTGAGGTCCACTGAGAAAAAGTGACTTGCCCAGAGTCACCCAGCCTGACAGAGTACCAGGACTAGATGCAGATCCCCTTACTCCTAGGTCAGTATTCTTCACCCTCTCTCCTTCTCTCTCCCGCTGACCAAAGCTTCAAAGTCAAAAATACTGACCCTCCTTTTCTTTTCTTCTAGAGAAACATAAGGGCAAATGTAGCCCCTCCTTTACCTGATGTTAGAGTTGCCTGTGTCTGTTTCACTGCTCCATAGTTAGTTTCTTGTGGGCGAAGGACTATGCTTTTAATCAAATTTTTTTATCCTCCCCAGCACCTAGCAGAGTGCTCCACACAGAGCCAGTCGTTAATAAATCAATGTGGAAAAGCACATTCCCTCATTCTAGAAAAAGAATAAAAAGCTTACCGTCTTCAAAGTGAGTTTAAATCTTCATCTTGTTTCTTGCCCTGGAACTTTCTTCAGCGCTTGGGGTCTTCTCTTACCCTGGAAAAGCCCCTCTGCCTTACTAGCCTCTTCTCTTTGTTGAATTCCTTCTAGGGTCTCCATTTTGGGGACAGGCCCAAGCTGGCCATGTTTCATTCCCTTCCAGGCTGTGCATCTAACTCTAAACTTCCCCATCCTACCTCTAGAGAGAGGAGGGGGGAACCTCTCCCTTCCCCACTCCCACACACTACTTTACCACTCCCTTCATTAGAATGTCAGCTTCCTGAGGGCAGGAACTCTTTTTTTTTTTCTCCTTGTATTTGTATCCCCAAACACCTAGCATAGTGTCTGGCATACAGTAAGTGCTTAATAAAGGCTTCTTGCCTTACTTTGCCTTGTTTATTACAACAACAAAATTAGGTAGGAGAAGTATTATTATTTCCATTTTCATTAAACTGAAGCTTGAAAATGTCAAATGAGTGGTCCAAGTTAGAAAGCAAAATACTCAGGAAAAAAAGGTCTGGTTCCCATATTATACCATCTCTCTGAGTACAAGAGAGAAAGTCCCTTGTTAAGAGTAAGACAAGATGGTATAATATTATCCCGATTATTAATCAATGAACACTATCTGGAGGCTGTGATAAAGAGGAAAAGAGTATTGCATTTGAAATCAGAGGACCTGAATTCAAATCCTAACTCTATCATTTGCTGCCTAGTGACCTTAGTCAAATCGTTTGGGGACTTCAGTTTCCTCATCTAAAAATGATAAGGCTGGACTATGTGGTCTCAAAGGACCCTTCAATCTCTAAGTCTATGATTCTATTTATTTAGTCCTGAATATGGATTTATTCAGGCAGATAAGTGGTGCAGTAGACAGAGTGCTGGGCCTGGAGTCAGGAAGACATCTTCCTGAGTTCACATCTGGCCTCAGACACTTACTAGCTATGTGACCCTGGGTGAGTCACTTAACTCTGTTGGCCTCCATTTCCTCATGTATAAAATGAGCTGGAGAAGGCAATGGCAAACCGTTCCAGTATCTCTGCCAAGAAAACCCCAAATGGGGTCATGAAGAGTTGGACATAACAGAAAAACAATAATAACAACAAATAAGTTTATCCTTGTGCTACTGTAAATGTGGACAGAGTAAGGAAATACAAGAAATGGAAAATGTTTACTTGTCCTTAGGTAACTTTCAACTTTACAAGGGTAATGTAGTCATTAAAACGTAAGGGAGGACATGCCCACCCACTAGGTTATTGACTCATGCAAAGGTTATGCAGGTCCAATTTCTCTCCATAAAACATATTTTCAGGACACTCTTCCCATACTTTCTAGTAGAGGCATTATGGTGTAGTGAAGGGTGTACCAGACTTGGAATCAGGGGATCCGACTTCAAATCTTGACCAATTTTGAATCTTGGTTCAAATCAGCTGGCATTTTTAGATTGCTTTAAGGGTAACAAAGCACTTTACAAACATCATCTCATTTTATCCTCACAACAGCCCTGTAAAGAGGGTGCTATTATTATCCTCACTTTACGTTTGAGGAAACTTTGGCAAACAGGTTAAATGATTGCCCTGAGTGAGTCTCACAGCTAGTGAGTAACCAAGGCAGGATTTGAACATAGTTCTTCCTGACTCCAAGTCCAGCACTCCATGTGATCCTGGGCAAGTCACTTTCCTCCTGAGGCCTTAACATCCTTATTTGTGAAACATCTGGTCTCTGATTTGTAAATCCCACTCCCCTTCCCAGTAGAATTTGATCTGAGTGCAAGAATTCCTAGTTATTACATAAGACAAGGTACAATCGGTGCTCAAAAAATGTTAGGTGATGCTTTTGAATTAGAGACACCAACATAAAGAAAAACCTGATCTCCAAAGAAGAAAAGAAAATCACAACTTAATATCCAAAGTAACCCAAGCAGATGCCTCCAGTTCATGAAACCAGAAAGCTCTCATTTCCACAATGTATCTCCAATTTACTAGAGCTAAAGTGTATTGTCTTTGACCCTAGCATGGCATCATAACAGCAATATGTTTTTGTTCATTTTGTTCAACAGCTAGATTATGTTCATTGACCTCATAGCATCATGGAAGGGAGACTGGGTTTGGAATCACAAAGAATGGCTTCAAATCTTTGCTTAGCTATACAGTACCTGTGTGACCTTGGGCAAGTCACAACCTCCCTTGGACTCAGTTTCCTTTTCTGTAAAATTTGGGGGTTGGACTAGAGAATCTCTAAGGTTCCTACCAGCTCTAAATCTTACAATTCTATGGCCTCTGTTTTCTGAAGGAACCTGGGAGATAAACTTAGGTTTCCTTTAGACTTCTTCCTCTTAGTCGCCAAATGTTTGAATAGTAGGTTCTAAACTGACTTGCTAGTTTATAGAAGATCTACAGTGAATGACTGAATCTCTTCAGACAATACTAATAAACCTCCTGTGCAGCATCACTTCATTTTATCTAATTGACATTCAAGGACTTTGTGAAAGTAGTCTAATGGCCTTGTTTGATTGATTGATTCAACAAAGGTGAGGGGTTTTCACCTGTTAAGGCTTGTGGGGTTGTATAGGTGACCATTCACCCTTAAATACTATAGCTCACAAGCCCCCATTGGTGTACTTTACCCACTATTAGTAAATACCAATTTGTCAACCAGACTTAATTAGTTTTTAGAAAGGGTATTTACTAAGGCAGTATAGTAAAAACCAATATATAAAACCACCCAAAAGTCGGTGACACTCTCCCCTACCAGTACAGAATTCTGGAGAAAGTGGATTCAAACTTAGAGTACATGGGGCAAAGCAGATAACTGACAGCTTTTGGAAGTCATCTTGACTTTGACCCTTAGGTGTGCTATAGCTTTCTTCAAGGTACATAGTAGAATCTTGAAGCTGGCATTCCTTAACATGTCTAGTTTGCCCTCAGCTCCTGGTATCAATATGGTTCCCAGTCATTACATCCCTTGGGATGCTGCTAGGATGCCAATGAGACATCTAAGTCCTCTGGCTCTCCAAACTTTAGAAGATTATTCATTCGTTAAAGGGGAAAGAGGAAAGAGGAAAGAGGGGCTCCGCTCCCTCTCCCCAAGTGATTCTAGTGACTGGCTGGAAAATCAAATTCTTGAATTTTGAATTGGCTTAATATTTTATGGAAGACCCACAGGGAGTGACTGAATCTCTTCAGCCAATGACAATAAGCCTCCTGTACAGTACCACTTCAATTTATCCAATGGCCTTCAAGGACTTTGTGAAACTCATCTAATGGCCTTGTTTGATTGATTGATTCAACAGAGGTAAGGTATTTTCACCTGGTTAGGGTAGTTACTTTAACTGGGAGAGGGTTATTGATTTATTCAACAGATACATCAAGGCCTTTTAACTGCCTGATTCTAGGAGTAAGATGACGAATATCTAACAACCCACTCCCCAAAAAACAAACGCACTTTTAAGTTGAACATGCATTATTAGCACTTTCTCCATTACTTTCTTAAGTCCAGGCAATCAACAAAGCAATAAATCAAGTCCTTACTTTTTGCATTTGGTAATTTCCAAGGTATAAACACTCACACTGAAAATCTAATAATCAACTCCCATTTGAGCTGGCTCCAACACACCCCTGTATTCTTATCTCTGATTGATTCAAGTGAGAAGTCCAGATGACCACCTACCCTTAAATACAAGTATGTACAAAACATATATAAAAGGAATATGAAGTAGTTGGGTTTGTTGTTGTTGTTGTGTGGCAGGGGGTTGGGGGGACTACCAACAATTGAAGAGATCCTGAAAAGCTTCAAGTAGAAGATGGTGCATGAGCTGAATCTTGAAGAAAACTACAGTTTTCAACAGGCAGAGGTAAGGAAGAATTGTATTTCTGACATGAGGGATAGCTGGTATAAAGTCAAGAAGACAGGCAAAGACATATCATGTGTGTAGGCCAGTACAGACGGATCATAGATTGTGAGGAAAAGAGAAAAATGTAAGAAGACTGGGGACGTAGAAAGGGACCAGACTGTGAAGAAGTTTAAATATGAGACAGAGGAGACTTTCCAGTTCTGATGTCCTATGATTCTAGGGACAATTCTGTTTTTCTGTGAACTCTTCATCCAACTCACATGTATGATCATTTTGCTTCATGAAAGATGGGGTGTTCCCAGGCACCTGATCACCCTCTTGGAAAATATTCTCACCCCCTCCCCATGATTTCCACTGTTGATTCCAAAGACATTTCTCTATCCCAATTAATCTCTCCTTTTTCTCTTGGTGTCTGCCCTATTAATTATTTCCAGCTGTTCAAGCTTCTCCCAATCTCCTGGCCTATCTCAGGGGCTCCTCCTTGAGGTAGACAAGTGTTCATTGAGGATAAAGTGACTGATTAGCTCAGCCGTGAAGCCAGGTTCCCTTCAGAGAAGGAAAGCCTAAGATTAAAAAGGTTGAGAGCTTGCCACCCTGTGGGTTTCCACAGGGTCTCCTCCCAGGAAAGTAAACATCCACGCCCCTTCCTGCCTGGGCCTTTCGAAGGCTATGCCAAGGAGCTTAAGATGGGGAAATAAAAGGAAGCTGAGTGTTTCCCTCACACATGCACATCAGAGGGGACATCGTGAGGGAAAAAATGTAGACTTGGAGTCAGAAAATTAGTTCTCCCACTTACTGCCTGTGGGACCTTGGACACGGTGTAGAGGTCTAGGCCTCATTGTCTTCGATTGTAAAATGGTAGAATTGGACTAGGTGCCCTTCCAAGTCTGAATCTTTGATCATATGATTCCCTTTAGCCCCCAGTCTCCTTTTCAATGAGAGATTCATGAGATGATCTCAGGTCACTTCCAGCTCTGAATTCTGAAGACCTCATTGAAACATAATGTCCAGGATGCCTCAATCACAGGTATGGTGCAAGAAAGTAGAAGGCAGTTTATAAATCAAACAGGCTAAAACTCCAGACAACTGTGTGCAAGCTGGTATTAACGCGGATGAATAGAGTATTTAAATAATAAAACCCTTGCCTCCAAAAGCAAAAATATGACTGACCAGGGAAGGTACTTCACTTTCTGTTGCCTGCCTACTACTTTGGTGCATGAGAATGGAGCCAAGGTCACTCCAATCATCAGAACTGCCTTGTTCTTCCCCAGAATTGATTCCAATAAACCTGGCTTCTAAGCCCTGGCCATCTTCCCTTATTCTGGCTTTAACTACCACTGGCTACTCACATTCTCCCTCCCCTTCACAGCCCTGCTTCCAATTTAATCTTTGTCCCCACCCTGGCTTTAATCTTGCTTTGGATGCTTGACCAGAACTAAGCAGGTGGTTCTTGGTCCCCCACCCTTACATCTTGTCACCACCCTCAAACCCAGCCAGATGGGCAGCTGCCACCACAAATAAGCTATTGGTTGGCTTACTTCGCACTGACCATCCCCTATTCCTGGAATACTTTGGACCTGACCCCACCCCACCACCACCCCTGCCTTTCAGTTTCCCCAGCTTCCTTCAAAACTCAACACAAATCTTACCTTCCTCTTACTTTCCAGTTTCCCCTTCTTCCGTCTCTGCCTTCCCCTCTAAATGATACTACATCTACTCTGTATATATCTCTATGTACTTATTTACATGTTATCTCACTTATCCAAGTGTGAGCCCTTTGAGGGAAGAAAATGTTTTGCCTCTTTATACCCCCAGTGCTTAGCTTAAACAAATGCTTAATAAATATTTCTTGACTGAATAACCAGTGCCTTCCCCCAAATCACCTTTGGTTTATTTTATATAGATCTTGTATCCCTAGTGAGTAACACAGTACTTTACTCATAGCAAGCACATCATAAATGCTTGGTGATTTATTGATTGCCTAAGATATTATATGTGCATGTTCTTTCACTTGCTGCATAGTAAACTTCCTGAGAGCAGGGACTATATTTTTATCTTTCTACCCCCAAGACATAGGACAGTGCTGGTACATGACAAATAATATGTTGATTGATTAATTGATCTTTAAAATAAGAGGGTTGTTCTGTGCATCCTAACTGCTGTTCTGCAGAGCAATGCAGGAAATTGTTACAAGTTCATAAAACTTTTCTTTCTTAAAGGCCTTCTTTATTTTTTAAACCCTATAAACTTTAAATGTGGATGCATGACATAGAGTGCAATCTGTTGAAACAAGTTCTATACTTGGAGTCAGGAAAGCGGAAAGCTAAATTCAGATTCCAGCATCTGACACTAAGTTGTTTGACCATGGAGATTACGCCACCACTCTGGACCTCAGTCTTCTCTGTCATGCCCTGCCCTAAAAAGGTCAACAGATGTCTGTCTACAAATGAGGAAAACTTCCAAGTGGGAATCTGGGAAGGGTGAGTTTCACCTTGGGCCCAAAAAATGAAAACCAAGTCAAGAAGTGAACAAATATGATCTGAAAGCCAGGTCACATCAGTGCTAGAGATTAGGAGACCAAAATATATGGATTGCCATTCACTTTCAGGAAAGCAGCTTCCTTGAAGTTTAGGTCATTGTTTTTTTGTTTGTTTTGTTTACTTATTTTTTTAGGCAATTGGGGTTAAATGACTTTACCCAGGGTAACACAGCTAGTAAGTGTCAAGTGTTTGGTCTGAGGCAGAATTTGAAACAGGTCCTCCTGACTTCAGGACCAGTGCTCTATCCACTGCACCACCTAGCTGCCCATTTTGTCTTATTTAACAGAAGCTTACATGTCCTACTCTAGACCTGGAATTGCTGCCCTGAGTGCTCCCAGACTCGGTCTGCTGACTTAAGTGTGAATCTCTACATTTTCATCTCTAAAACAGGCTAGATAAGTAGAGAGTTCCCTAAAACCATAGAGCAAAAGTAGGGCCAGAGTCAAAAGGAAAATGTGGAGGGGGAGATAGCAAGAATTTTCTAGGATGCCACCTGAGATCTTGGGGCACAGTATTGTGGGTTTGGCACTAAGGAAGTTGATCAGCAGAAGAAAGAGTAACAGTCTGTAAAGGGGGAGTGAGCATGTATCTATGTGTAGTATTTCATAAGGAAAGCTCTTTAACAAAGATAAGTTCACAGAGAAGCTAGTTTTTGTAAGGGATTTTGCCATCATCTTTCTTGAAAGGGTGTGGAACATGCCCACTGAGAACTTCTTGGAGAGGATTAAGAACATCTCCTGGTCATCAGAGATAATTCAATGGACTCTGCTAGTATAGGAAAGAACCACTCACCTCTTTGGGCTAGGCACATAAAAGGGAGTCTTTATAGAATTCAAACTTTCCATTCCTTTTTAACCTTTTACCCCCCTTTTCAGGCTAGCTTCTAAGAGCAGAGCTAAGAGAGGGCCTGGACCAGGTTCCTGAGAGAGTAGAGGATGGATGGAGTTCCCCTCAGGAATCAGTAATGCCTGCAGTCAGGTTGAGGTACAAGAAAGCTACAGGTACTCTTGCCCAGTGGAAAGGAGCTCTTCTGGATTCAGAGTCTCTGGCATCAGCTTTATAGATGCAATGACATAATATCTCATACCGGTGTAGAGATGACCCACATGGGCAAATGGAGGGAGTTTCTGAAGCCCGGACAGGTGACAGTACCAAAAAGCACGATCCTCTGGAATCCAGACTTCAAGTGAGAGAAAAGGAATTCCTGAGCAGTGTCAGGCTTGGGATTGTCTTTGTAGCAACATCAAGTTCAAGATTTCAGGACTCTAGTCCCTGGAGAGAGAAGGAATGGGCAATGTCAGCCAATGGGGGAGAAGGAGATAGGATACTTAGTCCCAAAGCTGGAGGTATAGCAGAAGAATCTAAGCCATGATATGAGGGAGAGAAATATCTAGACTTTGCTTTCCATTATTATCATGAGTGACAGTACAGGTCTGATGGGACCACTAGAGGGTAATTTGTCTAGCAGTCCAAAGTTTGTTTCCCTTATCAAGTATGATCCAAGCACTCAAATTTGTACCATAATCTAGAATGCTTATATGGGTCTCTGGTGTGAAAGCAAGATTCACCGGAATTTGGGGGGGGGGTGTTGCTTCCCTAAACAGTACCAAATTTGTTTCTCTTCTGAGGGAATCCAAACCACAGGGTGGTACTATGAATCTCGAAGACTGATGGACCTTAGGGAAAGTGGGACTTATCCAAAAAGCAAGACATGGAAACAGAACTGGATTTAGATTCAAAGGACCTGGGCTCAAATCCCAGGTCTGCCACTTCCTGTCTGTGGGGCACTGGACAAATCCTATCACCTCTCTGAGCTTCAGTTTCCTCTCTGTAAACTGAGGGGGGTGTTCTAAATGGTCTCTAAGGACCCTTCTAGAGCTAAAGCTACAGTCTGATCCTATGAGAGGGGGGAGAATTGTATTGATTGTTCACCTACTACACTGATGTTCATTTGCTACCTATGTTTTCTGTGGGATTAAATAAATACCAGGATCCGACACATTCATTGAGTGCTTGCATAGGAGCTGGGGAGCCTTTGCTCACATCTATGTCTAGATGAGAGCTACACAGCCTGCATTCAGAGATTACCCAGAGGCTATCTGGGTGGAGGCAAAATGAGCCAAAGGGTTATGCTTTCAGCCACACCCAAGATCGAACTCAACTCATGTAAACCCAGAGCAGGGTTCTGGGTCGTGGGTTACACATGTCCAACCTAGAGGAGGAGATTAAGATCTCGTTTTAACAAGAGTTGGAGAAAGCAAAGAATATGTCCATGTTCACAGGCTGTGGAGAAACAGCCAGATTTAAAAGTAAAGACAGAATCCATGTCCCAGGGTAGTTTGGTTCAGGAGGAAACTCACTAAACTTAAAAACCAAAAGATTTGGGTTCAAATTCTAATTTTTATACTTACCAGCTGAGACAAGTAATTTTATATCTCTGAGCCTAAATTTCCTCATCTATAAAATGAGCCTACTTCCACAAGGCTGTTGTGAGAGAAGTGCTTTATAATGTGTAATTAGCTATATGTCTATCAATGACAGACATTTATGTGGCATTTATATACATATCTCATTAGTCCCTACCACAAATCTGTAAAATAGAGAGTACAGATGCTACATATTACAGATAAGCAAAAAGTTTGAGTGACTTGCCCGTGGCCACAAAGAAAGTAAGGGTCAGAAGTAGGAACCATGCCATAATGAAGGTCTGTACTGATCTCAAGTACAGTTATCTTTCCAACACACCATAAAATATCAAGGTTGCCATAAACCTTTGATTCATAGTTAGCAACTGACATCTTCCAGCTGTTTGAATGTGGGGGCAGGTGGTTAGTTCCATCAACCAGCTCCAGCTAGTAAAAGGGGTCCATAGAAAGTCAGAAAATAAGGGAGTAGCTAAGACTGAATCTCCTTTGATTTAGAACTGTGGTCTCCAGTAAGTCATGTGTTGTTGTTGTTTGTTCTTAGTTCTCAAAGGGGACCATGACATTAGGGAGGTGATGACATGACACACAAGTGAATTGGATTTAAGTGAGAGAGGGCTGTGCAAGGTCATTAACCTCACTTTCTCTTCCAGAGCCATCTGGGTCCAGTGGTGAGTTATAGATCAGGGTGACTGGAGATGGCCCTGGATGCAGAGGGAGATCTTGGCCTTTTTAAGCTAAGGTCTTTAACAGTTTGACTGAGGTAGCACCCATTCAGTGATTAAGGCTAGGTAAGAAATGAGGCAGATTCTACCTAAATTAATTTACTTATTCAGTGACATACCAATCAAACTACCAAAAAATTACTTTGTAGACCTAGAAAAAACAATAACAAAATTCATCTGGAAGAACAGAAAGTCCAGAATATCAAGGGAACTAATGAAAAGAAATGCAAGGGAAGGTGGCCTAGCTGTACCAGATCTTAAATTGTATTATAAAGCAGCAATCATCAAAACCACTTAGTCCTGGCTAAGAAAAAGAGTGGTGGATCAGTGGAATAGGTTAGGTATGCAAGACACAACAGTCAATGACTATATTAATTTATTATTTGATAAATCCAAAGACTCCAGCTTCTGGGATAAGAAATTACTATTTAACAAAAACTGCTAGTAGAACTGGAAAAATATATGGCAGAAACTGGACATAGACCAACGTCTTACACCTTATACAAAGATAACGCCAAAACAGGTACAGGATTTAGATATAAAGACTGATACTATAAGCAAACTAGAAGAGCAAGGAATAGTTTACTTTTCAGATATATGGAGAAGGGAAGAATTTATGACTAAACAAGAAATAGAGAGCATTATGAAATGCAAAATGGATAATCTTGATAACATTAAATTGAAAAAGTTTTGCACATACAAAGCCAATGCATCCAAGACTAGGAGGGAAGCAGAAAACTGGGAAATAATTTTTATGACCATTCTCTCTGATAAAGGCCTCATTTCTAAAATATATAGAAAACTGAGTCAAATTTACAAGAATAAAAGTCATTCCCCAATAGATAAATGATCAAAAGATATAAATAGGTAGTTTTCAGAGGAAGAAACTAAAACTGTCTATAGTCATATGAAAAAATGTTCTAAATCACTATTGATTAGAGAAATGCAAATCAAAATGACTCTGAGGTACCACATCACACCTATCAGATTGGCTAATGTGACAAAACAGGACAATGATCAATGTTGCAGAAGATGTGGGAAAATTAGAACACTAATGCATTGTTGGTGGAGTTGTGAAATGATCCAATCATTTTGGAGAGCAATTTGGAGCTATGCCCAAGGGGCTATAAAATTGTGCATATCCTTTGACCCAGCAATGCCACTTCTAGGTCTGTATCCCAAAGAGATCATAAAAATGGGGAAAGGACCCACATGTACAAAAATATTTATAGCAGCTTTTTTTTGTAGTGGCCAAGAATTGGAAACTAACGGGATGCTCATCAATTGAGGAATTCCTCAAGTGCCTCACTTGGTACTTACTAGCTGTATAACTCTGGGCAAGTCACTTAACTCTGATTGCCTCGTCAAAAAAAAAAGAAAAAAAAAAGATGATGAGCAGGCAGACTTCAAAAAATCCTGGAAAGGCTTACATGAACTGATGCAGAGTGAAATGAGTAGAACCAGGAGAACATTGTACACAGTAACAGCCACATTGTGGGATGACTGACTTTGACTTTGATAGACTTGGTTCTTCACAGCAATGCAAGAATCTCAGTTGATGAAACCTAAGACTCATGATGAAAATTGCTATTCAAATCCAGAGAAAGAACTATGGAGTCTGAATGCAGATGGAGGCATACTATTCACTCTCCTTTTCCTTTGTTGTTTTGTTTTATTGCTTCATTTTCCTGGTTTCTCCCATTAGTTCTGATTGTTCTTTACATCGTGACTAATGAGAAAATATGCTTAATATGAATGTATAAGTAGAGCCTATATCAGATTGCATGCTGTCTTTGGGGGGAGAGGAGTGTGAGGGGGAGAAAATTTAAACTCAAAATCTTATGAAAGTGAATGTTGAAAACTAAAAATGGATTAATTAATTATTGAGGAAAAAAAAAGAAATAAGGCAGATAATGGCTTATTTACCTAGTCAAAAAAAATCATTCTGGGTTTTTGGCCAAAACAGAAACAATTACTATTTACATTCACTATGAGCCAATCTGGGCCCAAACAATGACCAATTGAGGCTTGGCCTGGGACCTATTGTTGGCCAATCAATGACAGCCAGAGTGATTTGAGTTTACATCAGCATTGGCCTTAAGAAAAAAAAAGTTCTAGAGATCAAAATTTACATTCCTTTGGGCAGAGCACCCACAATAAGAGCATGACACCCTATAGGAAAAAAGAAAAGAAAAAAGAAGAGAAAAGAAAAGGAGAGAAAAGAAAAGAAAAGAGAAAAGAGCTGACCAGTTCCAGGTGGGTCCCCATTGGGGCAGCTCCTACTACTGCTCACAGAGGTTGTTTGTCCTTCTTCTCAAAGAGAACCATGATATCAGGAAGGTGATGCCATGGCATACAAGTGGATTGGATTTAAGTAAGGGAGGGCTGTGCAAAGTCACCAGCCTCACTTTCTCCTCCAGAGCCTTCTGGGTCCAGTGGTCAGATATGGATCAGGATGACTGGAGAAGGCCCTCACTCTGGAGGTAATTGCTAAGGAAAAGCCTTGGGTCATCATCATCATCATCATCATCATAACTAGAATTTATATAACACCTACTATGTGCCAGCACCGTTGTTAAGTGCTTTACAAATATCCCATTTGAT
Source organism: Vombatus ursinus (assembly GCF_900497805.2). Taxonomy (NCBI): domain Eukaryota; kingdom Metazoa; phylum Chordata; class Mammalia; order Diprotodontia; family Vombatidae; genus Vombatus; species Vombatus ursinus. The sequence continues at coordinate 5,366,783 of NW_020954604.1, read as the reverse complement.
CCTCACAACAATTGTGGGAGAGAGGTATTATTATTATTCCCATTTTTAAAAATTTTTTATTAATTTATTTTGATTTGTCAACAATCACTTCCATGTGCTTTTGAGTTTAAAATTTTTCTCCCCCTTCCTCCCCACCACCGTCCCCAAGACAGCGCACAATCTGATATAGGCTATACATTCACATTCCTATTAAACATATTTTCACATTAGTGATGTTGTAAGTAAAAATTAAAACCAATGGGAGGAACCTTCAGAAAGATGAAATAAAACTCAACAGAAGAGGAAAAAAAATAGCAATTCAACTTCCGTAGTTCTTTCTTTGGATGTGGATAGCATTTTCCATCATGAAGTCTTTGGAGATATCTTCATTATTCCCATTTTAAAGCCAAGGAAAGTTGAGGCAAACAGAGGTTAAATGATTTGCACAAAGTCACAGCTGGGAAGTGTCAAGGGCTACATTTGAACTCAGGTCTTCCTGACTCCAGACCCAGCTTTCTATACACCGCACTACCCAGCTGCCTTTTGGTATTAAACTAGGACAAGTCATCTAGAAAGTCAAGTCAACATACATTTATTGTCTATTATGTACCAGGCACTGTGCTAGGCACTGGGGTTCAGAGATGAGCAAATAACAATTCCAGCTTTCAAGGAGCTCACAGTCTAATGGGGAAAGCAACATGCAAACAGCTTTGTAAAAACAAATATAGACAGGATAAATTAGAGATAATCTTGAAGGAAAGGCACTAGCATTTAGTGAAATAGGAAAAGGCTTCATGCAGAAAGTGAGACAAGCTGGGACGTAAAGGACATCAGGGAATTAGGGTTAGAGATGATATATGGGGGATAGCAAGAGAGGATGTGGAGTCAGGAGATGGTATGTTTTGTTTGAGGAAAAGCAAGGAAGATACTAACTTGGCCACAGAGGAGGGGAATAAGGTGTAAAGAGGGCAGCTAAGTGGCACAATGGATAGAGTGCTGGGCCTGGAGTTAGTAAGACCTGAGTTTAAATCCATGCTCAGACACTACTAGCTGTGTGACCCTGGGCAAGTCACTCAATCCTGTTTGCCTCAGTTTCCTTATCTATAAAATGAGCTTGAGAAAGAAATGGCAAACCACTTTGTAAGAGATCCCCAGAAAGGGTAACAAAGAGTCGAACACGACTGAAAACAACAAAAAGGTATAAAGACAACTGAAAAGGTAGAAAAGGGTCTTGTTATGAAGGGCTTTAAAAACAGAGGATTTGATATTTGATCTTGGAAATAATAGGGAGATAGTGGAATTTATTGAGCAGGGGGATGACATGGTCAGACCCATGCTTTAGGAAGAATTTTTTGATGAGTGGAAGATGTGCTGGAGTGGGGAGAGACATCTGACAGGAAATAACAGATGGGACTTCATCCTGGTATTTGGGAGTTTTTACTCTTGACTTTGCTCTCTCTTGTTGGAAAGGGCAGCCTTTGGGGCTCTGCTTTGATCTGGCTCTTTCCTTTTCTGAGAGATAGAGCATTGGGGAACATAGTAACACTTTAGCCTCTGAGGGCAAAAATGACTAGGAGTCCACCTCTTGATGGATAAAAGAATGACCAGCAATCCTTATCTGTCTCTCTCTTCCTCCCTCCCTCCCTTCCTCCCCTAGAAATTGGGAAGTCCATATGACCTCACATACAGGCAAGCCCCACCGGGTCTAATACAGTTATCATCACTAATTCATTATTACCTCTTTCCAGGAAACATTGTGTCTTACATTTTCAGAATTATTGCTAAGGATAATGTTCAATTTATAGGAATCATTTTTCATATTGTTTTGTGTTCATTATTGAGCTAATTGTTTCCTTCTAATAGTCCATGTGCTTTATAGTTCTAAACTTACAGGGGATTTGTATATACATTATTGAGCTAATAATTCCTTTTATAATTCACTTGCCAGATATGAAAGAAATAGTGTTTTTATTTTGTGGGGTTCAACCTTTAGACATTGTCATATTCAATGCCTGGAAGTTCCCAGGAGCGCTGGTTCTCAACAGATGAGGAGGCAGGTAGCATCTCTCTCTTCCAGCACTACCATGTAACAATGTTGCTGTTGTTCAATCCTGTCTGACTCTTTGGTTGTGTTTTTTTTTTTTATTAATTAATTTATTTTTAGTTTTCAACAATCACTTCCATAAGCTTTTGAGTTTTAAATTTTCTCTCCCTCCCTCCCCACCTCCTTCCCCAAGACAGCATACAATCTGATATAGGCTCTACATATACATTCCTATTAAACATATTTTCATATTAGTTGTCTGACTCTTTGTGACCCCATTTGGAGTTTTCTTGGTAGAGATATTGGAGTGGTTTGCTATTTCCTTCTCCAGCTCAAAGTTGCCCAAAGTTATACTCCAGGCCTGTCACTCTATCTACTGTGCCATCTAACCACTCAATAAAATATTGCTTCTCGTTTCCTTGAAGCAACAAGGCACAGTTAACATAGGGTGTCTAGGGGTAGTTGGTGAAGCCCAGGCACACTATGTTAGTAGATATACATCATGATCCAAAGCCAAAAGGAATGATAACAACATCACTACCACTTGACCGCCATCTTCCCTCAAATCCTGATGGTTACAGTCCAAGGCTTTGAACTGGAATTGTAGGAATAGCAATGCTCCCAGTCCAGTGTCCTCAGCCATCATCCTGGGGAGTAACTTCTGTGGAGAGGCAACCTGACAACTGCTCCTGTGGGTGCTGGTCCATTGAAGACCCAGGAAACAAAACACCTGTCACCAAAGTCTTTGGCACTGTCAAATGGTTCAACATCAGAAATTGACATGATTTTATCAGTGGAAATAACATTAAAGAGGTTTTACCATCAGTGTTGCATCCTAAGGACCATGGAACCTTTCTATCCAACTTGTAGCTGAACCCTCCCATAGGTGCGGTTTGCCCAATTAGAATGTGAGCTCCCTGAGGGCCGTTCTACTCCTGTATATCCCCAGCACTTATATCCTAGTGCTTTGCACAAAGTAAGCATTAATTGATGCTTTCTGCATTCATTCATTTATTCCTTCATATGGAGTATTAAGAATAACAAAGTATAATAACCATACAATAAAACCGGCAGCAAGAACAACCATATATAAATATATATATATATATATATGTTTTACTATTATAATATATGTAGTTTATATATAAGTTGATAAATAAATAAGAAACAGGTAGAGCTGACTTGGGAGTGCATTCCAGGCATTGGTGGGGGGAGGGGGAGGTTTGTTGGCAGCCAGTGCAAAAGTGAGGAGATAGGAGCTATAAGAGGTGTGTGTGTGTGTGCGCGCGCGCGTGCAACAGAAAAAAGCCCTGTTAGGCTTGCCCATAGAGTATAGGAAGGGGAGTAATGTAATTAGGTTGGAAAAGTAAGTTGGGACTAGGTTTTGAACGACTTTAAAAGCTAAACAGAAGAGCTATCCAACGTAGAGACAATAAGTCATTGAAATTTATTAAAGAAAGGAGTGATGTTGTCAGACTTGTACTTAATGAAATTGCTTTGAAAGCTTCGTGGAGCATAGATTGGAGAAGGGAGAGACTTGAGCAGGGAGACCAATTAAGTAGCTATTTCAACAATACAGAAAATACATGCTGAACTTCTAACGAATTTGATCACCAAGGGATAAAAAAATTATAAACCCACACATTTCCTGCTGTGTATATGACTGAGAAATATTGGTAATTCAATATCTTGATGGCAAAAAAAATAATAGCAAGTATTTATATAGAGCCTTAAGATTTGAAAGCACTTTATAAATATCTCATTTTACCCTCACAACAACCCTTGGAGGTAGATACTATGATTATCCCTATTTTACAGATGAGGCCACCAAGGCACAGAGTGGTTAAATAACTTGCCCAGGATTACAGAACTAGTGTCTGAAGCCAGATCTGAACTGAGGTCTTCCTGACTCCAAATCTGGCACTCTATCTACTGTAATACCTAGATAAAAATGTATGTAAAAATATATCCACATTTAATTCTTAACAGTACCCTGAGGCAATTTTGCAACAAAATGCAAAACATTCAAAGTAAAGATACATCGCACATCTTACATTACGCGGTACTGATTTAGCTCATCTACTTGACCTTCACTACTTGCCTAAAATCCTGTTTTACAAAACAGTTGCTGTTCAGTCATTTCAGTCATGTCTAACTCTTCATGGTCCCATTTGGGGTTTTCTTGGCAAAGATATTAGAGTGGTTTGCCATTTCCTTCTCCAGCTCATTTTACGGAAGAGGAGACTGAGGCAAACAAGGTTAAGTGACTTGCCCAGGATCACACAGCAATAAGTGTCTAAGGACAGATTTGATCTTCCTGACTTCAGGTCCAGCACTCTATCCACTATGCCATCTACAAAATAGACATTCCCTAAAATGAAAAGTTGCTGACAAATCGCATGAACGAGAGCTATAACTTTATTTGTGAATAACAACAATTAAAATATTCAAGATGGCAAGCAATTATTATTTATATAGTTATTGTGGTTTCCAGGGCTAAATTCAAAGACAATAATTAAACCAAAAGAAAAACAGGGAACTGCATAAGTCAAAGAAAGAAATAGTCCAAGTATATGGGAAAACATTCTGAAGTTTTTCTGGCTCAGTAGCTCTTTTCCCACTGAGGCCCTTGGGACGAGGGTTGCCTATCTGATATTTCTATGTTTTTAGGGAGTTCCCACTGTACAACCACCCACTCCTCCCTCTCCTGCCCCGTCTTACCTCCATATCCTTATAACTGAGAGTTGGCATTGTTCAGTACAGCTATGGATGGCTTTCCAGCATTTAAAAAAAATCGGTACCTTCAGAAGTAAAAATAAAACAACCTATTTTCTAAATGAAGAGCTCTTGAAATGAAATGTCAATGGAACTCTTCTTAAAGTGCTTATTAATTGAAAAATCACTTATGAAGTCTTCGCATTTAATTGCTTTTCACATTTGTTGGGGGGAGGACATTTTGACAATGATAAAATCAAAGCAAAGAAATCTGTTGGATCTGATTCTTCTCCTTGACCTTTGAGTGACATCTGTATCTCCAAGGACAGACAAATCATTGAATGAGAAAGAGTAACAATCACACTGACTACCTTCAGTATTCATATAATTTATATTATTAGCCACTTCTTATATGACATTCCTAAAAATAATTTCTTAGTGTAGTTAGTTTTGTGTCTTGTTTCAAGGGATAAAAGCAGTGGATGTAAAGTATGTGAATTCACTTTTAAACTTTTGGGAAAGAATTTACTAAATTATGTTAAATTTATATGCAATTTGTATTATGTAATATTCATATGCAAATTTAGCAGTCCTTGGTAGAATTCAGATCCAGAAGAGCTCAGATTGAGAGACACTAGACTAGCTGATCTCCAAAATCCTATCCAAATTTAATAGTCTGTGAATTTTTCTCGTCTGAATAAAAAGGAGCAGCCTCCATCTTTCTGGGTTATTCATTGTCTGATGAATTACATAGAGGTTAATGAAGGCAGGTGTTGGAAGATTGGTCTGGCTGACAAATTGTAAACAGGGTCAGCTGCCCCATAGTTTCCATGGAGTCTAATGAGAGCAGCAACAATAGTCAGGCATTCCCCCAGCTAACTGGGGATTGGAAGGGTTGGAAAAGCTGTAATGCATCTATGTAATTTCTAGATATGACAAATTGCTGTGATGTGCTGGAGCCAGCTTATCAGTGGTTAAATTTTCAATATGAACAATTACATCTCTGAAATGGGTGAATGGTACAGCTCAGGGCTTGTTTTATTGTTTTGTAGATTGTCTAGACTGGAGAAAGTAGAGAGAAATTAAAATTTAAACTAAAATTAAAGTACTAAATTAAAACATTAATAATGCAGATTAAAATGAAAGTGTGTCTTAGGCATATTTTTCCTGGAGAACCATTCGTTAAACATTTACCTGCACACTACTGCTTGTATATCTCCTGTATGTCTTGTATATCTCCTGTATGTCTTGTATGTATCCTGTCACTAAACCCTTACAGCCTGAAGCACACAACTTGCCCATGCTCACCTCCATTGTTTGGTTCTCCTTTTGAATCTCTGTTTTGAGCCCACTTCCTTCAATCTCCGACACCATCTTTTTTCGGATCTTTTCCTGGTGTCCACACATTATTCTACAAGTTCAAATCTCTTCTCAATCAATAAGCATTTATGGACTGTTTGCTGTATCCCAGGTCCTGTGCTAAGCACTGGAGATACAAAGTCAAAAATTTAAAAGTCTCTGCCCTCAAGGAGCTTATGTTCTATGAGGAGAAGCAGCACATATATGAATCCTAGAATCTGGGGTTAGACGTGATCTCTTGGTAACAAGCCTGAGAAGTGATCATCAACGTTGCCATTAAAACATGCAAGTAAGGGGCAATCCATTCCCTTTTGAGGCAGCCTGTTCCATTTTTCCATATGTCTGCTCTTAGGAACTTTTTTCTCACATCAATCCTAATTTTTTCTCTTTTCAATTTCTACCCATGGTTTTGCCCTTTGGAGATAAATAAAGCTAATCCCTCTTCCATCTGACACCATGTAAAATATGTGAAGGAAGATATCCTATCCCCTTTAAATCTTCTTTTCTCTAGAATAAATATCCCTAGGGATGGAACACCTCAAGGGGTGGGCCAGCAATTTCTGTTAAGTATGCCTCAAATGCAAGTGAGTGTCCAGCTGTCACCCAATGGTACAGAACTTGCATTCACATGCACATGTTTCAGTCTCCTGACTCCCCTGCTGGGCAAGATTCTTCAGGACAAAGAATGATGTACCATGAACAAAAGAGAGTTTGAGAACCCTTGCTTTCTAAGGATTATGATTAGGGCAGAGTACAGTGGGACTTTCACCTTATTCCTGGATACTATGCCCCTCCAGGGAGTCAAAGATCTTATTAAACCTCTCCTCTCTTTCTCTGTCTTTCTGTCTTTCTCTGTGTCTTTGTTTCTCTCTCTCCGTCTCTCTCCTTCTCTTTCTCCCCCTCCCCTTCCTCTTTCTTTTTCTCTGGCTCTGTCCCCTCTCTCCATTATAGTATAAGGACAGTGACTATCTTTTTTATATTTGTCTTTCCAGCACTTAGCACAAAAAGCATTCATAAATGCTATTTCATATATTCATTCTTTCATTCTCTTATCGTTTCCTCCTTCTGGAATAGGACTGTGCTTGACCAACACCATGGACCCTGTACAGCCCCAAGTCTTCACTCAATAAGGTGCCAACAAATACAGTTTACCTGGGGTACCTAGCTGTTGATTGACTAATTTAACATCATCATCATCATCGTCATCATTGTTATTTTGTGCCTCAGTGTCCTCAACTCTAAAATGGGGATGATAATAATAGCACCTACCTCTCAGAATTGTTGTGAGAATGAAACAAGATAATATTAGTAAAGCACATAGCATAGTGCCTAGCACATAGTAGATGCTATGTAAATGTTAGCTATAATAGAGGATTTCTTTGACCCCAAAACTTCTCCAGTTGGTAGAATGGGGACATTTCTGAGCAGAAAAGACTTTTGCTGCTCTTTACCTATTCCAGACTATCCCTCCTTCGCTTGCCTTTCTCAGGAACATAAGACCAATGGATCATAAACTGAGAGCTATAAGGAAGCTTAGAAACCATTGAGTTGTACTCCCTCATTTTACTGATGAGGAAATTGAGGCACAAAGAAGCTAAGGGACTTCCCCAGGGTCACACAACTAACAAATTGTCTGAGTCAGGGTTTGAATTCAGATCTTCACAACTTCTATTCAGTACTCTCCCCCTTTCTTTCACCTATCTGCACTCCTCCAGTCTGTCAGGGAGCAAAACACATGAAATCATCCCTTTGCTTTATATCATCTGGCCTCATCTTTTCAAGCATCTCTTCATAGTGTGGGGCACATAGTAGGTGCTTAACAAATCCCAGCAAATTAAATTAGAATTTAGGTGATTAAAAATCTATCATGTATTTCCTTTCTGATGTAGCCCAAATATGATTCTTATAGGTTTCATGCAATTTTGCCGTAAATTGGGTATCTATTATCTCCATGTGGAAATTATAGGCAGTTTTCATTTGTATGAAAATAAAATGTGTTAAAAACTTTTTTTGATTAAAGATCCACAGCATCAAAAACAAAACAAGCGTAGGGAAACTGGCCAATGAGGACGCAGTCCTTAGAGCATGTGCAATATGCCTTGCCTATTTCTATTCCATTCTATTCTTGCCATTCTATTCCATTTGGAGGAAAGGTGAGACTGCTTCCAGGCATGTGTCATGGACGCTCTAACCCCATCACCAGTCAGAGCACTCAGCTGTGTCTTATAAGCTTACTATCTAGTCAAGAAAAGCTTTTTTAATTGGCTACTTAATGAGAACTGAGTGTGCAAACAAAGGATTGTGCGAACAAGAGGTTTGATCAAACAGTATTTTTGTTTGACAGATTTCAAGGAGGAAGATCTGCTGAAAATCTTCAGGTGGGGGAAGGGACAGCATGCTGTAGTTTGTTCCCCTATCTGGCCACTGTGTGCTCATGAAACATAGATAGATGATGGTGGTGGAGCCTAATATGTGCTGGGCACTATGCTAAGTGCTTATAAATATGATCTCATTTGATCCTCATAATAACCTTGGGAGGTAAGTGCTATTATTACTCTCATTCTACAGTTGAGGAAACTGAGACAAACACAGATTAAGTGACTTGCCCAAGGTCACACAGCTAGTAAATGTCTAAAGCCATATTTGAACTGAGGTCTTGCTGACTGCAGGCCCAGCACTATTCATTATGTCACCTCTTATTTAATGAAGATAGATAGATAGATAGATAGATAGATAGATAGATAGATAGATAGACAGACAGACAGACAGACAGACAGACAGACAGACTGACAGACAGACAGACAGACAGACAGATAGATAGATAGATAGATAGATAGATAGACAGATAGATGGATGGAGGTCAGTTGTTAGGTAGGAAGGTAGATAAAGTATTTATTAAGTTCTTTATAGCAGGCACTGTGCTAAGCACTAGGAATACAAATATAAGTGGGGAAAAAAACAACAACAAATATCTTCAAGGAGTTTATTGTCTATTTGGGGGAAACAATATATATAAGAGATGTGGAAGAAGGTACTCTCTAAGTGAAGGGAAAAGGTAGAAAAGTCTTGAGAATCAGGAGCAGAGCTGAGAGAGAAGTGAGCAGAGATAGTCTGGGCATACTCTTTTTAAAATTTTTTTTGATAATTTATTTATTTTTAGTTTTCAACATTCACTTCCATAAGATTTTGAGTTTTAAATTTTCTCCTTCTCCCACTCCTCTCTCCCACCCATCCCCAAGATGGTGTGTAATATGGTATAAGCTCTACTTATACATTCATATTAAGCATATTTTCCCATTAGTCTTAAATGGTGGTCTGGAACAGAAACTCACCAATTGGAGGAGGAGGATGTAGACATAGGAAGCATTTCTAGAGTGAGAAGGTCAGCTGGATTAGAGGTAAAAAATTCCGGAGAGTTAGGAGTGGAATTAGGAGAGAACAATAGGTGGTGCAGTTGATAGAGTGCTGGGTTTGGAATCAGGAAGACTCCTCTTCCTGAGTTCAAATCTGACCTCAGACACTTACTAGCTATGTGACTGGGGCAAGTCACTTCACCCTGTTTGCTTCAGCTTTCTCATCTGCAAAAAGGAACTGGAGAAGGAAATGCCAAACCTCTCCAGTATCTTTGCCAAGAAAACCCTAAATGGTCACAAAAAAGAATCAGAAGCATCTGAAACAACAACAATATCAACAAAACATATAATACCTCTATTCCGGGTGTATTTTTCTTTCCTAATCTTAAGTGAAAATATATCTTGAGATGGGAATGCCCAAACGACTAGGGAGAACAGGAGATCCTTCAAAGCTACTCAAGGTCTCACTGAGAACTGGTGTCCTTGAATGCATGGTAGCAGGAATTGAATCCAATCAGCAGACCACACCACAGCCCAGAGAAGTGACCTACTTGACTCAGTCCTGCTAAGCAAGGGAGTGACTTCTCCATCAACTATGGCAAACTTCACAGAACAAATCCCCTTAATAAAAGGTTTATTCTGTAAAACTTGACTCAGTCAAAGGGCCACACCCAAGGACTTAGAAGGCCACATGTGGCCTCGAGGCTGCAGATTCCCCACCCCTGAACTATACCATACCTAGGATTGAAATTGGTGAGGACTCCAAAAAGGAAATCCAGGAAGGGCCCCCTCCACCTCCTCCTCTAATACTCTTAATGGTGTTTTATAGCAACCAATTTAAGTTTGAGTCCATACTCCCCAAAGACTGAGTATGTAGAAGGCAAAGGGGATCTCCCAGTTTGGAAGTTTTTATTGTACTTTGATTCTTGTTACATCTTCCCAGTCAATATTCCTTTGTTAATTGGTTAAATGAGATTTGAAAGAATGGGAGTGGGAAGGAATCATGAGTGGTAAGATTAGAAATCTCAGTATCTCAAGGTCACCCCTAGAACTCTGAGGGGAGAACTAATCAGCTTCCTTCTGGGGACCCAACTGCTAGTCTAGTGAGAGTTGGGAAGATGAGCGCAGACCCTATGTGCTAACATCTTTTCCCTTGGTGGCTTATCACTAAAGAACTATCTGAGATTATGATTTTTTAAAAAATAATTTTTATTGATATTAATTTTTACATCATTTACCTTTCCCATTGTATACCTCCCCCAACCTCTCCCATATGTCCATTCCATATAGTGAAAAATTTTAAAGAGGATGAAAGTTTTTTAAAGGTTCCACAAAATTAATCAATATATCAAAAAAAAGGTCTCATATTATATGCAGTATTCCACACCCATGGTCCCCTATTTCTGCCATGAATTGGGGGATCAATTGGGGGCATTGGATCCTCATGATTGTTCCTTGGAACTAAGGTCTTTATTATTTAGTATTTATAATTTGGTCTTCATAATTTATCAGGATTCAGTTTCAATTCTTTTGTTGTTCCAAAAAGAACAAGAGAAGTAGAACCCCTCCAGAGGGGCTGGTGTGATCTTGCCATATGGGGCAAAGGAATCCTTTTATTTGGTCATATAATAGGAGACAGATGGAATGCAAAGTGTTCAACTTCTTTTGTTTTTGAGGAATTAGGGGAAAGTGGGTGTGATCACACTTCTGCAGGAGAAAACAAAAAGAGAACAAAAAGACTGGTTTGACCCCATTGGTCTCCTGATTATAAGTACAGTGAGAATTCATCATAATTTCTCTATAGATTGAGGTGGGATTTTAGGGTGGTTTTGTTTGTTTTTTTATTTTAGGATAAAATTGCTTTTTCAGTAGGGATTTCCCAAGATCTTTGCTTTCACTCCCTGGCCCTGACATTTGGTGGTGTTTTACCGTAAATAATGTAGTGTTCCTTCAGTCCATTATCTTTCTTTTGCCATTGATTTATACTCTGGGTTGTCTCCTGATATTAATATTACTTTGGATCTGTTCCCTAGGCAAGCATAAAGACCTGATTCATAGAGCATTCTGTTCTCTGTTCCCCTTTTTCCTGACAGAATTCCTCCTACATTTTCCTCAGACACTTACTAGCTATGTGACCTGGGCAAGTCATTTATTGAATCTCTCAGTTCCTCAGTTTCCTCATACAAAATGAGAGAATTGAATTACATGGCCTCTGTTGTCAAGCCAGGTCAACAAGCATTGATTCATCTCTTACTGTGTGCAAGGTACTGTGCTAAGCTCTAGGGATACAAATACAAGCAGAAAGACCATCCCTGCCCTCTAAGAGCTTACATTCTAATGGAAGAAAAAAACATAAAAGGAAGGTGAAAGGGGAATAACTGAGAAATGAAGGTAAAAGACAGTCTAGGAGGAGAGGAAGAAGTGTAGCCTAGAGAGGAATGAAGACGTGGCTGACCTGGGCAACTTCCTTAGAATGGAGGCTCTGGGGGGCAGTTAGGTGGAGCAGCGGATAGAACACCGGCCCTGAAGTCAGGAGGACCTGAGTTCAAATCCAGCCTCAGAGCAAGCACTTGATACTTACTAGCTGTGTGACCCTGGGCAAGTCACTTAACCCCAATTGCCTAAAACAAAAAAGAATGGAGGCTCTGGGGGGAACCAGCCAATCATCAGAAGGGACCACAGGGTAGGAAGGTACTTCCAATGGGTAAAGTTCAAGGTGAGAATGAAACTTCTAGGGTGAAAAGGTCCCTCCCAGTCCTAAATCAATGATCTTATGATAATGCCTACCTCAAATTTCTTCCCCTCCCACTTATAATTTCTGGATTTTTGTAGCCCCAGCCCTACTTTCATTTTTGTGGTTGTTATTCAGTTGGTTTTCGGTCATGTCCAACTCTTCATGATGCCATTTGGGGTTTTCTTGGCAAAGATACTGGAGGGGTTTGCCATTTCCTTCTCCAGTTCATTTTACAGATGAAGAAACTGAGGCAAACAAGGTGAAGTGACTTACCCAGGGTCACACAGCTAGTAAGTGTCTGAGACCAGAAGATGAGTCTTCCTGACTCCAGGTATGGCACTCTATCCACTGTGCCACCTAGCTGCCCTTAACAGTTTCTTCTCCATGGAATTATAGAAGGTTTTTTTCTTGACAGAGAAAAACTTAGCACATTACAAACAGTGCAGCACCAGATGGACTGAAGCACAGCAGGTGCAAAGCTGACCTGAAATTTGCTTCGAATGATAGGATTATAGACCTAGAGCTGAAAGGGACCTCAGATGCAGTCTGATCCAACCCCTAACCCTGCCTGCCCACAGCTTAAAGATGAGGGGAGAAATAAAGATCAGTGGAGGTTAAATGACTGGTCCAAAGTTACAAAGGAGATAGATAGATAGGTAGGTAGGTAGGTAGGTAGATGATAGATAGATAGATAGATAGATAGATGGATAGATAGATAGACAGATAGATAGATATAGATGATAGACAGGAAGGAAAGAAGGAAGGAAGGAAGGAAGTGCTTATTACATGACAAGTATGCGCTAAGTGCTGGGGATATAAATACAAGCAAATAAAATTGTCCTGGCCCCCAAGGAGCGTGTATTCTAATGGGAGAAGTCAACATTTAAAGGAGAGGTGGAAAAGAGGGGGGATTGTTCCACACTCAGAAGGCATGGTGTAGAGATGGCCAGTTAGTGCATGAAATCCTGATTTGGAACAAAACGAGGCAATAATTCAACTATCAGACACTTTGGGCAGACTCCAAAGCAAATAAGTTCCAGAAGGTGAATTTAAAATTAATTCTTCCAATTCCAGAATACCTCTTCTTTCCATTGCTTGGGATCTCTGTTTCATTCTCAGTAATGCACTCCAAGAAAAGGGACATTAAGCCGCAGCTGAGTGATTTTATAGGAAAGTTTTCTATTAAAAAGTAGTTCTTTTTTCTTATTTTTTAAACATATTTCCACATTAGTCATGTTGTGAAAGAATCAGAAAAAAAGAGAAAAACCACGAGAAAAAAAAAACAAAAAAACAAAAGAAAAAGAAAACTATGCTTCGATCTGCATTCAGACTCCATAGTTCTTTCTCTGGATGTGGATAGCATTTTACATCACGAGACTTGTGGAATTGTCTTACACCATTGCATTGCTCAAAAGAGCTAAATCTAACAAAGTTGATCATCGCATAATGTTGCAGGAGAACCAGTGTTCTCCTGGTTCTGCTCACCTCACTCAGCATCAGTTCATGTAAGTCTCTCCAGGTTTTCTTGAAGTTTGCCTGCTCACCCATTTCTTATGGAACAATAGTATTCCATTACATTCAAAAGCCAATGAAAGAAACCACAAGAAAAGAGAAACCAAAAAAAGAGAGAGAGAGAGAGAGAGAGAGAGCATATTACTTTGATCAGCATTCAGACTCCACAATTCTTTTTCTGAATATGGATAGCATTTTCCATCATGAGTCTTTTGGAGTTGTCTTAGATCCTTGCATTATTAAGAACAGATAAGTCTATCAAAGTTAGGCATCACACAATGTAGCTGTTACTGTGTACAATGTTCTCCGGTTCTGTACACTTCACTCAGCATCAGTTGATACAAGCCTTTCCAGGTTTTTCTAAAGTCTCCCTGCTCATCATTTCTTATAGCACAATAGTATTCCATTACATTCATATACCACAACTTGTTCAGCCACTCCCCAACTGATGGATATCACCTCAATTTCCAATTCTTTGCCACCACAAAAAAAGCTGCCATAAATATTTTTGTACATGTGGATTCTTTTCCCTAAGAAACACTTCTTCTATTTAAATTAATCCATCGAAAAGAACTTAACTACGTGGCAAATATTATCTTAAGTGCTGGGAATATGAAGAAAGGTTTGTTTGTCTTTTAAATGACCTCTGGCCCCAAGTAGTTACATTCTAATGGGAGAAATAACATTTAAATGAGATCTTTCTAAAAGGCTTAGTGCAGTGCCTGACAATGATAGGTTTTAATAAATAAATATTCCTTCCTTAAATTAATAGGTACATATAAAACATACACAGAGTAGATGAAAGGTACCTCAGAGGGAACGAGCTATCTGCTGGGGGGAGGGGTGGGGTAAGGGTCAGGGTGGGAAAGACAGAGAGAAACCACCTGGTGGCTTTAGGCTGAGTCTTAAAGAAAGCTAGAGATTCTGAGAGGTGGAGATGAGGAAGAACACCATTCTAGGCATGATGAATGGCCAATGCAAGGGCTCAGGGTCAGGGCTGGAATGCTGTGTGCAAGGAATGACAAGTGGATTTTTTTTAAGGAAATTATCCAAGGAGTATATGAAATATCCTTTATTGAGGTCGAAAAATTTCTTCTCTATCTAGGTCTAATTAAATGAGCAAATCTCCTTGGAATCAAATTATTCTGATTAGTTCTAGGTAAATTTTCTTTTTGGGAATCTAGGTGGCACAGAAGATAGCATGCCAGACCTAGAGTCAGGAAGATTCATCTTCCTGAGTTCAAATCTCATCTCAGATACTTCCTTTGTGACCTGAGCAAGTCATTTAACCCAGTTTGCCTCAGTCTCCGCATCTGTAAAAGGAGCTGGAGAAGGAAATGGCAAACTCCTTTAGTATCCTTGCCAAGAAAACCCCAAACAGGGTCACAAAGAGCTAGACATGACTGAAAAATGACTGAACAACAAATTTTCCCTTAAACTTTTATTTGATTAGTCTAATTTGTGATAGGTAGTCCCTCTGTGTATGTAAATACAAAGATTTCTGTTTCCACAAGTGCCCATTGCCTCTACCTGTCCATTAAAGAGAACTTGGGGTTCTTTGCTATTAAGGAAAAGAGAGAGAACCGTACTTTTGGGGCCAATGCTCTCCTAACTCATCATTGACATGTCAACTTCTTGGTTTCTTTCTCTTTTTTGTTTCTATTGAGTCATATGTTTCCTCACTTGGTTGTCCTGTTTGATGCCAATCTCTGTCTGAAAGTGAGGTGAGAGGCACTTGGCATGTAAGCAGATGGATAATTAAATGATGCTTTCCACCAGTCTGTGTTCCATCCTGTGTTAGGCAAACCGTAGCTAATGAAGTTTCCTGACATCAGAGTTGTACTCCTTATGGGGAGGAGCGGTGCTCATACGTTCATCACGTGGATCGATGGAGCAAACGGAGATAAGACAGAGACCATAGGACAGGGAGCTACCCAAAGTCGGAGAGTAAGCTAGGAGAGAAGTCTGACATCTAGTCCTTTCCCCTAACATTAGGTTTTTATCTGCTATAGATCACTTAATTGATTTACTTATTTGTACAGACTAGTAGAATATAAGCTCCTTGAAGGCAGTCAGTCAACATATAATAATTTATTAAGCACTTATTATGTACCGAGCACTGAGCTAAGTGCTAGGGACAGTCTCTTCCCCCTAGGAGCTCACATTCAAATGCAGAAGAAAAAATGCAAATAACTCTATATAGACAAGATATATATGGGATAAATTGAAGATTACCAATAGCACAGAGACTTTTTTTTCCCCACTTCTACCCTTGTATTTGTAATGACTAACACTATATCTTGAATACAATAGGTACTTAATAAATGCTTGTTCAATTATCTTCCTTTACCTATTTGGGGTTAAAGGCTGAATAGGAGAAGGAGGTTAGGGAATAAACATTTATATTATGTTATATTATATTGTATCATATCATATATCATATGTCATATTGTATTGTATTGTATTGTATAATATTATGATCTGTAATACAATACAACATAATATTCACATTATGTCATATCATATCGTATCAGCCTCTGTCCCAAACACAGTGCTAAGCATTTTTTATAAATATTAACACATTTGATCCTCAAAATGACTCTGCATAGTAGGATGAGGTAGCTGCTATTGTTTTCCAGTTGATGAAACAGATGTTATGTAACTTGCCCAGGGTCACACAGCTAGTGACTTTTTGAGGCCAGTTTTAAACTCAGGTCTTCCTGACTCCAGGCCCAGCTCTCTATCCACTGTGCTACCAACTGCCTCTGTTAAAAAGACGGTGCCGTGGAAAGAATACCAAACAAAGAGTGACAGGACCCAAATTTGAATTCTGATTCAGTCATTTACTACCTGTATGACATTGGACAAGCCACTTAACCTCTCTTCACCTCAATCTCTTCATCTGTAAAATGAGTAGATTAAGTGACTCTGAAAGTCCCTTTCAGCTCTATACCTATGACTTTTGTTATCAGGTACAAGGTGAGAACTTTGATATTCACTTTTTAAAAAATTATGTCATGACTTCCTGCCACAAAATCCAGAACAATGGTTCCATGAACCTAATCCCAGAAGCAAAGCTCATCCAACTTCTAGCCAGCAATGCTAAAACAATTGGTTTTCTATCAAAAGCCCAATAACATCCTGAATTTGGGCAAGAAACCAAGGATCCCTGTTCCTGTGGGATTGGACTGAATGGCTCTAAGTTCCCTTATTATTATCATTTAAACACGTTGGAATCCTCATTCCTTCATCATGGCAGTTGAGGGTAAGCTTCCCAATCTTTTGTCCTTGCAAATCTTAAGTCCCAAGTATCACAGTAAGGTGAGGTGACAGAATGTCAGATCATAAAGGAATTTTGTTGTTGTTCAGTTGCTTCAGTTGTGTCTGACTCTTTGTGACCCCATTTGTAGTTTTCTTGGCAAAGATACTGGAGTAGTTTGCCATTTCCTTCTCCAGCTCATTTGACAGATAAAGAAACTGAGGCAAACTGGATTAAGTAACTTGTCCAGGGTCACACAGCTAGTGTCTGAGGCCAGATTTGAACTTAGGAAGATGACCCTTCTTGACTTCAGACCCAACACTCTATCCACTGCACCACCTAGGGGTCCTCATGAAGGAAGATTATTTATATAATGCCTTCATTTTACAGATGAAGAAATTGAGGCCCAAAAGAGTTGAAGCAACTCACTTCAAGTCACACAAGTAATAAGTGGCAAAGTTAGGATCGGAACCTAGTTCCTCTGATTCCAAAATACAGTTGTTATTGTTCTTTATCATAATCTTTTGAACCCCAAATAGTATTCTTAAGCTTAATCACCCACTTAATCACCCAATTTCCTTCAAATGGCTTTTGGTTATTTGCAAAGTATCTCTTTCACAATTGTCTTCTTGGGTCAGTACACATATTTCTTTGAAAAATGTTTGTAATTCTTCTTTGGGAATGACCTTCAATACCTGCAAAATTTTCTTCCTGATTATACACATACAGCATTTTTTCTCTTCTGGGATATATGTATATGTGTGCATATAATGTATGTATGTATTTGGTATAAATGTGTGTGTATAGATATACATCTATGTCTTGGATGTATATGTATATATGTATGTATATACCCCAGAAGATATATGTATATGCATACATACTATGGGGCCAGCTAGATGGTGCAGTAGACAGAGTGCTAGATCTGAACTCAGAAAGACTGATGTTCCTGAGTTCAAATCTGGCCTCAGACGCTTCCTAGCTTTATAGCCCTAGGCAAGTCACTTAACTCTGTTTGCCTCAGTTTCCTCATCTGTAAAATGAACTGGAAAAGGAAATGGCAATCTACTCTAGTATCTCTGCCAAGAAAATCCCAAATGGGGTCATGAAGAGTTGAACTGAACTGAACAACAACTACAACAACAAACATATTATGTATTTGTATAAATACACATATGCATTGCATATGCATTTGTATAAATGCATATATGCATTGCCTCAGATGAGATATGTACATGTACACATATTACGTACACATATATATTCCAGTATGCTAGAAAATATATACATAGATATACATATCACATATGTATATGTGTGTATATATGCAAATACCCCAGAAGATTAAAAAAGACGTTTGTCTAATCAAAAGAGTCTTTTGTAGGTATAGAATGCCATTCCCAA
Organism: Vombatus ursinus; assembly: GCF_900497805.2. Lineage (NCBI taxonomy): Eukaryota > Metazoa > Chordata > Mammalia > Diprotodontia > Vombatidae > Vombatus > Vombatus ursinus. Next base: position 5,348,424 of record NW_020954604.1, on the reverse strand, counting down.
AGAGGAATTCCAAACATTTTTTCAGTGGAATAAGTATGTGTCCACCCAAGATGACTATTGTAAGAGAGACAATAATCACCTGGGTGCATAAGTTCTGCTATATTTTCTGTTGTTGTTGCTTTTAAGCAGCACGTATTCCATGGTCACACCTAGTCCAGTCTCCCAGGTTCCTAACCCTGGCATTATAATCAGCTTCTCATTCCCTCTCTCTCAGCCCACATACCCATCAAATACCAAATCTTGCCATTTCTACCTTCACAGCATCTAATGCCTCTGATCCCTCCCCTCCATTCCCATGGCTATCAGGCCCTCATCAGCTTTTGCCTGGATTATTTTTATATCCTCCTGACTGGTTTCCCTACTTCAAGTCTTTCAGTACTCAAACCCAAGCTATATACTACTGAAAGGCAGCTAGGTGATGCAGGGGATAAAATACCAGGCCTAGAGTCAGGAAGACTCAACTTCCTGAGTTCAAATCTAGCCTCAGACATTTTCTAGCTGAGTGACCCTGGGTAAGTCATTTAACCCTGGTTGCCTCAGTTTCCTCATCTGTCAAATGAACTGGAGAAGGCCGTGGCAAACCGCTCTAGTATCTCTGCCAAGAAATTTGAGGACAGTCCTTGAGGGCAGTCAGTTCCCCCCTCCAGGGGGGAGGAATGGTGTGTGTAAAATGACTGAACAACAACAATATACTACTGGCAAAGTAACTTTGCTTAAGCACAGATCTGATCATATGAGCCTTCTCGTCAATCACCTTTAGTGGCTCTAGGATAGTCTCTAGGATAAAATGGAAACTTCTCTGTTTAGCTTCCAAAACTCTTCACAACTTTGTCCCCAATCTATCTTTCCAGCCTTATTAGACGTTTCTCCCCCTCCCCCACCCTGCAAACCAGCCAATCTGGCGTCTCCATTTCTCACAGACAACATTCTCTCCTGTATCACTGTGCCATCACACTGGCTGTCCCACATTCCAGGAATGCTGCCCTGCCTAACCTTCCCCACAAGATGAAGTTCAAGTGGCCCCCCTCTACATCAGCACTTCCTGTAGAACCCAACTGCTAATGTCTCCCCAAACTATCTTGCATTTCATGACTTTGTAGTTATTTGTATTTATTCTTTTTATTTTGAATATACTTGTATATTTACTTGTTGCTTTCGCCATTAGCATGCTAGCTATTGGTAGGATCTGTTTTATTCTTTCTATTTGTATACCATATACAGTACCTGGCACACAGTAGGCACTTAATAAATTTTTGGTGGCTGATTGAGAAAAACAAAATAAAAATTTGATACTGTATAATAATAAATTAAATGGTATGTAATTGGTTACTGTATTGGCTTGAGGTACATAAAATTTGGAAAATATCATGCTGTGTAGTGTATAAGCAGGTTATTTGTTTTTCAATTCGATTTAAGAAACACCTATAAAGCATGTACTATATGCCAGGCCATATGGTCCCTGCCTTCGTGGCTCTTGTATTTCCCATCCTTCTTGACTTCTGTGCAGGCTTCAGTATGGTCATTCATCCTCTTCTCCTTGATCACTCTCTTCTCTCTAGCATTTCTCTCTCCTGGTTCTCCCCCTACCTTTCTGACCACCCCTTCTCTGTCTCCTTTGCTGGATCTTCACCTACATCATGTCAGTTAAGAGTGGGGGTCTGCAGGACTCTGAGCTGGGCCCTCCCCTTCTTCCTCTCTGCTATTTCATTTCATAATCTCATTAGCTCCCAAGGGTTCAATTATCATTTCTACGCAGATGACTTTCAGATCTACTTGGCCAGTCCTGACGTCTTAGCTCACCTCCTGTCTCACAAATCCAACTGCCTGTTAGACATTTTGAGTCACATAGACATTTTAAGCTCAACATGTCTAAAACTGAGCTCATTTTCTTTCCCCTAAAACCCTTCCCCCTTCCTAACTTCCGTGTTATTGTTGAGGGTACCACCACCCACCCAGTCATCCCGGCTCACAATTTGAGTATTATCCTCTATTCCTCACTTTCTCTCACCCCCCAAATCCAATCAGTTGTTAAGTCCAGTCATTTCTACCTTCATAACACCTCTCATATATGCCTCTTTCTTTTCTCTGACACTGACACTACCCTAGAATATGCCTCATCACCTCACACTTAGACAATTGAAATAGTACTACTGGTTAGTCTCCCTATTTCAGGTCTCCCCCCACCCCAGTCCACCATCCCCTCAGCCATCAAATTGGTCCTCCTAAAATATGCTTCCTAAAGTGACCATACCACACACTGCACCTGTAACTCCACTCAATAAATTCCAATTGCTTCCTACAATGTCAAAGATCAAATATAGAATTATCTGGCTTTTAAAGTCTTTTATAACCTTGCCTCTTCCCACCTTTCCAGTCTTCTTATACTTTAGTCCCCTCCCTTCTCTTATATGCTCAATTATTGAGTGACACTGGTCTCCTTTCTTTCTTTCTTTTTTTTTTTTAAACTTTTCCTTTTTTAAGGCAATTGGGGTTAAGTGGCTTGCCCAGGGTCACACAGCTAGTAAGTGTCAAGTGTTTGGTCTGAGGCTGGATTTGAACTCAGGTCCTCCTGACTTCAAGGACGGTGCTCTATCCTCTGCGCCATCTAGCTGCCCCTACTGGTCTCCTTTCTGTTTCTTATAGATGACACTAGACTCTGGACACTGGACTGGAGTGTTTTCATTGTTTCCCATGCTTCAGAATGCTCTCCCTCCTCATCTTCACCTCCTAGATTCCCAGTATTCCATCAAGTCTCAGCTAAAGCCCCACCTGTTCAGGAAGCCTTTCTTTTTAATCTTAGTGCCTTCCTTCTAAGATTTTCCCCAATTTACGCAACATACTATTTTGTTTGTACACAGTAGTTTGCATGTTGTTTCTCCCATTAGACTGTGAGGTCTTTTTTTGCCTTTCTTTATATCCCCAGGACTTAGCACTGTTCCTGGTACATAGTAGGCACTTAATAAATGCTAGTTGACTTGACTTCTATTGAGGGAAAATAACATGTGCACATATAAATAAATGTGAGATTTGTGACAAGTAAAGACGAGTGATTTAGGGGAGTAGGGAAGAGCACTGACAAGCGTAGTAGGGAGGAGATGGCACTTCAGCTAAGTTGTGGAGGGAGCTAGAGATTCCAAGCAGTGGATTTGGGGAGGGAAGTCATTCCAGACATAGGGGACAGCTTGTACAAAGGCATGGAATCTGGAGATCAAATGTAATGTACAATAATCAGCTAGTGGGACAGTTTAGCTGGAATATAGGGCATGTGACTGAGTGGTTCAGTCATTTTTCAGTAGTATCTGACTCTTTGTGACCCCATTTGGGATTTTCTTGGCAATGATACTGGAATGGTTTGCCATTTCTTTCTCCAGCTCATTTTACACATGAGGAAACTGAGGCAAACAGAGTTGAATGACTTGCCCAGGGTCACAGAGCTAGGAAGTATCTGAAACCAGATTTGAACTCAGGATGATGAGTCTTGCTGACTCTAGGCCTGGTACTCCATCCACTGTGCTGCCTAGTTGCCCATGTCATGGAGATTAAGGTAAAAATCAGTCTGGAAAAATAGGTGGATTATAGACCGTGAAGGGCTTTAAATGCCAAACAGGGAAATATATATGTATTTTATTATAGTAGCAACAAGAAACTACTTAATCTTCCTAACCATAGAAGTGAGATAGCTATTGATGAAATACATCTACAGTCATTTTTATATAATGGGAGTAATCAGGAGAGCCTCTTATCTGCTGGACTGGAGAACCTCCCAGTTAGAGCTGAACATGTATTCTGTCTCCTTGCAGTACACTATAAGCTCTGGCCCCTTGCTGAAGGACATAGATCACCGGTAGCTCCAGGTTGGTCATTTGGTTCCCTTGAATGGAAGTTAATGTTGAAAATGATCGGTACCTAGGCAAAGAAAGGCTGCCCCACAGTCTGTTGTAATAACTGTATGAAAGTTCTACCTTTTTCTCTTTTTTGAGCACTTAGGAGAGATACCTTGCTTTCTCCCCCTTGGATTTCTAACAGGTGGGAGACCCTTACCCGCCACCTCTAGCAACCATGCTACGGAGCAGCAAAAACATGAGCTTGCCAAAGTGAGCCTGAGGCTAGGCCTGAAGTCCTCTTGCTGTCTCTCTGCTTTGTATTTCTTTCCCTAAGCACAGGTGACGAAACAACAATTTTCAAAGGTGGACATTTTCAGTCTTGGTGACTACTATTTTGTGAGTTTGAGAATCCCTGTGCCCTTTTGTTGGTACTAGTTGCAGAACAGAACTGAGTTAACTGAGAGGAAAAAAAACACAACAACAACAACAACAACAACAACTAGGAAAATGCTTTATCTGAAAAAACTGAAAAAATCCAAACCATACCCTGTCTGGATAGAAGATCTGGACTTACACAAGCTGGACAGGTCAAAGGTGAAATTGAAATATCTGTTCAGAGATACTACTAAGTGCCTTTACCCTCTAGGAAGATTATGATGGTGGTGATAGACTATTTTTTGTGTTGTAAGTATTTATTAAAATGTATTCATGAATCTCTCATATTTTAAGACTTTTTTGTGGTAGAGAAAATCAATAATTGTTCTATATCTGATATCCCCTTTATACATTGAGTAACTTTTCTAGAATGGACCTTCTTATTCACTTTTGGGAACATCCTACAGGTGAGCTTTTCTCCAGAACTCTGATATGGGGGCAATGAATCGGAGAGATGAGGTGGGGGAAAAAAAACAACTGACTCTTCTTTTAGGGGTCACTGTCCCTGCCAGGATTAAACATGATCCGTGCTAGTCCAAAGTTAGTGTTTCCTTTTGGAAGGACCCTCCCCTCTCCCTGGTCCCCTTGGCTGTAATAAATTAGACATTAGGTCTTTATTTTGGAACCTAGACCCTGAATTAGAACATTGCCTCTCTGAGAAAATGAGATTTGATTATGACATTTTGACTTGAGTCATTCCCAAGACAATAATCCACCCTAAGTATGAGAACTGCCTATTTAATTTGTGATATGTTTGCTTAAGGACAGCTGGGTAGCAGAGTGAATAGAACACCAGCCTAAGTCAAGAAGTCCTAAGTTCAAATCTGACCTCAGACACTTGCTAGCTGTGTGACCCTGGTCAGGTCACTTAAATTCTGTTTGCCTTAATCCACTGGAGAAAGAAATGGCAAACCACTCCAGTAGCTTTGCCAAGAAAACCCCAAATTGGGTCACTAAGAGTTGGAAATGACTGAACAACAAAATTTTTGTTTAAAAATCAATTTCATTATTTCCTATCCTTGCCTCATAAAGATATCACTAGGATATTCCTTGTCTTTGTACATTAAGAATTGAGCTTGAGGAACAGAAAAAGAAGTGTTAATGTTTTTTAGCTAGCCCAGCAGCTCTCAACACAAGAGTGTTTGTGGGTATGAGTGCCTTGGTGGGCACAAGAAGTTCCTCTCAGGTTCCCACAATTTCTAGAGCACAGCTGGAGATTAGGGAAGTGGAGGGAGAAGCACCTACCCGAAGTCCTAGTGGAGATGAAAACAGTATTTGTGATTATCTGTCTTCCTATATATCAGGTATTTAAATGGCACCTGTCTGCTGCCCTAGAGGCTTCTTGAAGGAAGAGAAGTTCCAACACCAAAACAAAAATGAAACATGAAACAGCCTTCTCCTTAACTCACCCTGTCTTCATTGCCTCAGCCTCTTGGAAGCCTCCTGACCTTAAACGCCACATCTTATCTATGAGCTTTGGCCCCTGTGGGTCTACACATAAAAAAGCTAGAAGCCATTTTGTGGAGTTCTGCTATAGAAAGTCGTCAAGGAATATGGGACTGAGAGGCAGCATTAGACAATGGAGGTGGGATTGAATTTAGGGCTCTAGCACCTGGATCTAGCACTGGCTCTCTTTGCTACCTGAGTAATCTTGAGCAACCCTGAGCACCTTGAATCCTCTCTTTGGGCCCAGGTTTCTCATCTGTAAAATGAGGGTATGAACCAGGTAATCCCTGAAGTCACTTCCAGCTTTAAAACTTATGACTAAGTAATAACATCAGGCTATTCAGTTAAACATTTAGTAAACACTCACTGTGTTCAGGACATTGTGTTAAGCCCTGAGGGAAGATGAAAAGTTAGATAACAACAATAACTGACATTTATATAGGGATTTAAAATTTTCAAGGTATTTTATAGATATTATCTCATTTGATCCTCACAACAGCCCTATTGGTGAGGTGTTATAGACACTATTTTCTTCACAGAGAGGTCAAGTGGTTTGCCCAGAGTCATACAGCTAACAAGTATTAGAGGTAGGATTTGAATACTGGTGTTCTTGACTATAAATCCAGCAATCTGAACACCTTGACAAAATACAGTCCAGAGGGGGAAGATGACACATGGCTAAATAATTTAACCACCAGGTGGCATAGCTAGCTACTAACCTAATTCTATTCATTAGGTAACTCTATTGATGGAAAAAGGGAAGGAAGGAAGGAAGGAAGGAAGAAAGGAAGGAAGGAAGGAAGGAAGGAAGGAAGGAAGGAAGGAAGGACGGAAAGATAGATTTGTTCAATATTTATTATGTACAAGGTACTGTACTAAAAGGGGGGGGAGGAATACAAATAAAAAGGAATATAGTCCCTGCCCTTAGGGAATTTAATTCAAAATGGAGGAGACAATATACAAAAGGGAATTGAAAGGTTGCTGGGTGTGGGGGAAAAGAACTACCAGCTTACTCCTGCCTTCATACTAGGCTACTTCAACATATATGTTGCTTCCCCTCAAATATCCCAACCACTCAGTTCCTCAACCTACTCACCTCCCATGAACTACACCGCCATACCTCAGTCACACACAAAGATGGTCATACTCTTGATCTTTCCATTACCCACAAATGTATCACCTCTATGTTCAAAAATTCTGAAATGTCTTTATCTGACCATAATCTATTGACTTTTCATCTCTCCCTCTGCCTTTCCTTACATAAATCTACTCTAAATCTTCACCATGACTTCCAGTTCCTTGACCATTCAATTCTCTCCCAGGTCATCTCCTCTGCACTAGCCACTCTCTCCATTTCTCCCTATCTTGACTCTTTGGTGTACCAATTCAACTCTACATTGTCCTCATCTCTTGAATCCCTACCAACTATAGGGATTAATCTCAACCAAGCCTCAGCTTTGAATCACTCCCACCATTCTTCACCTTTGTGCCTACATAAAAGTGTGCTGCTGAATGAAGGACTGAACTATTATAAATTTATGTCACACAACCTCATCTGGGCCCTCACTGCTGCCAGGCAATCCTATTGCACTTCCCTTATCAATCCCATTCTTCACAGCAGCTTTGCCAAACCTTTTCCTTCCTCCTCAGACTTCCCATGGCTGCTCACCCCCCCTCAGCTGAGAACATTGTCTCATATTTTACAGGAAAAAAAAATGAGGTCATTTGCTGTGAACTCCCCCTTCCCCTGCTTTCCTCATCTCCTATCACTCAGGTGCCTTTTGCCACTTCATTGTCCTTTATACCAACTTCACATGTTGAAGTGACCTTACTCCTTCCTAAAGCTAACTAATCCCTCTGGGGGCCATCTCCAGTCATCCTGATCTATATCTTGCCACTGGGCCCAGATGGCTCCAGAGGAGAAAGTCAGGCTAGTGACTTTGCACAGCCTTCCCTCACTTAAATCCAATTCAGTTGCAAGTCATAACATCGCCTTCCTGATGTCATAGTCAACTTCGAGAATGAAGGACAAACAACAATCTGTGAATAGTACGAGCTGTCAGTTCCAGTTGGGCAACACAGCTCCTCTCCTCTCCTCTCCCATAGGGTATAAAGCCCTTATCTGTGGGTGCTCTGCCCAAAGGAATGTAGATATAAAGTGGCTTCACCTTCCTAATGTCATGGTCCTCTTCCAAAGCAAACAACAACAGCAACTAACCCCTCTACTTTGTTCAATTAATCACATTCCATTCCATCTCCTCCAACAAACTGCCCACTCTGTCATCCCCACTCCTTCATTTATCTTCAATCTCTCCCTGTTTACTGGCTCATTTCCTACTACCTATAAGCATGCCTATCCTGAGGGGGGAAAAAACTCTGACTTAATTCTTCCATCTCTCATCCTATTGTCGACCTGAAATTTGGTTAAAGAGACAACAAGCTAGGTGATAGGTAAATCCATATTGTTTTGTGCCCTTAAATTATTCAAGGTAGTGTCTGGGTTAAAGGCCCTTTAGTGGTCATAAGCATAAGAATGCTCTAAGGGGCATTCTCAGTTCATGCAGGAAGAAAAGATTAACTCAGGTTTTTGGCCCTTATTCGGGCTCAATTGATCTTAAATGATTATCACTATGTAACTAAACTCCTCAAAAAGGCCATCTATAATAGGTGCTTCTACTTTGTCTTCTCTCACTCTCTTAACCACTTACAATCCTGCTTGTGACCCTATCATTGCACCACCAAAACTGTTTTCTCCAAAGTTAGTAATGACCATTGCCAAATCCAATGACCTTTTCTCAATCTTCACTCTCCTTGATCTCTCTGCAGCCTTTGACACTGCTGATTACTCTCCCCTCCTTAATGCTCTCTTCTCTCTAGATTTTCTGCTCTGTCCTGGTTCTCCTCCGACCTATTGAACTGCTCCTTTTCAGGCTTCTTTACTGGATCCTCCTCCAGATCATACTCTCTAACCATAGGTGTCCCTCAGGGTTCTATCCTGGGCTTTTTTCTCTTCTCTTTCTACACTACTTCACTTGGTGATCCCATCAATTACCATGGATTTGATTACCATCTCTATGCTAATCATTCTCAAATCTACCTATCCTGCCCCCAGTTTCTCTGCTAATCTCCAGTCTCACATCTCCAATTGCCTTTCAGACATTGTGAACTGGCTATCTGGTTGACATCTTAAACTCAATATGTCCAAAACAGAACTCATTATCTTTCCCCCTAAATCGCACCACTCACATACTTTTCCTGTTATAGAGAAGGCAATTCCATCCTCCCAATTCCTCAGTTCTCTAATCTGAGAATCATCCTGGATTCCTCACTAAGACTCACTCACCAAATCCAAGTCATTGCCAAGGCATGCTGATTTCATCTTTGCAACATACCTCAAATATACCCCCTTTTCTCCTTTGACACTGCCACCACTCTAGTATAGGCCTTTAACACCTCACATCTTGATTATTGCAATAGCCTGTTGGTAGGTCTGCCTCCTGGTGGTCCCTCCCCACTCCAATCCATTTTCCATTCAGCCAATAAAGTGATTCTTCTAAAACACAGGTCCAATCATGTCACCCCACCCCACCACCACTCAATAAACTCCACTGACTTCCTATTGCCTCAAGGAAAAAAATGTAAAATGCCCTATTTGCTATTGAAAGCCCTTCATAACCTCGCCCCCTCCTACCTTTCTTATACCTTTTCTTACCCCTTACTGCCCAACACATACTCTTTAATCCAATCACACTGGCATCCTAGATTTTCCACAAACAAGACACTCCATCTCTTGACTCTAGGCATTTTCCCTGGATATCTCCTATGGCTGGAATGCTTTCCTTCCTCCATTCCACCTGCTGACCTTCCTGGCTTCTTTTAAGTTCCAACTAAAATCCCACCTTTTACAGGAAGCCTTTCTAACTCCTCTTGATTCCAGTGCTTTCTCTTTTAATTATTTCCTATTTATCCCTACTCTGTATGTAGCTTGCTTTGTATACATTTGTTTGCATGTTGTTTCCCTGATTTAGATTATAAACTCCTGGAGGGCAGGAACTGTCTTTTGCCTCTTTTTGTATCCTTAGTGCTCAGCAGAGTAACTGGCACATAGTAAATGCTTTCTAAATATTTACTGATTGATCAATGCAATAAAACACAGTTCCCAAGTGCTATCTTATTCATTACCTCTAGGAGGGTCGACTCCTCTTTCCAGTTTCTGCCTCAATGAGACTGACTCATGTCTTCTTGAAGAAGACAAGTGTGTTCAAATCAACAAGAGAACCCTCTGCCATTCTGCTCTTTCATCTCTGATTTCCTGGTCACTTTCCTCCTTGCCTCCACCACTGAGTCAAAGTTGGAGAGGGGTGTTACAACACTGTTGTTGTTTTCGTTCAGTCATGTCAAACTTTGCGACCCCATTTGGGGTTGTTGAATTCAGCTGACTATGAACTGAACTTACCTGATCCCAGAGCTGCTAATTGCCTAAGGGCAATTGAAACCAGTTAAAAGGAGAACTCTTGAAACCAGCTGAAAAAAGAAAGGAGCCCTAGTTCCTACCAGATGTTTCCACTCCCCAGTCTCCCCTAGCCTTCTCTATGGACTTTCGGTTGTTATGCAAAACAACTTGCATGGACAGCTTCCAGAGGCTGTGTTTCCCTTGGGACTCCCATCCTGCTGAAGTTTATTTAACCTTGCTCCCTTCTGCCCTTCGGAGGGACTCCAGTACTGTGGTGCTGTGTGGCCTCAGATTGTAATCCCCTTACCTTCATTAGAGACCCTAGTTTTTACTACTTTGGTAGTATTATTTATTTCAGATTGACAGGGTTTTCTTGGCAAAGATACTAAAGTGGTTTGGTATTTGCTTCTCCAGCTAATATTACAGATGAGGAAACTGAGGCAAACAGGGTTAAGTGACTTACTCAGGGTCGCACAGTTAGTGTCTGAGATCAGATTTGAACTTGGGAAGATGAGTCTTCCTGACTCCTGGACTGGCCCTCTGTCCACTGTGCCACCTAGCTGCCCTCCAATGCTACAGCATTAGAGAGGTACAAAGCACTGTGCGATTATCTGGAGAGATGAGAAGGGCATTGACATTTGAGCTGTTCTCTAAAGGATGGGTAGGAATCTAGGGCTTTGATCAAGGGAGTGTTATCTCTTCCCATCAGCAAGATTATTCCAAAGGCAGTGGGAAAGAATGGGTTGAAGAAGTTTGATGGATTTGGTTGACTATGGTAGTTTCTCCAAGGATTTATTTGCTTGGGTAGTATTAGAACTACTGTTAGATCTAACATACACTTAAAAAAAAAAGCTGTAAGTAATAGAGATTCATAATTTCATTTATAACCTTCATTTTCTATTCTCCATATAAGGAAACGTTCATGTTTATTTTTGTCAATTTTATTATATGTATTTCTTGATTTTATTATAATAATAAAAAGAATTTAAAACATTTTAAAGATTAATTTGCTCTAATCTGCAGTAAAGTGAAATGGCTATATCTATACCAAGGTAGGGGACAGGGAGACACCTATGACGGAAGATGAAATTATTACGGACTGGTGACCGAGAGTTCACACCAGAAAGGTAAGGTACAAGAGAGAATTATTAAGTCAGGGAGGGGCCATTGTGAGGGGGAATTGGGCAGCTCCTTCACAGCCAAACAGTAGGTGGCCAAGAACAGTTCATATAGGGATGTGCTGGTAAATGTTTGACAACTGGATTTCTTAATAAATTTTGCATGACACACTTTCATCTTTAATCTGGCATCATTAGAATGTTCTCCATCACTTGCTTAAGTCTAGAAATCAACAAAGCAAAATAAGTCAAGCCCTCATTTGTAGCATTTGTTGATTTCCAAGGTGTAAGTGCTTACATCAAAAAAATTTAACAATTAGCTCTGTTAAGTCAGTTTGATCTGACTCCAGCATATTTGTTCATGTGCACTTGGGTATAATTCCCCTGAAAGTTTCTAATTTTTGACAGATGCTTCAAGGAGGTCAATTAACTTGAGAAAATGAGAAGGCATCAGCTCTCATTTCTCAACTCAACAAACATTTACTCGGTGTTTTCTATACGCAAGGCACTGGGCTAGGTGTTGGGAATAAAAAATTGTAATCTGAAGAATGATACTCCCTATGCATAGTATTCTATTTGCACGTGTGGTCCTCTACATCTGGAGCATGTCCCCTTTTCACCATTTCATAGAATCTCCAGCTCCTTTCAAAGCACAACTCAGATGCCACCTTCTACATAAGAGCTTTACTGATCCCCAGTCCTTACTTTGACCATGTTTTCAATTTCCCAATTGAAATTATCTTTCAAATAGATTGCATTTGTGTAATGGATGTTTGAGAACCGACAGGCATCATGGAGTTCGTAATTCAGAGGGATAAAGATTCCTTCTTAGTCAGGAGAATAATTTTGAATTCCCATGATCTTTGGATTAAAAGACATATTTGAGTCACAGCCTAGAATTTTTAAAGCAACACATTTTAGAGAGAGCAGAGTGAAAGGAGACACAGTCTTAGAAAGAGCATATTGAAAGGCAGGAATGGAGATTACACGATTTGAGCAGTAGGAGTAGAAGGAGACAATGAGCAGAGCTGGAAAAAAAAAATCTTGGCATGAAGCTACAGGCAAATGGAGAAACTGCAAAAAAAGCAGAACCATAGCAGACAAGGGAGAGATTGAGGTGGGCCACCAAGCCCCTCCCAACATCTTGGAACAGAGAACTTGGAGCTGCAATGGTTAATCACTTCTTCAGGGACCGAAGGCAGCTATAAAAGGTCTCCTCTTTCCCCAACTTCCCCTCCCTATAGTTGTCTAGAAATAGGCATTAAACTATACTCTGTTCAGTTTTTTTACCTAAGCCCAAGTGTTCTCTGTGTACTGTACTGATTTTTGCCTCAAATATAAAGAAACCAAGGATTAGATGGAAATAAACAAAATGTAAATTAGGGTAGAGAGTCAAACTTCTGTTGGAATATTAGAAATTTTCCTAACTGGGGGCTCTGAGCTATTGTTCTTGCATTAATAAATAACTTTCTATCTAATATTAACTCCATAAATTAGCAGAGAAAGGGAGCCTGTCAATATGAAGACCTTATATTTCTTATAGGCTAAAAGTAAGATAAATGTTGGAACAGATTGTAGCTGATTAAAACTGGACATCAGATATGAGAAAGGAAGAGGAGAGAGTAGAAAGAGATGAGGCCCAAGGTTCAGTTCTATCCTTTTCAGAAAAGAGGGGGGAGTAGAAAGGAGCATATCATTTCTGCAGCAACAAGCATCAGGATTACATCTAATTTATGTAACCCCAGTTAATTGTAATCTCCTTGAGATCAGGGATTATTTCATTTTGGTCTCTGTTTTTAGAACCTAGCACAATGCCTTGCACACAACAGATGCTTTAAAAATCAAAGATAACATAACACTTACTAGCTGTGTGACCCTGGGCAAGTCATTTAACCCCATTACCTGACCAAAAATGAATAAATAAATAAAAATCAAAGATACTGGAGTGATTTGCCATTTCCTTCTTCAGTTTATTTTACAGATGAAGAACTGAGGAAAACCGGGTTAAGTGACTTGGTCATGGTCACACAGCTAATAAATGTCTGAGGCCAGATTTGAACTCAGGAAGATGAGTCTTCCTGACTCCAGGCCTGGCACTCTATCCACTGCGCCACCCAGCTGGGGTATATAGGGTGTTCAGGGAAGGCTAACACCTCTGGTGTGAGGGCTGCTGAGCCCTTTTCAGAGCTGTTCATCTACCTTTGGGAGATGCCACCTAGCTCTCACCTGTGGCTCTAAGAAGCTGTAGCATGTGCAGCAGCCACATCCTGGTAAACTGTCTTGGAAGATGGGCTAAACCAGGTTGAGGATAACCAACAGGCCTCAAACCCATTGGTGATTTAGGGGGATGTCTATCCCAAGCATGTGAAGTCTTCTCCCAGTGGAATGGGTGGACGAGAACAATTTGTTCCAATGGCCATCAAGGCAATTGAAGCAGGCACTATGAAGTGTGTAGAGATTTGTCAGGCATAGAAGACACGAAGGTCATCCACTGCATCCTGGGCCACCACGAGTCATCTTGATTTTTGTCTTGCAACTGGACTTCAATGATTCAAGAAGAGAGAATAAAGCTATTGAATTTGTGTAACTCTGCCTCACTTAAATCCAATTCACGCTCAAGTCAAGATATCACCCGGGATGTCATCAGTCTTTGGAAACGAAGGATGAACAACAATAGTTCTAAAAATACCTGTGAAAAAGAATTGAACTGAAAAGGGTTGGTCCCTGTGTAGGAATTCACTATTACTTTGCAGAATGTTCAGAGAAGTTTAATCATTTCTACTAAACCTAATGGTATGGCACAGTAAGATGCCAATTCCATAGACCAGAACTTCTTCGTGTTGTTTTTGCCAACTTGCTGAGTGAAAGAGAGGCTTTTCCCAATTGGGCTCCCTCCAATAATGATGCCAGGCTCCTCTGTGGTTTCATCTATTGACTCTGGTGAAGGGAACAGACTGACTGAACAAAAACAATCAAAGGAGACTCCTTGGTCTTCTGTCTTTCCATCATCCAAATGGTTCTTCCAAACAAAACACCACCTTCCCGATGTGGCCAGTGTTTTCTCTTCTGTTGTTTTCTGGTCCTCAGTATTATCTACTGGCATACTATGCTCCCAGTGACAGTGACTGAAAGACCACATCTGTAAGAATGGAGACAAGGCAGGAAAATGGACATTCAGAACTGCAGAGTTGATTACCATCATTACCAGGGAAAGTAGGGGGTGAATTTTCCCTTCAGTGGACAGTTAATGACTTGGCCCACAAAGCTCCAGCATTAGGATAGAATTATGAAGAAAGCAACATTTCTTCAGCAACCATTTTCACTACCTTAGTGTCCTCCTTCTAGGCCAGATAATTTTGAAGACCCAGCCCTGTTGACCTTTTCTAACACACACAAACACACACACACACACACTCACACGCACGCATGCACACACACACAATGTTGAATAACATTGCAACATTGTAATCCAATTCAACAAGCAGTTGTTATGTGCCTAAAAGTGCAAGGCAGCATCAGGAGATATAGGGACAAAAATGAGACATTACCTGCCCTCGAAAGTGTATACTTTACTGAGGAGACAGGACACACACACAGATAAGTAAATAGAAAATAATACAAAATGATTTTAAAAGGGTGAGAGTATGAACAACTAAATCAGGAAAGGCCTCATGTAGGTGGCACACAAGAAGTGATTTGAAGGAACGGGGTAGGGGACTTCTGTGAGGCAGAGGTGAGGAGGGGGAATATTTCTGGCATAGGGGACAACCAGGGCAAAGGCACAAGGAAGTTATGAGCTAGATACTAAGGCAGGAATGTACATAACATGTTTAGGAACAGTGAGTAGACCAGTTTGGCTAGATACAAATAATAACAATAATTATGATAATCATGATGATAACTACTCACATTTCTATAATACTTCAAGATTTACAAAGAACTTTCCTTACAAAAACCCTGTGCATTGGATAGTATAAATGGTATTGTTATCATTTTATCGATGAGAAGGTGGAGGATTTTAGGGGAGTAGAAAGCAATAAGATTGAAACTTGAGGCCAGGAGGGTGGCGAGGGACAGCAACCTCCCCAAGGCTGTAGCGCACCAGCCTGGTCCCCTGCTACCCCCTACCCCCAATCTCCACTGGCTAGCAGTCTCCTTCCAGAATCTTCCTGCCCCTTTCCCTGTTTAGCATTATTGGAGAGCTGAAGCAGAGTTGGTGCATCTCTGAGCACCCCTCAAAACTCACTTAGCACACCATCCCTCTTTCATCCCCCATCCTGGGACAGGCAGTGATGAGCCGATTGCTCGCTATGTTAAGCTCTGGACCGGGAAAATTCGAACCAGGAAGCAGCTATCTAGCCACAGCCAGGTGCTGGCTGGTCGTAAAGCCTAGGAGATCCAAGCCAAGTTAAAGCATCAGGCAGCTAAGGACAAAGCCCTGCAGAGTATGGCTTACCACGTCATCTGCTCAGATCATCTCTGCTACAGCTTTCCACAATACAATGGCCCTTACTAGGGGACCAGCCTACCCAGAAGTTTCAGGGTTTTGGCAAGGAGCTTTGCCAGGCCAAGACGGATGGTCCCGTGATGTGAAACCTTTCTCTCAATAAATCTATGCTGTTCTGCCTCTGCTTCCTCTGCGAGGGTTTGAATCTCCTTCTGGGTCCACCCTGTCACCATCAACCCCTCCACGGTAAGGCCGAAGTGTGGCCAGCTTCAAACTCTGGATGTTGGAGTTCTCTGCCTTCTTAGAGTAGCAACAAGACCCAGACACATATAATAAGCACCTATTTGTACACATTGGCCAGTCCAGTCCTAACTATAGTGACCCCTATCTTGAAGCAGTGGACATTCACCAGATCTACAACAAATTCCCTAATAAGAAGGGAGGACTCAAGGAACTCTTTGAACGAGGACCCTTGAATGTCTTCTTCCTCATCAAGTTCTGGGCTGACCTCAACACCAACATCGAGGATGAAGGCAGGTCTTTTCAGGGTGTCTCCAGTCAGTATGAGAGTCCTGAAAACATGATCATCACCTGCTCCACCAAAGTCTGCTCCTTTGGCAAACAAGATGTGGAGCAAGTAGAGACAGAGTACGCCCACTATGAGAATGGCCACTACTCCTACCAAATTCACCAGTCTCCTCTCTGCACATATACGATCAACTTCATCCATAAGCTAAAGCACCTGCCAGAGAAATACATGATGAACAGTGTATTGGAGCACTTCACTATTCTGCAGGTGGTGACCAACAGAGATACCCAGGAGACCTTACTGTGTATTGCATATGTGTTTGAAGTGTCTACAAGCGAGCGTGGAGCTCATCTACTGGCTGGTGAAAGAATAAGAGACTTGGGGATGGAGGACAAGAGAAGCCAGGCTGTGTGTATACAGGAAAAGCAGGGAGATCTGGTCTATGCCTGAAGTTCAGAGTCAAGAAGAGAACATTTCCCCCCCTTCCCAAGAACAAGCATAATCCCCTAACCTCAAATAAACTCAAGATATTACAAATTTTCAACAACAACAAAAAAAGCAATAAGATTGAAGAACTAGGTGGGAGCCATAAATATCACAATAAGGCATTTAGACCATATTCTGGAGACAGTAGGGAGCTATTGACAGTTTTTGAGCAGATTCAAGGAACATGTAGTATTATTAGAAAGAGTAATCAAATAGTTGATATTCTTTGCTTCCTCTGAGCCATCATTCACACCAGAATAATCTTCCTTATGCATTGATCTGGTCATGTTATGAATTTATTCAAAACTGTGTATGTAAGGGTTACCTATTGCTTACTGAATAGAGCTAAAACTTCTTGATTTTGCATTTTCAGCCTACTATTTAGTATCATCTTATCTTTCCAGCCTTATTTTAGGCTACCACTTTCCAAATACACTATGGTTCAGTTAAAGTGGAGTATTTGAAATTCCCTCATACCCTGAACTTTCTCAACCCTATATTTTTGCTATTATTTGATATGCCAGAAATGCCCTTTCTGCTCCTGCTCCCATCTGCTGAATTTCTACACATCCTTTAAAGCCCAAATCAAATGATCACCTCTTTCTGCATGAAGCCTTCCCTGATCCCATATTCAATAATGACCTTTCTCCCTCAGACTTCAAATAGACACAGTGAGTATACTGCTGGCTCGGAGTCAGGGATATCTAAGTTCAAATCCTGCCTGAGCTGAGTGAGCTCACTTATTGTGAACTGGGCAATTCACTTAACCTCTGTCTGCCTCAGTTTCTCCAAATGTAAAATGAGAATTAGCATACCGAATTGTTGTTCAGATGAGATGATATGTGTACTTAGCACAGTGCCTGGCAAACAGTAGGGGCTTAATAAATGCTTCCCCCAATAAAACTTTACTTGTACCTTAGTTATGTCTTTATTTTAAATGTGTATGTATGATTATACACATGTATGTATATAGAGTATATTTCATGTATATGTGTGTACATGTATATAGGTAGGCACATATATAAGCAATGTGTAAATCATATACAAATGTGTATAAATTTTTATATATACATATGTATGTATATATATAATAGTTATTTGTGTATATGTCATATCCCTCTCCTAGACTTTAAGCCCCATGAGGTCAGGGATTATCTCTTATTGAGACTTTGTAGATCTCACACTTCTACATAGAATAGGGACCTAATAAATGGTTATTGAATTGAATCTGCTAAAAGTGAATTGCCAGGGGAAAGGACCATGAAGGAAAGCAGAGGAACAAACATTTATTAAGCACTTACTCTTTACCAGCCCAACTCAAATAATTACCTCTTCTTGTATGAAGTCTTCTTTGATCCCTCAATCAATAATGACCTTTCCCCCTCAGACCTCAAATAAGTAGCTAGACAATCTGGTGCAGTGGCTAGAGTACTGGGCTTGGAGTCAAGAAGACTCATCTTCCTGAGTTCAAATTTGACCTCAGACACTTACTAGCTGTGTGACTCTGGGCAAGTCACTTTACCCTGTTTGCCTCAGATTCCTCACGTGTAAAATGAGCTGGAGAAGGAAATTTCAAACCACTCCAGTATCTTTGCAGAGAAAACCCTAAAATGGAGTCATGGAGAGTCAGACACAACTGAAATAATTGAACAATAACATAACTATGTACCAAGCACTATGTTAAGCACTTTTTACAAATATTATCTCATTTGATCTTCACAACAATCCTGTGAGGTAGGTACTATTATTATCCTCATTTTATAGTTGAAGAAACTGAGGAAAACTGAGGTTAAATCCAAGAGATTAAATCCAGGTTCTCTGACTCTGAGTTCAGAGTTCTTTACACCACCCCACACTCCTTCTACCTATAAAGCTTCATGAGCTTTTTATTAGCTAAGACCTTATCTTAAATGAAGGTCAATTCAATTTAATTTAGCAAACAGACAGAAAATGGGATACAAAATAGATTCCTGAAAGAGGAAGTAGGGACAAGCACCAGAAAGAGAACTGATCCCTCTTTCACAATCTTGCTGGGTGCCAGCCCTAGCTCGTATCTAGGTAACAGTCAGTGTTTGAAGATGATCCTTCCAGATCTGTTTTGTCCCCAATATGCTTTGCAGTTTACAAAGTATGCTTTGTTTCCAAGCTTTACATTTCCCAAAGTGATTTCCCTCATAATAACCCTATGACACTAGAAGTGTAAATAGTATCATGCTTATTTTATTGATTAGAAAACTGAGGAATCACAATCACGGGACTAGTAAATAATGCAGTTAGGTCTTAAAGTTTGACTCCAAGTTTCATTCTTTTCCACAGTACCATGTTGCCTTCACCATATGTTGTGATACAGGGATATGGATTGTACCTGTGATTCTGCTGGTGTAGTGAACTCCTTGATAAAGATGCTCCTTTAACAGTGGAGGTCGCCACTCTCTCTGCAACTCATATTCTTAGAGAGTTACTGAAAACACTGAAAGCATTGTTGTTATTGTTTGTCCTTCAATCTTGAAAAGGACCAATGATATCATGGGGTGATGTCTTGACTTGCACATGAATTGGATTTAAGGGAGGCAGAGCTGCACAGCCATCAGTTTCACTCTCTCTTCAGAGTCATCAAAATCCAGTGGCAAGTGACATTGTCCAGCCAGGATATATCACAGGTAGGACTTTAACCCAGGTTTTTCTGACTTTCAGGTTAGCTTTCCATCAACCATGCCATGATGGCTCTGTCATACAGACAGTGTCATATAGGCACATGTCTGCTCTTCGATTACCAGCCCCTGATGAAAAGCTGTCAAGGGTTAAGTGACTGATAGTGTGATGTTTAGCTTTTAACTATGCACCAATGGTTCTCAAGTGTAGAAGGAAAGAACTATCATGTCAGAGAATCTCTGCTAAACTAAATTTTTCTGGGGGGGGGGTTGTAATCTTTTAAATCAGATCAAGGAGGTAAAAGAGTAAATCACCTTTTCCTAAGCTAATTGCAAGATATGGGATCTAATGTCAAAGGTTGGTTGGTTGGTTATTGTCCTTTGTTCTCAAAGAGGACCAAAATGACATCACTGTGCCAGAGTCAAGGTACAGTGTGTCTGACTGTGGCTGATTAGACCAATACAAGCTTGAAAGGCTCTGCCACTTGTGGGCATAAATAGTCCATATGAACATTTGATCAGTTAGCTAATGTCCCTGGAATGGGAGCTGAGAGTCACATGATCTAGTCACCCTAGACTTCTGACCTTGACCTCTCATTTTAAATTCTTTACCTCTCAGTTTTCTCACATGGAAAATGGAAGGATTGGGCTAGGCAACCTTGAAGGTCACTCCAGTTCTACAACCTTTGTTCCTAAGACACTGGGCGAGACAATTAGGAGTGTAGATTCAGATCTGGAAGTGATCTTGGAGGCCGTTGTGGGAGTCCAACTTCCTCATTTTACACATGAGAAAACTGAGTCAAGGAGCTATTAAGTGACTTGGGGTCACCCAGCTAGCAAGTATCTGAGGAAGGATTTGAACTTGAATTCAGGTCTCTAAGTCCAGCATTCTATCCAGTTATTCAGTTGGCTAGTCAGTCAGCAAGCATTTATTGAGTTCTTACTAGAAGAGCAGCTAGATGGCACAGCAGATAGAGCAGTAGACCTAGAGTCAGGAAGACCTGAGTTCAAATCTGGCCTCAGACACTTACTAGCTGTGTGACCCTGGGCAAGTCATTTAATCTCTGTCTGCCTTATAGAGCTCATCCACATAGATATATAAATAAAGAGATTAGATAGATACAGATATAAGTGTCAAAGGCAGACATTATCAATTGTTATCATCATGGTCCTTCTTACTCAAACGGGACCAAAATGACATCGTGATGTCAGGGTCAGTGTACAGTGTGTCCAGCTATGACTGATTAGACCAATATGAATTCGGAAGGCTCTAACACAGGCTGGGCATCAATAGTCTGTATGAACATTTGGGATGTTTTAAATTTTCACGTCTCAAATTTCTTTTAAGCTACTACGATTCTGCTTTGCTCATAGAGCACAGCACCTTCTTTGATATGGCTTCTCTATTTTGGACAATCTTGTGTCAGTGTCTCCTATGTCTCACAATTAATTTCAAATTTCATCAGAGAAACCTTGAGAGTGTCCCTATATTGTTTCTTCTGACCTCCATATGAGTGCTTTTCTTGTGAGTTCTCTGTAAAATAGTCTTTTAGACAAACATGTTTGGCATTCAAACAACATAGCCAGTTCATCAGAGTGGCACTCTGTGCAATAGAGTTTGAACACCTGGCAGTTCAGCATGAAAAAGGATCTCAGTGTCTAGTACCTTATCTTGCCAGATAATCTTCAGAATCTTCTTAAGACAATTCAAATGGAAGCAGTTCTATTACTGGCATGGTGCTGGGTATACTGTACATATTTCACAGGCATACAACAATGAAGTCAGCACAATAGCTCTATAGACTGCCAGTTTGTATACCTCTTCTCTTGCACACTTTCTTTTGGAGCCTCCCAAATGCTGAGCTAGCTCTGGCAATGCATGGGCCAGCCTCATCATCTATATGTATATCCCTGGAAAGTATATTGCCAAGGTAAGGGAACTTAACCTCAGCATTCAGAATTTCTCCATTTGCTGTAACTGGTGGTTCTATGTATGGATGGTACAGGTGCTGACTGGTAGAGAATCTCTGTTTTATTGGTGTTGATTGTTAGGCCAAAATTAACTCAAGTGGCCATACTTTGTTGCATCTTAGCCTCAGAGGCTGCATTTAGTGTACAATCATCTGAGAACAAAACGTTACCCACCAACTCTCCCTCCATTTTAGTCTTGACTTGTAATCTTTTCAAGTTGAATAATTTACCATCTGTGTAAGCTGACCTTGATGCCATTTTTGTCCTGGGCATCTGACAACATCACTCAAAACATTATAATAAAAAGCATGGGAGCAAGAACACAACCCTGCAGGGAAAGTTCAAGAGCAACATCTGTTATCCAGAACCCACAAGGCATGCCATCATGAAACTGGTGTACAATGCTGATGAACTTCTCTGGGCAACCAAATTTTGCCATGATCTTCCACAAGCCTGTAAGACTGACAATATCAAAGACTTTGGTTAGATCAACAAATGTTGTGTGCAGACCTCTGTTCTGCTCCTGGCATTTCTCCTGGAGTTATTGGGCAGCAAACACCATGTTGACCATTCCTCAGTCCTTTCTGAAGCCACACTGGCTCTTGGGTAGATGACCATCTTCCAGGTGAAGGATCAGCCTATTAAAGAGGACTCTAGCAAGAACCTTGCCAGCAATGACTAAGAGAGAGACCCCCACTGTGGTTGTCATAGGACAACCTGTTTTCTTTTCCTTTAAAGAGATGGACAACGGAGACATCCTTTATCTCCTGGGGGATAACCTTCTCTTGCCAGAAGATTCAGTCAGCTTTTGTATAAGCAGTGGATCCCATACCTTATAGATCTCTTCTGGAATAGAATCAGCACCAGGCACTTTGCTTCATGAGAGGTGCCTGATGGCATTCAAAACCTCTTCTTCAGTTGGAAATTCAGCTAGGGAGGGATTGACTTCAATCTAAAGTGTATGGTCAGTGGCTTCAGCATGGGTTGATGATGGTCTGTGAGAGCATTATGGAAATATTCAGCCCATCTTAGTATAAATAGATAAAGAGTTGATTTGAGAGTTCAACAAGAGGATAGTTGGCTGGATTGCCTCTGGGAAATTGGAAGAAAAAAAGAAAAAAACTCTTTTAATGACCTGAGAGGTCATCTTTTAATACCAATATTCTCCTGTTATTGCTATATAAATAAGAATCATGGAACACTACATTCTCCAAAGAATTACAAATGAGTATAATTCAAGGGGTGAAGAAAAGGCACAGGGTGGGTATGAATAGGATGCAATATATGAGGCATAAGGAACTTCAAAAATGATTCTGAGTAAAACAAGTCTTTAGGGAAATGAATAATAAAAAAAAGATCAGCCTGTCATGTAGCAAAAATGAGGGATAGGGAGAGTGGCCCATGTGTTCTACTGATGTCATCAAAATATTAAGAGTAAGCAAAGAAGACCTCCAGCATGTTGGGTGGATCCAGCGTGTGGCTAGCTTAGGGAGATTGAAGACAAGAGTCACAAAATGTATGCATGAATTGCTATCTCCTTTCCTGAAGGGAACATTCACATTGATTCAATCACAGATACATTTACATATACTACTTAAATTAATTTACATCTTTAGTGCTGTATCAATCATACCAAAAGGTTATTTTATAGACAACAACAAAGTTAATCTAGAGAATGTGTTCTTAAGTGACTTGCCCAGGGTCACACAGCTAGTGTCTAAGGCTGGATTTGAACTCAGGTTCTCCTGACTCCAGGGCCGGTGCTCTATCCACTGCACAACCTGGATGCCCCTAGAGAAGGTGTTCTTAACCTGGGTCATGTCATGGATGTCTTTGCCAGTCTGGTAAAAATCTAGAGACAGAATAATGTTTTTTAA
The DNA here is from genome assembly GCF_900497805.2 of Vombatus ursinus. Lineage (NCBI taxonomy): Eukaryota > Metazoa > Chordata > Mammalia > Diprotodontia > Vombatidae > Vombatus > Vombatus ursinus. The sequence continues at coordinate 5,325,187 of NW_020954604.1, read as the reverse complement.
ATGCATACAACTACATGAATAAAAATAAAACAAGTTTACAAAAGGAATCAATTATATTGAAACACAATTATCAAAATATTTTTTGAAAAGAAGTTCATGATCTAAAGGAACAAAAAGTCGAGAATCTAAGGGAAAGTAACAATGAAAAAAGGAAAAATGAAATACCAGATCTAAAATTATATTATGAAGCAGTAACCCTCAAAACTATTCGGGGTTTGTTTTTTAAAAAATAGAAAAATACATTAGTGTAATGGATGATGAGTAAATAAGAATCAGAAGTTGGCAAATACAGCAGTACCATGTAGACCACAGACTATTGGGGGCAAAGACTCTCTATTTGACAGTAACTGCTGGGAAAATTGAAAGATTTGAAAATTAAAATTGAAAAATTGAAAACTGAAAAATTCACAGAAATTAGCCTTAGGCTAATATAGATGCATAGTTTCAAAAAATAAAAGATATGGGTCTACAACCAAGGAAAACCCTGCAAAGCTAAGTATCATACTACATGGAGGGAAATCTATCTTTAATGGAATAGAAGAATTTCAGGAGTTTCAGGCATTTCTGATGACAGGTCTAGAGCTGAATAGAAACTTTAAAATGCAAACACAAAGGATCAAGAGAAACCTAGAAAAGTTAATTTATATGAGTCATAGGAAGAGACTGTACTGTAATATAGTGCTAATATTCTAATGGGGAGAAAAGAAGCAAGTGTCCCTTTAGTATCTTAATGGTTTAACAATTCCTTTTCCAGTTTTAGGCAGGGGCCAGGTGACCTGCCCAGGATCATACAAGCTAATAAGTGTCTGAGATCATGTTTGAACTCTAGTTTTTGTGGTCTTTCTGACTCCAGGCTTGGTGCGATATCCACTTTCCCACCTAGCTGCCCCACTAAAATCTAAATTAAAGATCATGGACTTTGCAGTGTGTGTGTGTGTGTGTGTGTGTGTGTGTGTGTGTGTGTGTGTGTGTATGCACGCGGGCTAAGCTTCAAAAGTGTTTTTGAATTATGTTGTGAGGAGAATGTGAAATTGTGGTCAATGCTGAACAGCTGCCAGCTAGACATTTGCCCCCTAAAATATATCAGTGTATTTCCTGCCACATTATAGTCTCAATTTCCAAGAGGCTGAAAGGAAGGTGTTTCAGATCCCTTCTCCTTTGAACATCATAATGCTTCTTTGAGGCAAAACTTTAATGGTGCCAACATATGACAATCACCAAAGTCATTGGTGCTTTCATATAATAAGAATCCAATTAGATTGAAAAACGGCATGATGCTTATGGGTGTCTCATCTCATTAGAAAGCCCTGCTTCAGTTCTTGGCCTGTGCCATAGGACTTTCATATTCACTATGGGTCCATTAGTGTTCTAAGCTATCACTGCATCTCTGAGAGAGTTCAAGTGGGTGCAGAGAAGGCTTGGCAAAAGTAGGTATGGAGATCCTTTCTGGTTCTGCAGGTATATTCTGTGCACCAAGGATGTGAATAAATAAATATTATACTTGGATGCTTCAAAACAACGTATATTTGGCTAACTGCTTGCACATTGTCTTTCAAATAGCATTTACAGTAAAACTTCACTAATGAGGAATAATGTCAACAGGTGCAAGGAAAAAATTGATCTAAATGAAATGTCTTAGGGAATATTTTTAAAGAAATATAGTTGTATTGTTTTTGTTATTCAGTCATTTCAGTCACGTCCAACTCTTTGTAACCCATACTGGAATGGTTTACCATTTCCTTCTCTAGCTCATTTTACAGATGAGGAAACTGAGGCAAACAGGATTAAGTGACTTGCCCAGAGTCACAAAGCTACTAAGCATCTGAGGCCAGATTTGAGATCAGGAAGATGAATCTTCCTAACTCCAAGTCCAGCACTCTATCCACTGTGCCACCTAGTTGCAAGTAATAGTATTATTACTTCCAAAAAATTAAAGGCCCGGATTAGTCATAAACAAAGTATGGTGGAAAGAGCACAGGATTTGGAGTCAGAGGTCCTGGATTCAAATTCAATCTCTCCTACCTACCTATAGGACAACTTAATTTCTCTTACCTCAGTTTCCTCTGTAAAATAAGAGAGTTGGATTAGATGGTCTCTAAGGTCACCTTTAGCTCTAAATCTATGGCCATGATCATGAGGTTAATGTAATTTTAAAATAAATCCTAATCTTACTTTATTGGTATCTTTTTTTTAACCTCAATTTCATTTTCAAATGCAGGTTTTAAGTTTGCATTTAAACTGCACTAAGACCCCCTGTATATCCCTTTCCCTTCTCTATCCAGTTAGCCATTTCTGGTAATGGAGAATTTAAAAGAAAGAGGAAGAAATATAGTTCAAAACCAACCATCACATCAATTGTCTGATAGTAGGCACAATATACCCATAGCCTCCACACCTTTGCAAAGAAAGGAGGAAGGTGCATTTTCTCAAATCTTCTCCCAATTCAAATTTAGTCAAACTAATACAATTTTTTTAAAATTAGTTTTATTGATGCTTTACATCACTGTCATTTCTGATGATCTACCCACTCCTACTCCTAAAATTGAATTCTTCTTTGTAACAAAGAAAAACAGTTAAGCAAAAACAATCAATGCAGTAACTGGGTGAAAATATATAATACAATATTCTGGTCCAGTAGTCCCTGCCTCTCTGCTTTAGTGAAGGAAGTGTGTTTCATTACCTGTTCTTCGATACCAAGATTGGTTTTTAGAAAATAAATATAATATTTGAGAATTCATGAAGAGTGAAAGAAGCTCCAGAATGCTAAAGACTATCAAATGTTCTAATTTTTAAAATATGGATGCTTAAAACTATGTTAACAGTGAACTTACCATGGACCACCACCCCCAATAAATTCTAGAGATTAAATTTAAGAAACACATTCTAGAAATTATCAAACATTCTTGAAGTATTTTGGTAAAACAGTTATGAGACCTAAGAGCCAATAGTTGGCTTTGCTAAACTTATTTTTTTTCTCTTTTTTAACCTTTGTTACAAGAAATGGTATACTAGGTAGGAGAGAAGAGGCACATATTTAGAAATGAAAGTGATGTAAAGACAAAAGAAATCAATAAAAATGATTTAAAATATATGAAGTATATCTTAATTTTTAGGAAGATATTTCACAAAATCTTGCATAATGCCCTTGTGAGTGAGATACGAGTACCTTGTAGACTAGAGCAATGATCTCCAGACTTTTTTTGCTCATATACTCCACCACAGCACCCCATACACAGTTATCCCACACACAGTAAAATTTGGGTTTTTTTTAAATTACATATACTTAATATGTGGATATTTATTTAGTTATAAATTGTTTATGTAATATAAATTGTTTATTTAATACTTGAACCACTCAGTGTTTAGTGCCCTGAAGGGTCTGCATTTTATAGTGGTGACTCCAGATTAACTGAGAGACTGTTGAGACACAGCACAGCAAGAATGGAGAAAAGACTTCCTTTGGTTTGAAGGACATGCATTTCAAGAAAGGATCTGGAAAAACAAAGTTGCAAAAAAAGAGGGGATGGGGTGAGGGTTGGGAGGGCAAGGGGTATACAAACAGAAGTGTCAAACTCAAATAGAAATAAATCCTACATATTCATTTTTATTGTTTAGTCATTTCAGTTATGTCTGGCTCTTTAGGACCCCATTTGGGTTTTTTTGTTTTGTTTTGTTTTTGGCAAAGATACTGGAGTGGTTTGCCATGTCCTTCTCAAGCTCATTTTACAGATAAGAAAACTGAGTCAAACTGTGACTTGTCTGGGTTCACAAAGCCAGTAAGCATTTGAGGCCAGATTTGAACTCATGAAGATGTCTTCCTAACTCCAGGCACAGCACCCTCTCCACTGTGCCATCTTGCTGACTTAGAATAACACAAATTAATATTGTCTATGTTATACTGTATTTTCCTTAAACATTTCCCAATTATATTTTGAAATCATTTGAGCCAAATTCTGGGGTTTTATCGGCCTTTGCAATGAGTTTCACACCCCTGGAATAGAGGACCGAAGCCCCAGAACCACAGACATATAAACAAGCCAGCCACACTGGCCTTTTTGTTGCTCCTGCTAAAGGCAGATTCCCATTGGTGAGATTATTTTCTCTCTCCTGATCTGAGCAGAGATCATATCTTTATACTGACTGAAAATGTGTTTATTCATGTGTATTCTTTTATATATTTAAATCCGTATAATTTATCAGATCTCTATCTGCTGCTTTCATTGATAGAGAGGATTGTAATTCCATTTCAGTGCTCTAACTTCTGCCATTACTTCAATAGCAGTGTCCTCTAAGGAGAAAGAGACATGCCATCAATTCTTAGATTGTTTCCCTTCTTGTAGCTCTCCATCACATAGCTGTTCTTGCCACCAGCCTCCCAAGGACAACTGCGGCCAACAGAACACAGTTCCAAAGCACTTGTGGTATACTCTTTGAAAGAAGTTTCTTGAGCTAGAAAAAATAATAACAAAATTCACCTGGAAGAACAAAAGGTTCAGAATATCAAGAGAATTAAAGAGAAGAAAAACTAGGGAAGGTAGCCTAGCCGTACCAGATCTTAAATTGTATTATAAAGCAGCAATCATCAAAACTACTTGGTACTAGCTAAGAAATAGAGTGGTGGATCAATGGAATAGGTTAGGTACATAAGACACAGTAGTCAATGACTATAGTAATCTACTGTTTGATAAACCCAAAGACTTCAGCTGCTAGGATAAGAACTCATTATCTGATAAAAACTGCTGGGAAAACTGGAAAATAGTATGGCAGAAACTGGACATAGACCAACATCTTATATCGTACACCAAAATAAAGTCAAAATGGGTACACAATTTAGGTATAAAGGCTGATACTATAAACAAATTGGGAAAACAAGGAATAGTTTACGTGTCAGATTTATGGAGAATGAAAGAATTTATGACAAACCAGAGATACAGAACATTTTGAAATGCAAAATGGATAATTTTGATTACGTTAAATTGAAAAGCTTTTGCACAAAGTCCATGCAAACAAGAGTAGGAGGGAAGCAGAAAACTGGGAAAGAATTTTTACAATCAGTATCTTTGATAAAGGCCTCATTTCTAAAATATATAGAGAATGGAGTCAAATTTATAAGAATACAAGTCATTCCTCAAGAGATAAATGGTCAAAGGATACGAACAGGCAGTTTTCAGATGAAGAAATTAAAGCTATCCATAGTCATGTGAAAAAAAATGCTCTAAATCACTATTGATTAGAGAAATGCAAATCAAAACAACTCTGAAATATCACATCACACCTATCAAGTTAGCATGACAAAACAGGAAAATGATAAATGCTGGAGAATATGTGGGAAAATTGGGACACTAATGCATTGTTGGTGAAATTATGAACTGATCCAACCATTCTGGAGAGTAATTTGGAATTATGCCTGAAGGGCTATAACAATGTGCATACCCTTTGACCCAGCAATACCAGTTCTAGGTCTGTGTCCCAGAGAGACCATACAAATGGGAAAAGGACCCACATGTACAAAAATATTTATAGCAGCTTTTTTTGTGGTGGCAAAGAATTGGAAATTGAGGTGATATCCATCAGCTGGGGAGTGGCTGAACAAGTTGTGGTATATGAATGTAATGGAATACTATTGTGCTATAAGAAATGATGAACAGGAAGACTTTAGAAAAACCTGGAAAGGCTTGTATCAACTGATGCTGAGTGAAGTGAGATGAACCAGGAGAACATTGTACACAGTAACAGCTACATTGTGTGATGCCTAACTTTGACGGACTTATCTCTTCTTAATAATGCAAGGATCTAAGACAACTCCAAAAGACTCATGATGGAAAATGCTATCCACATTCAGAAAAAGAACTATGGAGTCTGAATGCAGATCAAAGTAATATGCTCTTTCTCTCTCTCTCTCTTTTTTTTTTTTTGGTTTCTCTTTTCTTGTGGTTTCTTTCATTGGTTCTAATTCTTCTTTACAACTTGACTAATGTGAAAATAGGTTTAATATAAATGTATATGTAGAGCCTATATCAAATTGCATGCTGTCTTGGGGTAAGGGGAGGGGAGAAATAGGAAGAAAATTTGGAATGCAAAACCTTATAGAAGTGAATGTATTTGTAATACTCAGAATGACTTGGTTGTTCACAGTTGTTCTTCAAACAATATTGCTGTTAATGTATACAACGTTCTCTTGGTTCTGCTCATTTTACTTTTCGTTGTTTCATGAAAGTTTTTCCATTTTTTTTTAAATCAATCAGCTCATCATATCTTACAGCACAGTTTGAAGTTTCATACTTCCAAGGATATTTTCTTGGTCCTTCATGACATGGTTTATCCTAATTCCTTTTGTTGTTACAACCATGGCTTTAGACTCACATGATTGACAGGTTGGACATCTGCATCCATATAGCTCTTCTCTAGCCTATAGTGCATGATGAATCCATAGGAAAGTTGTGCCACTTCCTGTCTGTGATAGGAAGAATTCAACTTAGCACTGGGCAGTAAACTGCTGTTAGTCCATACTTGAAACTGAGCTTCATTATACAGTTTTAGAAATTTCAGTGATAGTTCACTTCAAAGCCAGACACTAATTTGTATGGTATGGTGAATATCATGTCAGCAGGTCCACTACTGGCAAAATACAATGGCTCTTGAGAGTGACCATCATTCTACTAAGACCAGACTGTTACCAAGTTCTAGTATGTGACACAAAAGATTTGCCTGGATTTGCATAAGGTCAAATGGGGAAGTTAATTAAGTCCTTAAAATCTTATTTGTGCTTATTAGCCCAACAGTCTTCAAATGATGTTGAAGGTACTTGTCAGATTAGTCTACGCCTAACTTTAGCACAAGGGATATGATTAATATGGAATTACCTCATCTAAACATCTCTGAACCCCCAACTACTGGAAAATCTCACCTACTTTCTGAATATTTTCTATTTCCCTGAGCTCTAGCCACATTACTTTGTCACAATGGAGTTAGTCATACATATGATGGAATAGACATGCATTGATATTATGAATTGTTTTTTTTAATGTTCAATCATTTTAAGTCATATTCAACTCTTCATGACCCCATTTAGGGTTTTCTTGGCAAAGATACTACAGTGGTTTGCCATTTCCTTCTCTAGTTCATTTTACAGATGAGGGAACTGAGGCAAACAGAGTGAAATGACTTGCCCAGGGCCACAGAACTAGTAAGTGTCTGAGGCCAGATTTGAACTCTGGAAGATGAGACTTCTTGACTTCAGACTCAGCACTCTCTCCACCTTACCACCATTTTTTTTTAACATTTTGCATAGAATCAATAAAGGGGATAAAGTAATACATAATAAAACACCTGTGGTGTGGCTGTATGTCCACATCTTCTCCTAATTCCAGGACATTCATTATCAGTATATAAGCAATCTCTGAACTCAGGACACAGTTCAAGTTACCTAGGAGCAGCCTCAGTCGCTTCTGGAGCAGGTATTCCCAATGCAGTAGTAAATGAAACTTCCCCAATAAAGAAATTAGCAAACCTTTCTGATTTAGCCAATGGCATTCTGGACTCAGTTTCACAGCTCTTGTTTGAACTAGCTGTTCATTGAGTCTTTCTAAGTCCTGAAACCACTGGTTTTCTGTGGAACATGGAACAAGAAACATATCATGAAGACACGGGCATTGAATGATGACTCCACAGTTGGTTGGTTACATAATGGCTAAGAAAAACCTAAAGATAAACTAATATCATTCTATTTTGGAGACTCTCAGGCAGAAGGCTAAGGCTGACAAGAATGGCAGGAATGTGAAAGACCTTGTGGTGATACTTTTCAAGATAGACCTGTTCTCTTTGGGTTTCTCCCTTGAGGATCTCCAGATTCACTCAAATTTGAATTTACTACATGCTCAAGCTAGATCTTAGCCCTGATAAGGACGAGATACAGCAGAAGAACTCAGTATTGCTGTTCCTGATGAGATAACCCCACTTGAAGAAGATAAAGATGTACCCTACATAGAAGAGATGGATTAAACCTCTGCATCAGACCCAGGTCCCAGTATGATTCTCTGCCAATGAGGCCCTATGCTACATGGTTCCATCTGCCAATGTCTAATTGTTTTGTTTTTCCTTTTGTTTTCCAGTGTATAAGAAAAAGGCTAGGGGCAGCTAGGTGGTGCAGTGGATAGAGCTCTGGCCTTGGAGTCAGGAGGACCTGAGTTCAAATCCGGCCTCAGACACATGATACTTACTAGCTGTGTGATTCTGGGCAAGTCACTTAACCCCATTGCCTCATCAAAAAAAAAAAAAAAAGAGAAAGGCTACAAGGTCCCTATTACTTCTCCTGTGATCGGGGTGGGGATTGTGTATTGTGCATTATTTGTTTATTTTATTCTGAAATCAAAGTATGAAGAATGAAGAGAATGCAGTTTTTATACAGAACACACACACACACACACACATACACAGACACACCACTCAAAGGCAGGTCCCAGTAAAGAACCTATTGCTACTCTACCCTTTCTACTTTGACTTTGAGTTCAAGTTTCTAGTGGCTGTTATATATGTTACTTTACCGAGTCTTTCCCAACTGGTGCTTCCTGAGAGTTAAGGGTCAAAAAATAAAAAAGAGTGTTACAGGTATAGAAGGAAATATACACATTGATGTAGTTTTCATTTCCTGGAGAAAGGAGTGGAACCAAGATAATAGTTCCAGCAAGCAACACTACAAATGCACTTCAGGTAGAAATATAATGATAATAATATTACTACTACTAATAATAACTTACATTTGTATATCATTTTAAGGTTTACAAAGTATATATGTGTATATGTGTCTATAGATATATCTGTATTTATAGTTATCTATCTATATTTATATTAATCTATCTCTTTGGTAAACAGGTGAAGTGACTTGCCCAGGGTCACACATCTAAGAAGTATCTGAAGCCCAATTTGAACTCAGGAAGGTAAGTCTTCCTGACTCCAGGCCTAGTAATCTATCCACTGCCCCACCTAGCCACACCTTTAGCTTTAAGACTCCTAAGAAGGAGACCTTGTATCTTGCTCTCTCTCTTATTTGGTTAAGATAGATCATGGGTCAGTTCTGTCATTTTTCTTAAAGTAAAAATCTTTTATACTGTCTAATTGTACTTCTGGTATCTCATCAATATGTTTCTAGATCTTTGCTACTACAAAAAGTAATGCTACAAAATAACTTTTAAAAATAGATCAGTAGTCAAAATGTAATGACTTTCTGAAGCAGATACATAAAATGACTTCCTGAAAGGTGGTCTGCGCAACACTGGAACACTCAGAAGTGGAGGTGATATGAAGCTTTTCCCACCAACAAATTTATTCTATTGACTTGAAACAGTATCTGAAATTTTCATAAGTGGTGTATCATTAAAAAAAATCTATTGAATTTAAGAAAAGGATGGGGACGATTAACATAATAATCAGATTAGTTCCATATTAGCTAGCTATGACCTTGGAAAGGAGGAAGCAGGATCTTAGGGAAATGGAGCAGAAGTCAGGCAAATTTTGTTGTGGAAGGATCCTTAGAGAAATATGAAAAATATCTGGATAATGAGAGCCTTCCTAGAGAAATCAAGCATAGGTCAGCTGCCATGGTGAGGTACCCCAGGAAGCATGAGGATGGCAGGGATCAGGGAAGAAGGATATGCTTTAATGGGGTGCCAAGGCAGGGGTAGAAATGAGGAGAAGGATGCCAAAGATAAAATTTGTCTATTTCATGTTTTTTTCCAGGGCTGACTCTAAGCAGAAGGATGGAGATGGGATAGATTCTGGAGAAATAAATCTAATTGTTGGTGGGGGGTGGGGGGAGGGCAGCAAATGTGCACATATGTACACATTCATGTCTAAGTGTGTCTAGCCTGGGGAGAGGAGTTTTCATAAGTTTTAAGAGCTCTATCGGTATATTTGCCCCATGGCTTTGGTGTCCTAATTGCTCCTGTTTGGAGCTGAAAGGAGAGGTGCAGAGCAAAGGAAGAAATCACTTTTCGTCTTTGTTATATCAGGTGAGATTTATCAGGGGAGGCACTGATCAGTTTGAGGAGCCCTCTATCACAACATAAAGGCTATTGATCAAAATGAAGACTCCTCTATTCAAACTAATGAGTATCAGTCTTTCAGTCAATAAACATTTATTTTTTAAGTGCCAGGCACTGTGCTGAGTGCTGGGAATATAAAGAAAGCACTCCTTGCTCTCAAGGATCTTACAGTCTAATAGGGCAGACAACATGTAAATAACTATGTGCATACTAGATATTCCCAGAATAAATGGAAGGTAATATGAAAGAGGAAGACACTACTTGCATCTGGGAAAGAAAGAAACAAGAATTACTTAAGCACTTTATAAATATTATCTCAATTGATTCTCACAACAGGTAGTAGGAGGTAGACACTATTATCATCTCTTTACAGTTAAGGAAACCAAGGTTAAATGACTTGCCCAGAGTCACACAGCTATTAAGTGTCTGAGGCTAGAGTTGAATTCAGTGTCCCTGACTCCACCAGGCTCAGGACCTTGTCCATTTCTCCACCTAGCTGCCTTTATCTGAGGATAGAAGAGAGTAAGTAGGAAAAACCTCTTTACACTATTTCACACACCTGCTCCCATTGGTCCTCCAGGGAAAATTAATAGCAGCTGGCTGCCTCTCATAGTAAATCCAGTATTGGGTTGGAAGCTATAGGAAGAGGCACATGGTAGATATAGGAGGAAGAGGAGGCTGGTTGATAATCTGACTACTATAGATTCTTCTCCACAAGCCCAGAAATGGTGTGTGTGTTGGGGGGTGGGGTAATAATTGAAATCAGCCCAAGAAGTTAAACTACATTCCTTAGATTGCAGCAGTAGAGAATAATATGACAGCTAAAGCATTTGCTATAGACATAATGGTAGCCCAGGACATGGGCATTCCTGTCACTATGACCCATTCTTCAGCTCTGACTCAAAACATCACCTTTCCTGTCCTAGAATAACATTTTCATCACATCCCTCCTCTCCTCCAAAACTCTTAATGCCTTCCGATTGCAATGCTAACACCTCATGTATGACATCCTTTGCTTGGCTTTCAAGGCCTTTCATAATCTTTCTACTCTTTGTAACCAACATTACTTCCCATTATTTCCCAGCATGTATTGAGCATTCAGTTCAGGCTAGATATCACTGATGTCTTTATGTACTGTGCCTATTCCCACCTCTGGACAGTCAAAAGTGATCAAGTTTTCCTTTCTTAGTCTTTTCAAAGCACTTTGTGATACTGATGGACTCTTTTTTTAAGTGTTGGATCCACAAAATGAGGCAATATGGGTGAGTTTCTGCCTGCCCCCAAGGAACAATTTCCCACTTTGACAAGATCACAGATCTATCAATATGTTGAAGAATTTGGGTCCTTGGTGGAAATGATGTTTCTATAAGCATTTCATCTTTAGTATTTTCTATAAAAATCAAATTTCCCCTGTTAATCATGTAACTCTTATGGCAGAGATTTCCAGGTCTGCAAAGGGTCCAGGTAGGTATCTTTTGTGGATTTTCTCACTTTTCTTGGCTTATATGCCTTCATTCAGGGAGACTGAATAACCTATATATGCTGTCATGAAATTGACGTACAATGATGATGAACTTCTCCAGGCAAACAAATTTTGACATAATTTTCCATAAGCCTTCACAACTGACAGTATCAAAGGCCTTGGTCAGATCTACAAATGTTGTGTACAGACCTCTGTTCTGCCCCTGGCATTTCTCCTGAAATTTGTCAGGCAGCAAATACCATATCGACTGTTGCTCAGCCCTTTCTGAAGCTACACTGGCTCCCAGGTAGATGACCATCTTCCAGGTGAAGGATCAGCCTATGAAGGAGAATCTGGCGAGAATCTTATCAGCAATGACCAAGGGAAAGATCCCTCTGTGATTGTCACAGGACAATCTATTTCTTTTACCTTTATAGAGATAGAAAATGGAAGCATTCTTGAACTCCTGGGGGATAACCTTTTCTTGCCATGTAACCTGGAAAATTCCAGTCTTTTGTATGAGCAATGGACCCGCTACCTTGTAAATCTCAGCTGGAATAGAATCAGCACCAGGTGCTTTGCCACTCAAAAGGAGCCTAATGGCATTCAAAACCTCTTTTTCAGTTGGAAATTCAACTAGGGAGGGACTGACTTCAACCTGAGGTAAATGGGCAACAGCTTCAGCATTGATTGATGATGGTCTATTGAGAATACTATGGAAGTGTTCAGCCCATCTCTCTAGGATCATGTCCTTATCTCTAATCGATGTGACTCCATCAGCACTGAATAGTTGAGATGCAACATAGATGTCTTTGGCCCATAAATAGCTTGCAAGGCATCATAAAAGCTCTTTGGATTATTACTATCAGCACAAAACTGAATTTCATTTGCCTTCTTACTGAGCCAAGAATCCTGAATCTCTCTGAGCTTTGTTTGTACTTTACTATTGATGGAATTAAATGCTGCCTTCTTAGAGATGGATGAACTGTCCTACTGGTAAACCCTGTGGAGTTCTCATTTTTCAGTTAGCAGCTTCTGAATTTCCCCATCATTTTCATCAAACCATTCTTGATGTTTGCGAGTGTTCTGACTCAGATGAGCAAATGCAGTGCTGTACACCAAATCTCTGAAAGCTGCCCACTCCTTTGCTGCTCCACTGTTGCCAATTGTGTGTTGACTCAATTTTCCCTCCAAGTTAGCAACAAACTATTGCCTTTCAGAGAATTGTTCTAATCTGTTGACATTAATTCTTCTGATAGTCATTTTGCCTTGAGGCTGCTACTTGTGTTGAATGCAAGTATTTAGCTTGGACAGGATAAGTCTATGATCAGTCCAACACTCTATGTCACACATTGCCTTCGTCATTCTCACATCCTGTCTGTTTCTTCTTCTTACAATCCCATAGTCTATCAAATGTCAATGTTTGCTATGAGGGTGCATCCATGAAGTTTTATTGTGTTTAGGTAAACAGAAGACAGTATTAGTGATGAGAAGGTCATGAGATGTACAAGTCTTCAGTAGTACGTGACCATTGCTGTTGCTGTTTCCAACTCTATTCCTCCCTAGCACTCCCTGCCATGTCTGTTAGTCTGACCTTACTCTTGCATTGAAGTCACCCAGATTTATAAGCTTGTCCTCTTTTGGCACATTGATGATAAGAGTCTCCAGGTCTTGATAAAATTTTTCTTTTATCTCATCAGGGTTAGTCATGCTGGGAGCATAGGCCCTGATGACGGTGGTGTGATTTTTTTTCCTGCAAGTGGCAATCACATTGTCATGAGCCTGTCATTCACTCTTTTTTGGTAGGCATACACGCTTGTTGACTAGAGTAGTTTTGATCGCAAAACCTACACCACCTTCGTGTCACTCTGCTTCACTGTGGCCACTCCAGAAAAACATGTATCCAGCTCCAACTTCAATAAGCGGGCCTTTATTTGCTAGCCTTGTTTCACTCAGGGTTGCTATTTGGATGCAATACCTGTTGAGTTCTCTTGCAACAAGAGCTGTTCATCTTTCAGGTCTACTGGATTTTGTGTTGTCTATAAGTGTGCGCACATTCCATGTGCCAATGGTGAGTGGATCATCTTTGCAGACATTTTTGTACTTTTTTTGTGTTTTGACCACAGCGTGGGATCCCTGCCTGCCATGGTAATCAGGTAAAGGTTGCATAAACAGGCAATTTTTAGGGCCCTTTTTCTAGCCCATTCCTCACACCGAGAGGTGAGCAGTGTGATCCTTAAAAGGTTGCTCAAATACCCAGGGGGATGCCAAATCCCCCTGCTGCTTCCAGTGAAAAGACGATTCTATGGCCTGGACCACCTGTGTGTAGGATTGTGACTAATGCTCCCAGTGTACCCACACCTTCTGCTTCATCACTTGTTTGTTACCACAGGACTTTGAGATTGATAAAAATTGTAAAATGGTATGGGTGATGTCTTTTGATTCACACGTAAATTGCATTTAAGTGAGGCAGAGTTGCAAAAAATCCTTGGCCTCACTCCTCCAGAGTCATCATAGTTCAATGGCAGGACAGAGTCAAGGTGAGTGGGTGACCGCTCAAGAGACAGTGGATAACCTTGACGTCTTTGATGTCTCACCAAGCTCTAAGTGCTCCACAGCGCCTGCTTCAGCTGCCTTCATGGCCATTGGAACAAATTGTTCTCATCCACCCATTCCACCAGGGGAAGTCTTCACATTTTTGGGGCAGACACCCCCCCACCCCAACTCACTAACAGGTTTGAGACCTCTCAGTTACTCTCTGCCTTGTTTACTGGGGATGGCCCCTGCACATGCTACAGCTTCTTGGAGCCATAGGTGAGAGTTAAGTGGAGTAAGTGAACACCAAAGGTGGAAAGCAGCCCTGAAAAGGGCTCAGCAACCTTTACACTAGAGGTCCTAGTCTTCCTTGAACACACCTTACACCAAGGCACTTCCTAAAATATTAAGACTCCACTTGCAAAGACTTAGTTTACCATATTACGAAAGATAGTTTTAATGAAAAAAGACAAAATCAAAATCTGGTAAATCCTGAGTCCCTTACTATTCCAAATGTGAAAGTCTTCTCTGACCAGCATCCCCTGTAAGTTCTGTCTTTACCCAGTGCCTGATATTTAGGACTTGAAAGGAGGGGTGGGGTAAGGATAGATAGCACTGTCTCTCTTGTTTTCTCTCTCATCTTCTTCCTACTGTTCCTCTGCTTTGATCTTCCATGACCCACTGCAGCAACATGCCTTCCACACAGTTTCTCAGAGAAGAAAAAAACCTCTAGGTTCTCTATCTGATCTAGTTCAATCTAATTCAGCAAGCATTTATTTAGGATTTGCTATGTGCAAAGAGCTGCACTTTGCTTTGGTGATACAAAGACAAAACAAAACAGAATCTCACCTCTCATAGAGGTTACATTCTACTGGCAGGACACAACATGTAAGTAGAAGTAGCAACTGGAGAACCCCTGCCATATGAGGCTATCAAAAAATCTACCCAGGTTGAAGGTGCTCTTTGGGTCTTTATCCACTCAAAACCATAGCTCAAGAGCACTCAACCAATGTATTTACTTTTACTAGGTAGCCAGATGACAAAATTAGTTCAAAGTAAAAGCATTAATGAAATTAATGAAACATAATAAGAAAATTTACAATAAAATATTTACTCCATAAGCCTGCTGTATATTCTCCCACAAATATAACACCATCAGTAGGAAAAAAGAAGTGAGGCATAGGGATCAGATGTGGAGTGAATATATGTGACCAGGGTACATGCATGGATGGACACATGTAGCACACACAAAGAGAACACAAGTGCCCAGGACAGAAGATAGAAAACACACTCATAGAGGGTGACACATCTCTGACACTGTTATCACTAATGTCTTCTGGTGAGAATATTGCAGTAGTCCTTATAGGCCTGATGCCCATTGGTTTTATGTGGCTTGCAGTCTTTGTACGGCAGGGCTCTACTGGTCTCCAGTCATTTTAAAGAGTTGCCCCATTGGGCATGTAGTTGTAGTAGCTGAATTATATAATAAACAGTACCCTGGTCTTGAAGTGAAGAAGACATGAGTTCAAATCCTGCCTTAAATTCTTACTAGCTGCATGACCCTGGCAAGTCACTTAACTTCTCTCAAAAGTGGGGATAACAATTGCAATTACCTCACAGAATTTTTGGGAGGTTCAAATAAAAAAAAATGTCTAAGGTGCTTTGAAAACCTTAGACCACTACGTAAATGCTAGCTATTACTACTGTGGAACTTTCTCTTTGCTTCCAATTTCTGACTTCATGTCTAATGTTCTACTTCTTCTTTCCCATAAGAAAAACAATGGGCTCTACCATTTCTTTTATTTTGGAGCCTGGAGACATAAGCATCAGCAATTTTAGGAAATCAGATTCTTTACACATTCAGTATCAGACTGAGGAAAAATTCTCAGGTCCTTTTCTTGCCTAAAATAGAGATCTTTCTGTTCTCAGAACCTTGAGTAAATTCCTTTTTTTTCTCTTCCCCAGAAGGATAGTCTTCACCTCCAGGGCCCAAACTCTTTTGGAACTCAAAATAGTCAATCAGCTAAATAGAACATTCAGGCATTTGTTTTATCTTTGAACCTTTCTCCTTACTGTGCACCATGAGCAACATTCCTGTCCTGAGCCCCTCTGATTTAGGGTTGGAAGGTCTAAATGTGGTAGAGTAAAGGCTGAGCTCTCCCAAATTCACCTCCAAACAATGTTAAAATAATGATTCAAAACGAATTCTGGAATGGCAGAACCAACAAAAGGATAGTATGAAACAATTTTCCAGCCCAAGACAACTTGTAAGGTTGGCCGGAAAGGTGTGCTTCACTGGGATGAGAGTGGAGCACAGTCCAGTGGACACCAATCTGGGCAAGCCAGCAGCAGGCCTTGGGACGTGACTGAATTAGCATTGGTGGCTGCAGCTTCCAGTAAGGGGGTTGGACAACTGGTCAGAAGGAGATTACAGGGGACTTTTTCCTGGCACTGGGAGCAGGGCTCTGTTGTGTAGCCCATACATGATTCTGAGTCACAACCTCAGAGCAAGAAGGAGCACTAGCAAGAATGGGGACCCTGATCACAGTTCCATGGCAGAAAAGAGTGCTTGTGGTCACTTGCAGACAAGAGCACAGACCAGGAGAATGGTAAACAAACCTCTCCGTAGATCATACATGCCACCTTGGAAGAACTAAAAACTTACAGACCCCAAGAACTCTCTGAAAACACTTACATCAAAAAACCTGGAGCTTGGAGCAATGCCCCCTCCACCACAGGAGCAGAGTCTAACTTTAATATAAACTTAAAAGTCAAGAAATAAGTTGGAAAAAATTAACAATGACAAAAAAAATCTGACCATAGAAAGTTACTTTGGGGACAGGAAAGATCAAAACACAAACTCAGAAGATGACAATGGAATCAAAGCAGCTACAGGCAAAGCCCCAAAGAAAAATGTGGATTGGTCTCAGGCCCTGAAAGAACTAAAAATGATTTTCAAATTCAAATAAGAAAAGTAGAGGAAAAATTGGGGAAAGAAATGAGAGTGAGGCAAGGAAATCATGAAAAAAGAGTCAATAGCTTGGTAAAGGAGGCATAAAAAAATATACTGAAGAAAATGACACCTTAAAAAACAGAATAGGCCAAACGGCAAAAGAGGCACAAAAATCCACTGCAGAGAAGAATTCCTTAAAAAGCTGAATTGACCAAATGGAAAAGGAGGTACAAAAGCTCACAGAAGAAAATAATCTCTTAAAAATTAGAAGTGAGCAATTGGAAGCTAATGATTCCATTAGACATCAAGAAACAATAAAACAAAACCAAAAGAATGAAAAAAAAATAGAATACAATGTGAAACATCTCATTAGAAAAACAACTCACCTAAAAAAGAGATCCAGAAGAGATCATTTAGGAATTATCTTTTAAGAAATTATCAAGGAAAACTGCCCTGATATCCTAGAACCAGAAGGTAAAATGGAAATTCAAAGAATCTGTTAATCACCTCCTGAAAGAGATCTCAAAATGAAAACTCTCAAGAATTATATAGCCAAATTATAGCCAAATTCCAGAGCTCCTAGATCAAGGAGAAAATATTTAAGCAGCCAGAAGGAAACGATTAAAATATTGTGGAGCTACAGTCAGGATAACACAAGATTTAGCAGTTTCCAGGTAAAGGAATTGAGGGGTTGGAATTTTGATACTCTGGAGGGAAAAGGAGCTAGGATTATAACCAAGAATCACCTACCCAGAAAAACTGAATATAATTCCTCAGGGGGAGAATGGATATTTAATGAAATTGAGGACTTTTAAGCATTCCTGATGAAAAGATCAGAGCTGAATAGAAAATTTGACTTTCAAATACAAGACTCAAGAGAAGGATAAAAAGGTAAACAGGGAAGAAAAACTGTAAGGGACTTGATATGTTAAACTGTTTACATTCCTATAAGGGAAAGTGATACTTGTGACTCCTAAGAACTTTATCTTTATTAGGGCAATTAGAAAGAATATACATAGACAGAAGGCAGAAGTATGAGTTGACTATGGCAGGATGACATCTAAAAAATAAAAAATAAAATTAAGGCATGAGAAAGAGGTCAAATGGGGTAAATAATCTCACATATAGGAGGCATGAAAGAGCTTCTTCAGTGGAGGGGAAGCAGGAAATGCTTGAACCTTACTTTCATAGGAATTGGCTCAAAGACGGATTAACATATATACTCTCAGTTGGGTATAAAAATCTATTTTGCTCAGGGCAGCTAGGTGGCACAGTGGATAGAGCACTGGCCCTGGATTCAGGAGGACCTGAGTTCAAATCCAGCCTCAGACACATAACACTTACTAGCTGTGTGACCCTGGGCAAGTCACTTAACCCCATTGCCTACCCAACAAAAAAATCTATCTTGCTCTATAGAAAGTAGGAGGGAGATAAGGGAAAGGGGGACTTCTAGAAGGTCAGAGTTTAGGGGGCACAGTGGTCAGAAGGGGTAGAAGTTTTAATAATTCCCATTTAACTCTGACTGCCAACCTGTAAGCCTTTAGAATCATTTCAAGGACTGCCAATTTAACAAACCCCCAAGGGCTGATATTGAGGGCCCCTGGGTTTCCCTCTCCTATTCCCAAGAAGATCTCTAGCTTGGAATCCAAATGAATAGAAGAGGGGTAGAGAATGACCAAAAAACTACTAAGTGGAGATGTTTCAAGGCATTGGCCTCTCCTTCAATACTTCTTTCCAAATTCTAGACTTTGTTATGTATATATGGTAAGAAACCTCCTTGACTTTGAGCTACCTTAGATGGATGAGGATAGATGGATAGATAGATAGATAGATAGATAGATAGATATAGATATCTATATATACACACATATATACATACATACATACGTGTGTGTGTGTGTGTGTGTGTTGATGTCCTATCCTCCAGTGAGTCAAGACTTCTTGTCTCACTAGTGTCACTACTCCCCTCCCTCTCTCAGGTCAAGTAATTTACTCAGATTCACCAGGTTATGTCTAAGGTAAAATTTGCAAGAAAGACTCCAGGTCTTTTTGACTCTGAAGTCAGTTCTCTCTCCATTACACTGTACTGCCTCTCCATGAGGTGAATAACAACAACAAATAGCATTTATTTAGCACTTTAATATTTGCAAAGCTGTTTTCATATATTATCTCATTTGACAATCAAAACAACCCTGTGAGGTTTAAAGTACAGGTATTAGCTTTATTTTATAAATGGGAAAACTGAGGCTGAAAAAGGTTAGGTGACTTGTTTGTGGTCACAAAGCTCTAAGTGTCAGAGTAGGGGTTCAAACTTGGGTTTCTCCTGACTCTGAAGCTAGAATTCCTTCCACTACACCAGGCTGCATCCTAAATCATAATATAGAAGAAAATGTAAAATTTCCTGGTTTCCAACTGCCCTCAGGTCCCAAATCTTTCCAGGATGGAACTGCTAGAAAACAGAATCAGCCCCCATGCCCTTGTCACAGGCTTCTTGTGAATTCATCTGTATGGAAAGGATGAGCTGGGAACACTGACAAAGCAGTCCCTCTGTGGAGTCCCTGAGGGTTCAGATTCATAAACATCAGCCTTGTGATAGGCATCACATTGCCAGCATAAACACACTGCCTATAAAATGTCTTCTTTTTGAGAGACAAACACATAACCTAGTAGTGACAGGAAGAGGAATAAAAACTGAATAGGATTAAAATGTTTCATAAGCAACAGAGGGGAAAAATATTGAACTTTCTCTAGAACCCCACTGTGATGATTTTGGAGGGGAGACTACACAACACATTGTTCTGGGTTGTAATTGTTTTCATTAGCAACACTATGGCTACACCAACCAACCTGACTAAACTGATTGTTTTTCCTATTGATGGAGTCAACAAAGCAACTGTGGCCCTAGGGAAGGAACACATTCACACCTGCACAAGAGCACAGGCACACACACACACACACACACACACACACACACACACACGCACACACGCACACACACACACAAAATAAAACAGTCATTCTTCCCAACCTAATACTTATTAATCCCTGTGGGTAGTGAGCTGGATAAATGAAAAAATGTTGTTAGTTATTTTGTTCCCTGGATGCTTAGGTGCTGTGGTGGAGCCAGTTTTTATTGGGGTGTAGTATGCCATTTTTTGAAAAAATTCAGAAACACTAATAAAGTTACTAGGGAGAAAAGGTGAGATACGACATTCAAGGAGAAAGCAAGTAAGTTACCAGGAGAGTGGGAAATGATGGTAGGCAATTTCACCTAAAGTGACAGCTATGATGTGGTGGGGGTGGGGGGAAGGGAATGGGGAAATACTATCTGGTCTAATCCTCTTATTTTGAAGATGAGGAATCTGAAGACTAGACAGGTTAAGTGAGTTGCCCAGGGTCACACAGGTAGTACATAATAAGGCAGTCAGTTAATCAGTTAACAAGCAATTAACCAACAAGCATTTATCAAACACTTACTATGTGTCATGCCCTGTACTAAGCTCTGAGAATAAAAAGAGAGGCAAAAACAAATTCCCTGTTCTCAAGGAACTCATATTCTAACGGGGGAGACAAAAGGCAGGATCTGAACCCAGGTCCTATGACTCAAAATCCCACACTCTTTCCCTGAAAGGTGAGATTTAAAGCTAGGGCGACAAAGATACTGTATTTTAAAAGACTCATATATAGACTGTTGAACTGCAAGGGATACTAGAAAATTTTGCGCCATCAGAATGCCAGGCCTCCAAGGAATCTTTTCAGATATACCTTCACCTGGCCCTGTCAAAGGAAGTTTTTGATTGGTATTCCTCCAAACTCTTTCTTCCTGAACCAAGCTGTCATGCAATGCTTATAGAAATATGGCAGTGAAGTGGTAAAATGAATAGAGAACTGGGCCTAGGGTCAGGAAGACCTGAGTTCAAAAAGGCCTCAGATAAACACTAATTTGTGACCCTAAGCAAGCCACTTAATGTCATCTGCCTCAGTTTTCTCAATTATAAGATGGGATAAGAATAGCACCTATTTCTCAGGATTGTTGTGAGGATCCAACAAGATCATATTTGTAAAGCACTTAGCATAGGACCTGGCACATAGTAGGTTCTATATAAATGCTAGCTGTTGTTGTTGCTATAGAGAGTAAACATTAGAATCTAATCTCTTTCAAAATCGTACAGAAAAATGTCTTTGAGAACAGGTTTTCTTTCTTTTCTTCTTTCCTCCCTTTCTTTCTTTCTCCCTTTCTTTCCAAACTTGAAATATAGGGACTACTCACAGTCTGACTCCAGTAGTGATCTGCCCAGAAGCTTTGACCTGCTCCATGGGCTGCTTACCTGGGCTGTTTAGACACCTTGGTGATTGCATTCTCATTCCAATCGTGGGGGCTCATCACATTAATGTCAGACTTAATGCAGGCACCCAATGGGCATTCCTCACTCCTCACTTCTGGTCCATGTGTACCCACTAGAAAAGATTCTTTTATTTCTTTTAGATGGTAAGTTTGTCAGGGTCAATGGAATTCCCAAGAGCCAAATATCATTCCTATCCTTGTGATCCCCTTATAATAATCAGTATAGAGCTTTAATCACTTTCATCACAACATCCACCATGAGGTAGGTAGTGCAAGTATTTTTATCCTCATTTAAAATTAAGGAAACTGAGATCAACTTGTCCCGGGCACAGCCCAGACTGCAATTCAGGTCTTCTGACACCAAACTTGTCACCCTTTTCATCACACAACTTCACTTCTATCTAGAAAAGAAACTTTAAAATTTATTGTACCAGTTTGAATGTATTCCATTTCAAGTCCTGTCTTGACTCAAGCCACCTCTTGGTAACAGAGACA
The DNA here is from genome assembly GCF_900497805.2 of Vombatus ursinus. Classification (NCBI taxonomy): domain Eukaryota; kingdom Metazoa; phylum Chordata; class Mammalia; order Diprotodontia; family Vombatidae; genus Vombatus; species Vombatus ursinus. The sequence continues at coordinate 5,303,357 of NW_020954604.1, read as the reverse complement.
AAATCTCTGTCTCTCTGTCTCTCTGTCTCTCTCTCTTTCTTATAGACTAGGTGGTTTTTTAAAAAAAAAGAGTGCAGCATCTTGAAAAAATCTGCCTGAGAAACAGTATGGCCTCATTTTTAGGTCTTGCAACTCTTACAAACCTTATGAAAAGAATGATGAATCTTGAAAATGAGTCTGAAGCTCCGTCCCAGGCTTCTGATCAGTCTGGAAAGCTACAAAAAAAGAAATGTCAGAAGGTACCAAGAAATAATGGTGATGCCTTCCATTTACAGAAGGGATGCATGTGCCCTAACCTCATTCCATCTGAGGACAAGAACAGAAAAGGACATTTAGAGGCCACTTAATCTAATCCTCTTATTTGATGGATAAGGAAACTAAGGAGTAAGATTAAATGACTTGTCCATCATCATATAGGAATCAAACAGATTAGAGGCAAGATTTACATCTAGGTCCTCTGACTACAAAGTCAGTGGTCTTTCCACTCTACCATGGTGTCTACCTGATCTTCACAACAACCTGAAAAGGTCAATAAAGGAGGTACTATTGCCCCATTTTACATATGAAAAAATGGAGACCTGGAAGTGTTCAAAGGAAAATTCTTTGTCTGGGCTTTTGCCCTGATTAATGAGACAAACCTCAGGAAAAAGAGAATCAAAAAGAGTTTATTTAAAAATACATCAAGGTGGGCAGCTAGGTTGCACAGCAGGTAGAGCTCTGACCTTGGAGTCAGGAGGACCTGAGTTCAAATCTGGCCTCAGATACTTGACACTTACTAGCTGCGTGACCCTGGGCAAGTCACTTAACCCCAATTGCCTCACCAAAAAGCAAATAAATAAGTAAGTAAAAATACATCAAAGTAACAATACATCGATGGGCTGATCACTAGAGATCAGAAAGGGATTCAAGATGAAGCCAGCTTTTATGGATAACTATTATAATGAGGTAAAGACAATTCAGATAGGTCCACATCAGTAAAAGGGGATGAACCATTGCATCTCAAGTCCTTCCCCAATTGTAGCTGCTCGCTAACAAGTAGGGGATGATCTGCTACTGATGGATAGCAGGTAAACCAAATTGGATGGGCCATGCCACCCCCAATAGAACCTGCCTCAATACTGATAAACAAGCAAGTCTGGCAACAATAGGGTCACTGACTCAGCATAACTTTAAATAAATATATTAAATAATTTACTCAAGAATGCATAGTTTGCATTAAAATTTGAGTTCCTACAGGGCAGGGAAAATGGGTTGTTTTTGTTTTTGTTATTTGGCTTCCTCTGTATTCCCAAGCAATATATAGTGCCTGGCACATAGTAAGTGCTTAATAAATGCTTGGGGTAACTAGGTGGTACAGTGGATGGAGTATTGGGCCTGGAGTCAGGAAGACTTATCTTTCTGAGTTCAATTCTGGCATCAGACATTTACTAGCTGTGTGACCCTGGGCAAGTCACTTAACCCTGATTGTCTCAATTTCCTCATCTGTAAAATGAGCTGGACAAGGAAATGGCAAAACACTCTAGTATCTTTGCCAAGAACAACCCAAAAATGGGGTCACAAAGAGTCAGACAAAACTGAAAATAACTGAACAACAACAACAACAACAAAATAAATGCTTATTCAAAATGGATAACTTTGATTACATTAAATTGAAAAGTTTTTGCACAAACAAAGCCAATGCAACCAAGATTAGAAGGAAAGTGGAAAATTGGGAAACAATTTTTACAACCAGTCTCTCTGATAAGGACCTCGTTTCTAAAATATATCAAGAACAAAGTCAAATTTATAAGGATACAAGTCATTCCCCAACTGATAAATGGTCAAAGGATATGAACAGGCAGTTCTCAGATGAAGAAATTAAAGCCATCTATAGTCATATGAAAAAAATGCTCTAAATCACTATTGATTAGAGAAATACAAATCAAAACAACTCTGAGGTGCCACATCACACCTATCGGATTGGCCAAGATGACAAAAAAAATGATAAATGTTGGAGAAGATGTGGGAAAATTGGAATACTAATGCATTGTTGGTGGAGTTGTGAAATGATCCAATCATTTTGGAGAGCAATTTGGAACTATGCCCAAAGGGCTATGAAAATGTGCATACCCTTTGACCCAGCAATAGCACTTTTAGGGCTATATCCCAAAGAGATCACACAAATGGGAAAAGGACCCACATGAACAAAAATATTTATAGCAGCTCTTTTTGTGTTGGAAAAGAATTGGAAATTGAGAGGATGCCCATCAATTGGGGAATGGCTGAACAAGTTGTGGTATATGAATGTAATGGAATACTATTGTGCTATAAGAAATGATGAACAGGCTGACTTCAGAAAAACCTGTAAAGACTTGTATGGTCTGATGCTGAGTGAAGTGAGCAGAACCAAGAGAATGTTGTACACAATAACAGTCACGTTGTGCAATGAATAATATTGATAAACTTAACCCTTCCCAGCAATACAAGGATCTGAGACATCTCCAAAGGCCTCGTGATGGAAAATGCACATCCAAAGAAAGAACGATGGAGTTTGAATGCAGATCAAAGCATACTATTTGCTGTTTCTTTTTCTTCTGTTGAGTTTTGTTTCCTCTTTCTGGTGGTTCCTCCTCTTGGTTCTAATTCTTACTTACAACATCACTAATGTGAAAATATGTTTAATAGGAATGTATATGTATAGCCTATATCAGGTTGCATGCCATCTTGGGGAGGGTGGTGGGGAGGAAGAGGGAGAAAAATTTAAAACTCAAAATCATATGGAAATGATTGTTGTTAAATCAAAATAAATTAATTAATTTTTAAAAATGCTTATTGATTGATTGATTGATTGGTACCCGGATTTCTTCCATTCAACTATGAGCTCCTTGAGAGTAGGGATTGTCTTTTGTCTTTCTGTGTATCCCTTAACCCTTCCCAGGAATACAAGGATCTGAGACATCTTGGTGTTTAGCACAGTGCCTGACAAATAGTAGGTGCTTAATAAATGTTTATTGGATTGACTAGTCAGTGTTCTGTGTTCTTTCTCCTTTACACACGTACTACTTAGTTCATAGACTTGTTGTCAGAGACAGCACTTTGTAAACCTTAAAGCACTGTACAAATTATTATTACACCCGATGCCTCAATCTAAAATCCTAAATTTTTGGAGCTGGAAAGAATGTGAGAGATCATCTTGTCCAAATGGTTTATTGTCCAGGGAGGAAGCTGAGACCAAGAAAAGTGAAGTGACTTGCTTGAAGTCATATAGCTAGATAGTAGTAGAGCCCAGTGTCTGATTCCTATTCCATTGTTCTTCCCTGCTCTACCCCACTGCCTCTTCTCTGGAAGTCACAGGACTGATCCTGGCTCTGGTGAATTTAGCAGATGAAATCCCCTTTTGCTGGCAATGTTTCTGTTCCCCTTCGAAAGTGCATTCTCATTCTGCATCCTGCAAAGCCAGAGAGCCTGGGGAGGGACTTGGGTAGATGCTTCAAAGGCACAGATGTGATTGAGCAAAGGAGTAAAGATTTTAAAAATACTCTCATTTCTAATCTCTGTTTCATCGAGCCAAAAGGTATCTTTATTTTACTGGAAGTTTAATTGTTCAGTCTTTCTATTGATAATCTTAAGAAACTCAAAGATGCCTGGAAAAACTGAGGTCTTGGGCATGGTTATTCTCAGCTTGGGAGAAGTGAGGTGATAGAGTACAGGACTTGGAGCTGGGAAGATCTGAGTTCAAATCCAGCAAGTCACTTAACCCCTATTTGCCTCAGCTGCTCATCAGTAAAGTGGGAGCATACTGGAGAAGGAAATCGCAAATCGCTCCAGTATCTTTGCTGATAAAATTCCGTGGAATGGGTCAGCTAGGTGGCACAGGAAATAGACCACCAGCATTGGAGTCAGGAGGACCTGAGTTCAAATCCAGCCTCAGATACTTACTAGCTGTTTGACCTTGGGCAAGTCACTTAATTCAAATTGCCTCAATAACAACAACAACAAAAGTTTATTTGGACAAAAGTCCATGAGGTCGTATGGAGTTGGATATGACTAAACAAAATTCTGAGCTCTGTGCTTTCTCCCTCCCACTGTTCTATGAGGTGTTTTCTTGGGATTTAGCTTGTTGGTCTACGTAATTTTCCACATTCCAGAAGGCAGCAGTCATGTAACAGAGAGGAAGCAAAGCACAATGGGAAAAGCACTGGATTTGGAGTCAGAGGACCTGGGTTTAATTCAGGCTTCTTCTGTGTACTACCTGTCGGACCTTGAGCACGTGTCATCTTCTCTGAGCCTCCAAATTGGTGAGCATTCCATTCCTGAGATTCCCATAGACTTTAGCTAAAGCAGGGGTTCTTAACCTTTTTCGTGACAAGGATTCCTTTTGTAATCTGAGGAAGCCTGTAATAGTTTTAAATGCATTAAAATAAAATACATAAGATTACAAAGAAAACCAATTATACATTTAATATATATTGAATATACATTGAACATTTATTGAAATACAGTCATCAGAGTACTAAAGAAAAGAAAGTTCAAGGAGGGCCTCAGAGCAAGGAAAATCTGGGTTCCAGTCCTACCACTGCCCCCACTGTGGGTGACCCTGAAAAAGTCACTTAGCTTCTTAGTGCCCCCAAGTAACTAACACTGTAAGTTGCAGCACAGATGCCAATCTGCAATGGTAAAGAAAGTTCTTCACCAAGAACTCCTTATACCAATGAAAGCACAGGCCTAGTTTTAAAAAATAGTCTACACACACACACACAGATAGAGATAGAGACAGAGACAGAGACAGAGACAGAGACAGAGACAGAGACAGAAAGAGAGTCAGAGGGAGAGTTCAGTGGAAAGAGGATAAAATTTCAAATCAGAAGACATTGGTTTAAATTCTCACTCTGCCTCTTCCCAGTGAGGCCTTGAGCAAGTTACCTCTCATCTCAGAATCTTAATTTCCTCATCAGTAAAATGAGAGTGTTGGATTTGATGATCTATAAGGCCCATCATAGTTCTAAACCCTATTATCCTATACACAACTGTTGTTGTTTAGTCATTTTAGTCATGACTGACTTTTCATGACCCCATTTGGGATTTTCTTGGCAAGGATACTGAAGTGGTTTGCCATTTCCTTCTCTGGCTTATTTTACAGATGAGGAAACTGAGGCAAACAGAGTTAAGTGACTTGCCCAGGGTCATACAGCTAGTAAGTGTCTGAGGCTGGATTTGAACTTATGAAGATGAGTGAGTCTTCCTGATTTCAGTCTCAGCATGCTCCACCGCATTACCTAGCTGCTCCTATATCCTATATACAAACCTATTAGCAAAAAACATTATCTTTCAACTATTTATAAATCATAACCTATAAATGATCATTGTTTTAAATAGTCAACAAGTTTATTTAAAAAAAAAAAACTTCATCAAGTCCCCTGTCCTACTGTTCTCTTCACAAACTCCAGCTGCTCAGTTTCTCAAAGTCAGTTGAGCCTGGTGGGATGGCATACACCTGTAAGCACAATTTCCAAGGAGTCTGAGAATGATGCATTTTTTAAGCTTGGGAGTTCTGAGTTATAGTAGGTGAAGCTGATCAGGGTTCTGCATTAAGTTAACATCAATATGGTAAGCCAGTAGGTTGCCCAAGAAGGGGTGAACCAGCCCAGGTCAGAAAAGGAGCAGTTTAGTGCTTCTGAGCAGAACAGAGGTAGCATTAGGCCCATATATAGCCCCTACACTTCTAACTTGGAGAAAGAAATGGCAAACCACTCTAGTATCTTTGCTAAGAAAAGCCTGAACGGTGTCACAAAGACTTCAGGCCCACTCCAGGTGGCCTCCGCCTGAGAAAAACAAGAACCTGCAAAATATGAAGAAATAGGAAACAGGAAAAGAAAATGAAGTGATACATAATAAAAAAAAAATGAAAATGCTGACTGGGACTGTGTATGTAATACCAATAAATTATCTTTTTAAAGACACTGAAGAAAAACAATATCCAAAGAGCACATGTAAACAAATAGGTCAATTGTGTTGCTATTTTGTTAAAAATTAATATTCAAAAGAAATTATTTTGTCAGCTTCAGGGTGATGGTTTTGGAGTTGTTATTTTTGTTTGTTTGTTTGTTTGTTTTTTTACCACAGCACTCTCAAAGATCACTTCCTAAATTACAGAGAGGTTATAATCTTTGTTGATGGAGACACAGACCAGTGAAATCATAGATCTTTGAATTATTGAAGTGTTGTTTTATATCCAATTCCAATGTAACCCACCCATGCCTCCTCACATCCTCCCATAACAACGAAACAATACAACCATTATTTTATATGTGATCTCCTTGGGATTTGTTTGTTAGGTTTTTTTTAAAGTTTGTTTTTGTTGATGGTTGCTAAGCTTAGAATAAACTGTTTAAAAATATGTTATTTTTGTTGGACTTGCTGAGAGTCATTTAGTCAACACGTGTCAGAGAAGGCCTTTGAACCTAAGTTTTTCTTGACGCCAAGACCAGTTCTAGCCAACAATCTGCTTCTCTCAGCATTTTTTAAAGCAAACATCTGATAGAATTTTCTCATTTAATTACAGGAGTAATAATACTTTATGTAAGGATCCAGATACTAAAAGCCCACTTAGAATAAAATAAAAGGTTAGAGAAAATTGAGGAGTTAGGGAGAGGCATAATACTTGAATGATCAAATAAGATAATGTTAATGTGGGCTATTATTATTTGCTATTATTACACTCTTCTATGTGCAGTCCTTGCTCCCATGGCTATTGGCTGCAGCTCTGGAGTGGCGACCCCTGGTGGATAAATTGGTTCAAACAGAATACAACAGAAGGTTCAAAACAGAGGAACTGGGTAGCCCAGAAAAATGGAAAAAAGAAACCCTGCTTTAAACAGTTGGAAAACCTAGGGAAAGCTGCAGTCAGCTTCTACAGCTGACTGTGTTCTATATCCTTTTGTTACTCAGGCATCCTGAGCAACATATAACACTTTGTTGGTGCCTGACCAATGCTTATTCATAACAATCTATTATTTATGCTCAAGTTTATATAAAGTTTTTGTTCCAGAGTTCCCTGTAAGACCACAGATAGGGTACCTTTATGATAATTAGGTTGAGCCCTCGGGATCTGTGGGAGAAAATGTGCCTCACTGAAATGTCATGTTTAAATAGCCCAAGTATTTAAAAAAAAAAAAAAAAAAACTCTATTGCTGGCTATGCCCATAGGAGCTAAAAGCATTACAGAATGTCTGGCCCAAGACTGATATTAGAGAAGAACATAAACAAGAAATAGTTAGGTCTTTGTAGGAAAATAAGATTTAAAACTAAAGGGGGGAGAACCTGTCATACAATACACTGGGGAACCAGGCTGAGAATATAAATAATGAGTTGGCCTTGTGTTATGAGATGGGAAAAATGAGGTTGATAAATGCCGTTGTAAGAGCTTTCTGGTATAGCCACTCTGCAATTTAATGTTGGGTCTCCTAGGACCACTGGAAGGGTTTGAGGATAATCATCTGTGACACAATAAGGCTGTCCTCGTGACACAATTTGAAATAACCAACCTTATTTCCAAGCTTTGCCTGCCAGAAAAGTGAATGCCAAAAACTGAATTCTGCTCAGTGGGAACCACATTGATTCTTCATATCTCTAAATTGAGTTGGTAATACTTGCTTTGAACTCTTTCATCCACTTTTGCAGAAATAATTTGAGGTCATTTAAGCAGTGCCCTCCCCCACCCCCTCACATGGAATGTAGACATTGAAGGATCAGCAGCCTGGTGTAGTAGGAAGAGGATAAGACTTGGCACAGAAGACCTAAACCAGCTACTTTCTTTGGGCAAGTCACTGAATCGTATTGAGCCTCCATTTCTTCATCTGAAAATTGGGTATAATAGGATGTGGTACTACCACCAGGGAGAGCTATTGATATCAGCCAAACTGCCTGTTCCTCTTTATCATAGATCCTCAGGGTAGTTGGTTACCACCTACTGCCTGTATAGGCTACCAGAGTATTGGCATAGGTTTAAAGCAGGAGTCCTTAACCTGAAGTCCATGTACTTTAAAATAACTTTTTTTTTTTGCTAACTGTCTTTCAATATAACTAGTTTCCTTGGTAATCTTATAAATTTCATTTTATTTGTATAAAAATATTACTCTCAGAATAGATCCATAAGCTTCACCAGATAGCCAAAGAGGTCCATGACACACACACACACAAAGGTTAAGACTCCCTGGTCTCTCTGGAGGTAACTGTGTCTACCAATCAAAATTTCTTGTCTTGGTACCCAATCCTTAGCCTTTTTCTTCATAACTAGCAATCAAAAGCCTCTGAACAATACATCATTAAAACCATTTAATTGGATTAGATAAAAGGTAATTAGATGAAGAATCATTAATTTCCTCTAACATAAGCTGTACATTCCATTTTATTCCAATCTTGGTCTTTCCCAAAGGATCATACAATATTATATTTAAAGCTGGGGGGAAAAATCTTATTAGGTCCTTTAGCTCAATCCCATCATTTTATATATGAGGAAACTAAAGTCATAAGAGGTTGAATGACTTGCCCAAGTCACACAGATTTCAAGTGGCAATCCCAGGTTCTGGGACTCCAAATCTAGTATCCTTTCCACAGTGCCATGCTGAAATCCCTTTCCATGGGATGTGTCTCTTTTTTATGTTCTTGATGTAAGCCAGTCTTATTTTTTTACTATCTTTCTATGAAAAGGAAATGAATGCGGGCAGTTAACTCACAACTACATTACAAAACACTGAAGACATTGCAATAATATTCAGAGGTGACGGTTACACAGCATGATGCTAATTCTAGGATTTGGGGAACATTTCTCCCCAGGATCAGAAGCTTTATTATGCATTAGTCTATTCCTGCCATCCCACACTGAAACAAAGTACTTACAAAATGCTCCAGAGGCTCACCCTTAACACAGCGCTGTGGTACTGCCATAAATCTAGCACAGTAGACAGGGTTAAGGCCTCAACCATTATGGTAGCCTCCCAAATTCCTCTTGATTTCATCTTCAAAGATCCACAATGAAGGGAGAATATCCTGTATTGCATTTCTCCGCAAGTCTATTGTGGCATGGAAAAAGTCTGTGAGAAATAGTTTCTGGGTAATTTAATCATTTTGTTAATAATGCCAGTATGTTTATTAATAAAAGGATGGTCATTTGGTCATCTCTCTTAGACCAAAGACCCTTCATGGTGATAGGCTCACACTTTACATGCTTTTGAAAGAGTAGGTGTTCCTGAGGGTGGCAATCAACTCTGATTGGTTAACAATGAGAAAATGAATATTACAATGAGGGGCTGGGCTATATTACATGACTTGGACATACACATATACACACACACACACCTATGACTTGGGTCACCCAAATCTTGTTCAAAGAGACATCAATTTCCATTTCACCTGTATGACAAAAGGAAGAATCAACATTTTCCCAGACCTGTCTGAGTAAACTTAATGAGCAGGAATGCACCCATTAGCCTAAACTTAAAATTTCTTTTACTGTCTGATTAGTTCTTGGCCTGGGTAAATCTTTCAGAAAGATTTTTCACACTGATTGATTTCTAGATGAGGAAGTAGAAAAGGGGAAAAACCTTGGTCACAATACAATAATTAGTTATTAAATACAAGAGATAATCATTTCTCACACTATCAAATAAAATCCAATTCTATCCCAGGGAGCATTCACCAATTACTTTGCCCCTCTGCATCTCAAACAAACTGAGGATTGTAGCTGCATATCTTCACTCCATACACCTATTGTCTACATCTTGGGGCTGTGTAAATCAAATGAGGTAATGCTTATGGTACATATTGAGGAATTTCTCTTGAACTCTTTTTTCTCATGTCATTCTAGGACAATTAGTACTACTGTGGAAAACAAACAAACAGAATAAAACACAATCCTAGACAAGTATCCTAACTCACTATGCCCAAGATGTAACCAGTGGACTAAGATCCAATCTCCAGGCATCAGTGGATTAGATTCAATCTTAGGGACTGCCCAAGATTGCATTGTACTTCCCATCCGGAGATGCCTCTGGGAAATATCTGAATATAGTTTAAGTAGATCTCATGGTTAAAATCTCCACAGATGTGGGTAAAAGGTCTCTAAGTCCTATTGAAGTATTTACGACAATAATGTATATTGAGTACAAGACGACCTTTGTTCCAGTCCACAGAAATGCATAAACTGCATAAAAGAATCACAGTAGCTCATAAATAATTAATGCAATTCACTTCACTTTCCAATGTCCCATTCCTCTCCACTTTCCCATACTGAGCCCTAAAGTCTTTCAAATTTAGAACATCACCTTGTGTTTTAGACTCGAATCAGAATAGAAATAAGCTAGGTGTCACTCACAGAACACCCCCTCACCCAACAAGGTGATAAGTCCTATTCTATCTTAGGAACCTATAAATCATTCAGCCTTATGCTAATACATAAGGAGAGTTGGACTCTCTTCACAAGGAAATGAACTTGGGGATGCAAGAGGCAACCTTCTTCCCACCTGACCTGTAGCGTCCATATAACTCATAGTATGAATAGGAACAAAGCCCAGATCTTTTTGTTCCTGAGTTAAAATTGTAACTTGTTCTAATCCCCCTGACTGCCCCCTCTCGTTCTAGTCAGTATAGCAAGTTTACAAGTGGCCAGAATAAAGGGGCACTAGGAGGAAGTAAGATTACAAAGAGGAAGCTGGAAGTCACATACTTCCCAAAGACCAAAGGAGCATACTTTACAGATTGTATCATATATTAACCAAAATCCACATCCTGGTAACATACTTTACAAATTGTATCATATATTAACCAAAATCCACATTCTGCTGAATCAGCAGAAATCATCGAGGCACTGCTGTGAGGATTCTGGTCCCGTGATTTGTAAACCTCAGACTTCCACAGTTTCAAACTAGCAGAACATCAAAAAGGTGCTAATAACTTTGAGATGATTTGGATATGTTAGTCAACACACCCCAAGATGGTAGAGATAAGAGTTAGCCTGTTTTCTCCTAAAGAACCAAAAAAATGAAACCTCACACTCCTGCTTCCAACTACCCCCCAATACTTTTGCATCTCCATTGGGTCTGTGCTGTTCAGTGCTCCCAAACTCTAAACCACATACGTAAGTCATTATCTGTGCCTCTCTTCCTCCCTCTCCTCTTCCCCATCACTGCCTGCCTCCCTTCACCATTCTATCCCCTGTACTTTCACCATACCATCTGCCTTTGTACCCCTTTTGCCTCTTGTCTCTGTACCCTCTGTGCCTAATTAAAGTGTGATTGCCATCCCATTCCTCATTGCCAGTTGTGGTCTTTCCCAGCAAATACTCAAAGAACTGGGCATGCCTATTTCATAGGCATTTCATAATTTCATAAATTATCCATTCAGTTCCATATCTTGGTTTAGACTCCTCTGTTGATTACCCAACTTCAGCCATTTATGTGTGCCACCTTCTTTTCCCTTGAACAGGCAGATGCTACCCAGTAACTCATCTTTTCATAAAAGGTTGGAAGCTAAACTCTCCAACCTATAGTTTCTTCATAGACAACTCCCACTCCCCAAGGCTGACACCCTCCTGAAAATGTCCATTCTTTTTGAGAAGACAGGAGTCTGGGATCACATTGTCCAGGAAATCTTCCTTCTTCTATCCAGAAGACTGAGGTTCAAGAACTCTCAGAGTTTAGCCATGTGGTTTTTTCCTCTCCTAGGGCCACATGAGATTGTGTGGACCTCTTGGGTAGCCATTAGTGCTCCTGGGGTAACCCTTTCCTCAGGCCCGTCCAGGATACATCTCTACTCTGTACCACACTGGACTATCCCCTGGAAGGGAAAGAAGGGGAAAAGGTGTGACAGATAGTGTGGGCTATATGAACACTTTGTGTTACTTTAGAAGTATTAATCCACACCTGGCTTAGTCCTTGATTTCTAGGACCCTCAGAAAATCAGGCTGTCACTCAATAAATAAATAAATTTAACAGCCAGGGGATGTGATATGTAAGTTGACCACAAGGTGGCAGTACCCGCAGGCCAACAGTTAAGCACCTTTGTCACAGGGTATTTGATACACTTGCACTAGTTTTCCCAAAGGTTGCAGTATTACCTTTGTGCACCAGATGGTGCTCAACCTACAAACTCAGACTATTCCCACCAACCCTGAGTTCATAAAGCTGGTGCCATATGGGAGCTGGCTCTATTCAAAATAGACCTAGGAGTGTGATATAGACCACACACAACAATTACTAAAATAGAAAACATTTCATGATCATTTTCAAGCCCCTATCCCATACTTGTGAGATCTCTTGCTCTTGATTGAACAACTCCATTCCTAAACTTTGTATGGCTGTAAAGTGTTACACAAACCATAAATGTAAACTATTATTATTAAATTAAGGAGTCAAGGTATACAGTATTTAGTAGCCATATTAGACATGAACTTCTCATTTTTCTGCTTTTTTTCTTTTCTTCTGATTGCATGATTGCCTTATATACAATAGTAACACATTCAACAAACCCAAAGATATTCAATGTTCAACAAAAAAAATGTTGAGAAAATTGGAATGCCATATGGAAGAAATCAGGTTTAAACCAACAACTTACATCATATGCCACAATAAATTCAAAACGGATACGACTTAGGTATAAAGAGTCACATTTTAAATGAACGCAGAGAAGGAAACATCTCTTTATATGAATTATTTATAGAGGAAGAATTATTGACCAAACAGGAGATAGGATCAGAAAAGGGGGGAAAATAACCATTTGGATTACATAAAATTGAAAAATGTTAGCACAAACAAAATACAGTGAAAATTGTAATAAACAGTTAACCTGGGGGCAGAGGGGAATCTTTGTAGCAAATTGCTCTGACAAAGGCCCAATATCCAAAATACAGAGGGAATAGTAATACAAATATAGAACAAAAATCATTCCCCCCAATAGATAGTCGAAGAATATGAACAAGAAGCTCTCAAAATAAAAACAATCATGTGAAACAATGTTGCAAAACACTAATCATTAGAAAAATGAGAGTTAAAATAATTCTGAGCATCTATGTCACAGCCATCAGACTAGCAAAGATGGTAATGTCTGAGTGCCTTCCCCTGTCAGAATGTCCTTAACCCTAAGGTAGCACTGTAAGTCAAGAGGATAATCTGGTTTCCTGGGGAAGGTGGAGGACTACAGTCCAGTGAATGAGAGATTATGACTGCTCAAAGATCAAGGTGTGAGTCCTTCCTGTTTTGCACTAGTCATTTCATGAAATACAGCTTGTCCTATGTTTGATGTGTCAGACTGTTAGTCAGGGAGTTGAAGATGTTTTTATATTTTCTGCTAAGATCCAAACACAAACTATCTTTTGGTGTTTCCTAAGGTATAATAAAATGAACCAAATTTTACTGCTTTTAAGGAAAACACTGGATGGAGATATGAATCAAAAAGAGATTGATTTATGTGAAGCCCCTAGAATGAAACTAATTTGTGTAAACCCGGAGTTTCAGTTCTAGGCAATAGATTCACTTAGCAACAAATTCAACCTTACACAATCTCTTTACTAAGACACCTAAGATGTACAGCAAGATACTAATTAACCTTTATTTAATCATATTATTCTGATTAGTGTCTATTTTTTTTAATTGAGCAAGGGTGATGCTGGAAACAAAGGACAACTAGATAAGAAAAATCGTTTTCTTATTTTGATAGCAAGGCCTGGTGCTCTTAACTTACATTTATTTCCTTTATACAGTTTTAGGAAAATGGTTTTTCTAATTTATAATGACAGGGATTTCCAACAAAAAACAAATTTTCCCTCAGAGACTTTGGCAAACCATGCCTTCTTTCCTGCCTATGAGACATTAACCTGAGGCTTCACAGTCTCACAGATGGGGAATGTGTATTAGCAGAAGGGGAACAACCCAACAGGAGGCAGTTAGTGGAGAGTAAAGGAGACTGAATTCTATTTGAATGAAGGTCATTAAGAAGATGTAGAAATACATCCTTCATAGATCCATGGAATTTTAGAGGTGAAAAGTAACTTGGAAACCATCCAGTTCAACTTTCTCATTTTATAGATAATACAACTGAAAGCTCAGAAAGAGGAAGGAAGATGTCCATTAATATTAATTAATTAATATATTAAAATAATCAGATTATAGGTTTAGAGCTAGAAGGGACCATAAAGGTATTGAAAAGATTAAGTGATACGTCCAGCTAATTAGTAGCATAGCCACCACTAAAATCTGGGTTCCCTAACAATGGCACCACTCTTTCCAGCATGCCATGATGCATCATCTTTGTTTGGTATCCATTAGTGAGAATATTTTAGACATAACGTACTAAATCTTTATTTATTCATTCCCTTAAAGTAGGAGTTCTATCATCCAGTATGTTAATTATCCTTTCCAGCTTCATGTCATCTACAAATTTGGTAAGTAAGACATGTATCCCTTGAATAGCATACCAATAGAAAATAACTTCTATTTTAACCCATTAATTACCATTTTTTAGTTTTAGCCATCAGGCTCATCTATACTATTATCTAGGCCCTAATTCACCATCTTATCCACAAAACTATGATGTCCACAAAACTTCATAAAATATCTTACTGAAATCCAGGTATATACTATTTATCTGGAATTGCTCTGCTCTATCAGTCTAGTAACCCTGTCAAAAGTAGAAAATAAGTTATCCAGTCAGGACTGTCATTGATGACTCCATGCTGGTAATCACCACTTGCCTTTCCAAATGTTAATAGACTATCCCTTCAAGAATACATTCTGAGTCTTTGGCTTCTCACTGTTGGTTTGCCTCCTTCACTGATAGCATCCATCAGAGATAATGCTATAGGAGGAGATATCATGGGCCTTCTCCTGAGGCCAACACAAGGCAGCGTAAGAATACACTTTGGTCCTCTTGCCTTTGTCATCTGTTCTCTTCCATTTTAGGTGAAGGACATCAAGTTTTGAAAGGTCAGAAGAGCAAACCTACTTGTATCCCAGTGTCATAGTATCTGAATTTAGTAGTTAACCTGACAGTGATGCCCCAAAAAGTAAGGAGTGAGCTTTTGGAGTGACATTCAGGACCCAGACTAGCTGACAAGAATTCATCAAGCAGTGATACCATCTTTGAACATGAACTAGGTGAGACCAATGTTATGTAGAAACTGTGTTAAGTTTGAGCCCATTCTCCTCAGCAAGAATCAAAGTGGCATAGAGGAGAATGTGCCCTTGAAATGTGTGTGTTGGAAAAGTTTATACTTTTGTTATTGTTGTACCTTTAAAGTAATTATCCTTTTGTAAAAGTTTTTTTAATAAATAAATTCTAGAATCCTTTGAAACTATAATGACCAACGTTGGCTTTGAAGAAGAAATATGAGAAGATACCCTCCCTCACTTTGAAGATGTAAGGAGCCATGCATATATTGTTAGAATTTTTTTCAAATTGTAAATTAGTTTTATTGATTTTTTTCCCCTTCTTTATTATAGGAGACTGCTCTCCGAGAGGCAGTAATGGCAGGGGAGAGGGGGAGGTGGGTTGGGCAGAATACACTAGAACATGTAGGCAATATAAAAAAAAAAAGATAAAATAAATTTTTTTTTCAAAAGAGGATACATTCCATATATTACCAGGAGTTGAAGTCAAGCTCAACAGCCTATAGTTTGATGGATCTATCTTCTTCCCCTTTTTAAAAATGAGGATATTTATCCATCTGTAATCTTATGGTACTTCTCCCATCCTCCACAATTTTTCAAAGAATACTGAAAGATTAGCAATCCAATCTGGAAATTATTGTAGAACTTTGGCATGTGATTTTATCATGCCTGGTAATCTGAATTTATTAAAAGAAGCTAGGAACTCTTTTGTGGTATGAGAGTAGCTCTCCTTATTCAATTTGGTTTTTAATTCTCTATTAATCATTTTTTGTTTTTTTTTCCCCAATCTGAAGATCATTGAAAGCAGAAATTAAATGAACTGGGTAATTTAGTCTTCTCTCCAGAGTCTGTTGTCATTGTCCTATCTGTCCTAAGTACTAAGCCTATTCCTTGAAAGCCCACAAAATAGCTTTTTAAAAACAAAAAGGTTTCCAGTCTTAGCAATTATTACAACCTTCAGGATATTCTTGGCATTAGAGTTCCTGACATTTATTCTCACAGGACTGCCTTTGTATTCATCCTCACTTGTTTGCTGTACCTCCATCTCCTGTTCATTTTTTTTTAAGTCTTAAATTGGGTCATGAGTTCTCTGTGCATGTACATCAATCTCTTTAGAAAACTTCTTTTCTCTTTCAATAGTATCCTTTTTGGTTTGTGTTGTGAAAATTTCATCCCTCAGAGCACCACCAGCCCTCTTGAGCCAACTTCCTCTCACAGCAAGTCAACAGTGGGTCAATAAGCACTCATTTAAGCACCTACTATGTGCCAGTGCTGTTTGAGAATACAAAGAAAGGCAAAAGACAGAGCCTGCTCACAAGGAGCTCAAAGTCTAATAGTAGAGACAACATGCAAACAACTATGTACAAACAAGAAATATACGGCATAAATTAGAGATAATTAAGAAAGGGAAGACACTAGCATCAAGAGGGAATCAGGAAAGGCTTCCTGTAGAAGGTGGGATTTTTAGCAAGAAATTGAAGGAGGTCAGGGAATACAAGGGGCAGAATTTCAAATATTCTACCTGTCCCTTAATTGTTTGAAATTTGTCATCCTAAACGCTAGGGTGCATATCAGACTAGGTCCCATTTCCCTCTCTTATCTCTCTGTCAGGAGAGGCAGCATGATATCTCAACCCACTGATTGAGAGCTGGCCTCAGAATCGAGAAGCCCTATTTTCAGGCCTTCCTGGTAACACACACTGTCTATGTGATCCCTCAGTGCTTTAGATCAGAGGTATCAAACTCATGGCCCACCTGCAAAACTCTTGAGTGAGGTCTGAAGCGGATTAAAATGTAATTGGGAAATGTTTAAAAAACAAAATAAAAATATAATCCAACATAATATTAATTTTTAGTTTTCTAAATTAGTACGCAGTCCACAAGGATCCCTTCTATTTGACTTAGATAACACTGTTCTAGGCAGCTCTCTAAGACTGTAAGTGTCAAGGAGGTGCCAACTGAAATGGTAAGATGGTTTGGTCATTTTTCCCCCCAAGATTTTTATGATTTCCATTTCAGCAATCAGTTCTCCCTAATTAATAAAAGTTAGCCCAGAACAGACCACATCTCTTTTATTAGATAAAATTACTATTAAGGCAAGTCCAGAATTTGTTAGCTTGAAAGGTTGAATCTAGCTTTTACCTCAAGGAGAAATATTAAGAAGATTCTTAAGAGACTTTAATCAGTAGCTAAATTGAGCTAAATGCTTCCAGACAAGTGAGTAGAAGTCATAGACTGGGTTTTATGAGGATTCAAAGTGATTCTGGAGGCAATCTTCCTCATAGCCAAAATACCATAAACATTTCTGTTTTTATCCTTTCTTTTCAGTTTCATTTATTAATGAACTGTATATTAATGAAAACAAAATTTTCACTTATTCTGCTTTTAGCAAAATGAGCACTCTAGGAGCTGTCTTGATAATTGAAGCAATAACCCCCATAAGGAGGTAGCTACATGGTGCAGTGGATAGAATACAGGGCCTGGAGTCTGAGGTCAATCCATCCTCAGCCTCTTACTAGCCATGAGACCCTGGGCAAGTCACTTAACCTCTGCTTCAGTTTTCCCAACTAAAAAGTGGAGATAATAATAGAACTTACCTTCCAGAACCATTATTGTAAGGATCGAATGAGATAATATTTATAAAACACTATGTTTTACATAATAAATATATAATAAATACTTTATTTATTTATTATTTTATTTATTTATTTAATATTTTATATAATAAATAAAGTGCTTGTTCCCTTCATCCCATATCTATTATATCATACCTCAGTGGCAGGTTTGTGATCTCTTTATGTAATCCATTATCCATTTCTTCTTTCTGGCTGTAAGGTCTGTAGAGCAGCATAATAGGCATCCTCTCACCATTTCAGTGAAATGGTTTGAGATCTAAATTTAGTGGTCTAATCTGTAAGAGATCTGACAAGAATGTTGTCATTACAGTCCCTGCCAAAGGTTAAGTGCATGGCAAAGCCGATAACTGAAGGTTTTTTAAAGATTTGTGCAAACTTCTCATGATCTCTTTATTTACTCACTTGAAACAGTTAAATCACATTAAGAGTACTAGTTCCCTCTCTTGGCATTAGAGTTCCTGACATTATCCTGACAAAGCTGCCTTTGTATTCATCCTCATTTATTCGCCTATATTTTATCTTCTGTTCTTTTTTTTTTAAGTTGGATCATGAATTCGCTGTGCATGCCCATCAATCTCTTTAGAAAGCTACTTTTCTTTTCCAGTAGTATCCTTTTTGGCTTGTGTTGTGAGAATTTCAGCCTTAAGAATAACCTCAACCCTCTTAAGTGGGATGATCTCATCAACACCTATGTGTACAATTATCATCTCTATATAGATGAATCCCCAATGTACATGTAGCTCACATGTCTCATCTGAACTCCGTCCCACATTACCAATTGTCTTCTGGATATCTCCATTTAAATATCTTACTTGTATCTCAAACCCAACATACTTGAAACAGAATTTAGTACTTTATCTCCAAATCCACCCCTTTCCCTAACATTCCTATTTCTGTTGAGTGTACCACCATCCTTCCAGTACCCAGATTCACAGCCATGAGTGAGTCATCTTTGCCATCTTACCCTCCCTCACCACCCATATCTAATTAGTTGCCAGGCTTTGTTGATTCTGCTTCCACAACAGCTCCCATATTAATCCTTTCCTTCTTACTCAAACAGCCTTCACCCTAGTTCAGGCCCTCATCACCTCTCACCTGGACCATTGCACTCACCTTCTACTTAGACTCCTCATCTCAAGCCTCTCTTAATCCCTCCTCTACACACTTGACAAACTGATACTTCTAAAATACTACTTACGGAGCTTCAGAGTCTCTATTACCTCTAGATTAAATAATAGCTCACATTTATATAGGACTTCTGGGGGCAACTAGGTGGTGCAGTGGATAGAGCTCCAGACCTGGAGTTGGGAATACCTGAGTTCAAATCCAACCTCAGACACTTACTAGCTGTGTGACCTTGGGCAAGTCACTTAACTCTGCCTCAGTTTCCTCATCTATAAATGAGCTGGAGAAGGAAATGGCAAACTACTCCAGTATCTTTGCCATGAAAACCCCAAATGGAGTCATGAAGAATAAGAAACAACTAAAAAACAACATTCTATTTTTATTTATTTTGTTAAACATTTCCCAATACATTTTAATCTGGTTCCACACACACCCTTGGAAATTTTGTTGCCCTTGAAGCCAGTAAGCTACAAGTTTGACATCTCTGCATATCAAAAATTTTCTAGGCTTAAAGTCCTCTCTCTCTTTAAGGTACTAACTTTCTCATTATGTTTTCCACCAGAGGCAGTTAGGTGACACAGTGAATAAATGGCTGGACTTGGAGTCATGAAGATCTGAGTTCAAATCTGTCCTCAGATGCTTGCTAGCTGTGTAACTCTGGACAACTCACTTAACCTCTATTTCCTCATCTGCAAAATCAAGATAAAAGCAGTTTCCTCCCAGAGTAGTTATGAGGAGCAAATGAGGCAATGGTTGTAAAGGGTCAGAGTGCTATATAAATGCTAGCTAATATTACATAAAGGGGCAGCTGGGTGAGAGAGTTGACAAAGTGCTGGGCCTAGAATCAGGAAGACCTGAGTTCAAATTTGACCTCAGACACCTACTAGCTGTGTGATCCTGGCCAAGTAACTTAACCCTGTTTGCTTCAGTTTCCCCATCTGTAAAATGAGCTAGAGAAGGAAATGGCAAACCACTCTAGTATCTTTGCCAAGAAAACCCCAAATGGATTCACAAAGAGTCATCCACTGAAACAACCTAACAACAAAAATATACCACTTTAAGGTTTCTAAAGCACTATATAGATATTATCTCATTTTATCCTCACCACAACCCTAGGAAGTAGATACTATTATTATCATCCTCATTTTATAGTTGAAAAAATTCAGGCAGAGGTTAAGGGATTTGCCCAGGGTCACACAGTTAATGTCTAAGGCCAGATTTGAACTCAGGTCTTCCTGCATCCAGGTCCAGCGCTCTAGCTGTAAACATCTTTGTTTGGCATTTAATGTCCTTCATAATCTGGCTCCAACCTATTTTTCCAGACTGATTTCATATTATTCCAACTTACACATTCTACAATCCAGCTAAACTGTTGTACTTTCTATTCCCCATCTCCTACTTCCATACCTTTGTTCAGGCTGCGCCCTGGAAGAGTCTCCTTCCTAACCACTTCTTGAAATCTGTAGGTCCCTTCAAGGCTCAGTTCAATTACCCTTCCTACAAAAGGACCCTCCTGTTCCCCTTGATCAGTAGTGCTTTCACCTTGCCTGTCTCCTTGAAAGTAATTGATTTGGTTTTATTCTGACTATAGTTTGTATTGATTTATGTGGGCACAGGTAGTTTCCCACCCACCCCCAATAGAAGGTAAGCTCATTAAGGCCAGGGTCTATTTAATTTTTTTTTTATCTTTACATCCTCTGTTATTTGCACATAGTCATTATTTAATAAATCCTTGTCAAATTGAATTCAGGCTTGAAGCTAATGATGAGGAATTAGGGTGAAAGGAACTAATGACTTGTGTTGGGTTTAATGAGAGGAAGTTTTTGTAAAATGCTTTGGGCTCTGAGATAAAAGATGCTAGATCAATACAAAACATTCTATGATAGAGGTATGCAGTGTTTATCTCTGAGCTGCTGCCATAGGTGCCTGGCAGAAATTTTTACAGTCTCTGCCACAGTTTCTTTCATCCAAACTGCATAAATGAAGGAAGCCTCAGGAACCAAGGGAAGGATAGCTGTTGTGAAGGTAGGAGCCAGGCCAATAGCTGTGAGGATTTGGTACTGTGAAGGGCACGTATTGGCAATCCTTGAGAGAAAAACAAAATCCGTTTTGGCAGAAATCCCAATGCAAAAAAGGTGCAAAGACTGAGTTTTCATAAATGTGCTTTCAGAAATAAATTTTACCACAAGGGTCAAACATTGATCCATGACTATGTAAATGACAATTCTTTTCAAAATTTGTTTTTAGACCCTAGGGGGGGTTGTTGTTTTGTTTTTATTAATCTTAAAATATCCCATAGCCATCTGTGAAACCTCCCAAACTTGTTATCTTCCTTAAAATAAATATTTTGATCTACTAAGCAGCCTAAATCAGATAAGATACAAAATAATCCAAAAATTGTTATTTTAAAGGTTTCAATTAATTTGTTAGTTACAAACCTATACAACATTTTTTTCAAAGCTTAAAAGTTTACTAGTTTTTCAGTTTAAGGAGTAATGAATCAGAGGTCTGACAATTTGAGGAAAAAAGATAGGTGTAGATTAAATATAGACATCAGAATCACGAAAATGAAAACAAATACACTTTTTAAAAACTTCTCAAACCCTTCAAAGTTTTGAAACTAAACAGGGATTTGAATGTTATACATAGCTCAGTGTGGGATTATTTTGTTTTGCATCTCTTTAACAAGGAACTGAAAAACTTCTGCTTTAATTTTCAGTTACCTGATACGTGAATAGACGATTTATCAAATGCCAAAGGTCAAACTATCTTTCTTGACTCTTTCTCTCTCTCTCTCTCTCTCTCTCTCTCTGTCTCTCTCTCTCTCTCTATACACACACACACACACACACACACACACACATACATTCACACATATATACAGATGAAGAAACTGAGGCCCAGGAAAGTTAAGTGACTTAGCCAAGATCACAAAGATAGCAGGCTTTAGAAGAAGAGTTTGAATTTGGTCCTCTGACTCAAGAGTAGGTGCTCATTCCTCTGCATCACACTGCAGGCTTTCAATACCTTGAAGGAGGAGGAAAGGATGGTAAAAACATACTCTTTTTTTTTAAGGCAATTGAGGTTAAATGACTTGCCCAGGGTCACACAGCTAGTATGTGTCAAGTGTTTGGTCTCAGGTCACATTTGAACTCAGGTCCTCCTGACTTCAGGGCCAGTGCTCTATCCACTAGGCCACCTAGCTGCCCCCAACTATACATATTTTTTACAAGTGTTTTGCTTTTCTTCTTCCAATGGGAGAAGGGAAGCAGGAAGGAAGGGGAAAAAAGATTTCTGTCCATTGAAACAAAATTTAATTTTAAAAACACTCTCCTACTATTTTGACCCCAAATTGTGGGATGGAGCAAACTTAGGCTTACAAAAGAGTATGCCAGCAAAATCTAATCTCAGGTTGTACCAAGGAAAGGTCTCGAGAGGACTTGTCTGGACTGTATATTCATTTCCCTTCCCAGGACCTACCTATCTAAGCCTGCAAAGGTTCGTTATTGTCAATTGATCAATCAACAGCAAACAAGCATTCATTAAACACCTGCGCTACACCAGGCCCTGTGCTAAGCACTAGGGATTCAAAACCCTCAAGAAGTTTACGTTGTAAAGGGGGAGGGGAAAGAAGGGAATGGCATGAGCATGTGTGTGTTTGTGTGTGTGTGTGTGTGTGTGTGTGTGTGTGTGTATGGGTGGGGGGAGTATTATACAAAATCAATACAAAGTAGCTTCAGGAGGGAAGTCAATAGCAGTTGGGGGGAAAAGGCTAAGGAAAAGCTTCATGTAGAAAGTGGGATTTGAGCTGAATCTTCCAAGAATCAAAGATTACGGAGACGCAGATGTGAGGAGGGAGTGCATTCTAGGCATGGGGCACAGCCATTCCAAGACATAGAGACAAGAAATTACATTTCCTAAGCACAGCCAGTACGACAGGATTGTAGAGTTATATGTAAGACTGGAGGAGATTAATATATAAAAAAAATTTGGAAAGGTCAGAAGGGAGCAGATTAGGAACATGTCAGAGAATCTTATGTTTAATCTTAGATGCAGCAAGTAGCCACTGAAGTTTGTTGAAGTAGAGTTATATAATGGGTTGGCCACCAGTTAATATTTTTTTTTCAGACACAATATTCCATGAAAACCATTTACTAAAGGATTAGAAAAAAAAGTTAACAATTTGCATTGGTAGAAGAAGGACCCCTAGGGATGAAATCTTGGAACCATGAATCTTAATTTCTAAACAAACAAAAAAAAATACATTGCAGGTCCATAGTTGATTTGTTCCATCATTTCAGTTATGTCTAACTCTGTGACCCTATTTGGTGTTTTCTTGAAAAAGATACTGGAGTGGTTTGCCATTTCCTTTTTCAGGTCATTTTTACGGATGAGGAAACTGAGGCAAACAGGATTAAGTGACTTGCCAGTTAGGAAGTATCTGAGACTGGATTTGAACTCATGTCTTCCTGACTCCAGGCCTAGAGTTCTTATCCACTGTGCCCCTTAGCTACCCTAGTATTTGATTCTGAAGATGATAAGGAGCCACTTAGAGTTTATTGAGTAGGAGGAGTGACATGGCCATATCAGCACTATAGGAACATCACTTTGGTACAGAATAGAGGATGGACTGGAGTGGGGAGAGACTTGAGGCAGGCAATAGGCTATTGTAATAATCCAGGTGTGAGGTGATGAGGGCCTGTGTCAGGGTGGTGGTAGTATCCAGAGGAGAAAAGGGGGGGTATTGGAGAGATGTTGCAAAGGTGAAATTGATAGGCCTTGGTAATCTATACTGGCTTTCAAATTGTTGGCAAACCAGTCAACCTATAAGTGCCATGGCAACTCTCTAAAATTATGTTTTAAATCTAGTCAAACCTAGAAGTGCCCTGGCAACTCTCTAAAGTTACAAAATTACAAATAAGAGCTCATCTGTAATGGTAGAGAGTTACCTCATCTGGGAGCTCCCTAGATCAATAAAACTATGGGTCTGGTCTCCATCCCTCTCCCTTGATTTGAGTATTAGCACAGATGATACAAAAGGGAGAGCAATCTACTTGGAGATCTCACTGTCACTGGCATTTGACATCCGGAGACAGAAAGATCAGACAATTCTTGGAGGCAGTTTCTGGACTAAAGGTGATGAATTCAGACACTGTTCTGTTTGCTAGTCAGTGCTTGCTTTCTAAATGGCCCCAATTTAATTCCCTATTTTGTACCACTAGACAGCAATGAAATTGCTAGGGAAGGCAAAAACAACATGATTAGTTGACAAACCAAAGAGCAGTTTTTTGCAAAGTGAGCTTTAATAGAACATTCAGCACTACTTCTATCCACTCCAACCCTTTCTAGCGCTCCCTGCCTGAAGATAAGTGACTGCTGACTGCCTCCTCAGCCTGCCAATGGAGAGGCACAAAGAAGCAAACCAGCTTTGGGTAGCTGTAGACTAGAATTGCAGAAAAAGAAGGGGCTAAAATGGAGAGGAAGCACAATAGGGAAGGTACCTTTGGGATCAGCTTGGCCAGGAATCAGGCTGAAAAGTCTGATCAATGAGATTTGACTCTGTGGAGCCCTCCTGGTTTCATACAAGGCAGTAAATGAATGGCAGTGCTCAAACTTCATTAACTTGAAACAACGACTGCTGTGAATGTCACTTTCTGCTGTGAGTAGCTGTTTTCTTGCTACAAAACCACACTGTTTGGGGGGTAGTGGGCAGATATCAAGAAAATGAAGTGAAGGGATTCTATAAATGATTAAAATGCTAATAATGTAACCTAACCCCCCAAACCCCATTTGTATGGGATTCTCTCCTTATTGGTGAAGATCAGTGCCCTGCACCTTCCTGAGGGGTGGGCAAAGTTGGCAAGAGAAGGATAGAGAACAGGCTTACTCTTTGAGCTCAGGATTTTTTTCAGATCTCTCTGGTCTCTTTAAGCTTTGGATACTTTTGGCTTCCAGCTTCAAGAGAGAAGATGAAAACGCCAACCCCACTGGAGGTTACTGAAGGAAAAGATGCTGGGAAGAAGCTATCATGAGAGGAACTGGCAGCCTCTAACATGTCCCTATCCTTAGACTGATGCACAAGAGACTTCGGGGAACTTCCCCTTGGATGAGATCTAGCTCTCTCAGTCTCTCTCAGTATCTTTCTGTCTCTCTGTCTCTGTCTCTGTGTGTAAGTGTCTCTGTGTGTGTCTCTGTGTCTCTGTCTCTCTCTGTCTCTGTGTGTCTCTGTCTCTCTCTGACTTTCTGTCTCTTTGTCTCTGTCTCTCCCTCTTTCTCTGTCTCTCTGTCTCTCTCTCTGTCTGTCTTTGTCTCTCCCTCTCTCCCTCCCTCTTTCCCTCCCCCCCCCATTGAGTTACCTTGCTCACAGTGGGAAAGCTCTTTCACTCTGTGTTGCCTGGTATATATTTTCCTATATATACTTTCTATGATTTCTGTTTGCTATGGATTTGGATAAATGAATTTCTACGCTATCTACTATGTATGTTCATTGTGGAACTGATATTTGGTGGAAAAGGAGTCAAGCCATGAATATAAAGCATAGGATCTTGCTCCTCCTAATTAATGAAACAATGGTCAGAAGTTAGCTGGAACTTAAAAACCACATCCCTTACTAATAATGTGTAAGGGAACAGATAAATATAATTCTAGTACAGTACCTCCCTCTCTCTTAGGAGAGTAAAATGGTCAAGCTTCTGGTCCCAACCTCCTGCTTCCCCTCCTGGCAGAAATCAAAGGCTCCCTTGGAGAAGAATTGGGGAGAGAAGTGACTACAGATATCTCTACCTCCCTTTAATCCACATAGGATACCACCATGTTACATATGGGGGGGGGAAGGCAGCCCTCATCACAATAATAACTCACATTTATGTAGAATATTAACGTTTATAAAGCACTTGCATCATCATAACTATAAGAGGTAGTGAGGATAAGAATTATCCCTATTTTACCAATGAAGAAACTAAGTTTGTGAGGAATAAGTGACTTACCAAATATAATTTAATGATCAGTAGTTTCCTTGGATTTCTAAGAAGATTTTTTTAAATGTATCAAAGATGATGGTAAATAGAAAGAGCAATGATTCCAATATAAGAAGGCTTAGATTCAAATCCACCCAAGAAGTTTACTCCCTGTCTGAGCTTGAGCAAGTCACTTAACCTCAGTTTCCTCATCTATAAAATAAGGGGTTTGGACTTGATGGCCTCTATGGTCCCTTTCAACTCTAAATCAAAGAGCATGTAAAAAGGTCTGGCAAATATTCAGTAATCATTAAAATGCCACCGGTTGAAATTAAATGGATTCTTCCTTAAATTGATAAAAAGCATTTATCTAAAACCATCAGCAAGCATTATTTGTAATGGGGATAAACTAGAAGCCTTCCCAATAAGGTCAGGTGTAAAATAAGGATGCCCACTGTCACCAACATTATCAATATGTTATTGAAAATCTAGCAATAGCAATAAGAGAAGAAAAAGAAATAAAAGGAATCAGAATAGGAATGAAGTAATAAATCTATCTCTTTTTGCAGACAATATGATGATATGATTGGAAAATCCCAAAGACTCAACTAAAAAGTTAGTTGGAACAATTAATAATTTTAGCAAAGTAGCAGGATATAAAGTAAATTCACATAAATCATCCCCATTCTTATATGTTACAAATAAAATTCTGTAGGAAGAAGTAGTAAATAAAAAATACCCCATTTAAAATACCTCAAGACGGTATAAAATACCTGGGAGCACACCTGCCAAAACAACCCAGGAACTATATAACAATATTATAAAAAACTTTTTATAGAAATAAAATCATATTTAAATAATTGGAGAAATATAAATTGTTCATTATCAGGCAGGGCCAATATAATAAAAATGATAATTTTACCCAAGCTAATTTATATATTCAATGCCATCCCAACTAAACTACCATTTTTTTTTTACTGAATTAGAAAAAAAATAACAAAATTCATTTGGAAAAACAAAAAGTCTAGAATATCAAGGGAAATAATTAAAAAAATATAAAGGAAGGAGTTTTAGCTGTACCAGATCTTAAACTATAATATAAGGCAGTAATTACCAAAACTATCTGGTACTGGCTAAGAAGTAGAAAGGTAGCTCAATGACATAGAGTAGATATAAAATTTACAGCAGCAAATAAACATAATTACCTTGTATTTGGCAAGTGTAAAACCTTAAGATTTTGGAATAAGAATTCATTATTTTGTTAAAATTGTTGAGGAAACTAAAAAGCAGTGTGGTGGAAGCTGGGCATAGATCAATAACTTACACCACTTACCAAGATAAGGTCAGAATGGTTACATGACCTAGATATAAAGAGAGATTTTACAAGAAAATTAGAAGAATATGGAACATATTATTTATCAGATTTATGGGTAGGTGAAGAATTTATGAATTAACAAGAGATACAGAGCAAAGTTGGATGTAAAATGGATAATTTTGATTACAATAAATTAAATAGGTTTTGTACAAATAAAACAAATGTAGCCAAGATCAGAAGAAAAGCAGAAAATTGGAAGGGGGGGAATTTTATAGACAGTTTATCAGATAAAGACCTCATATCTAAAATATATAAAGAATATTGTAAAATCTATAAGAATTCAAGTGATAAATGATCAAAGGTTATGAACAGGTAGTTATCTGATGAAGAAATCAAAACAATTTATAGTCACATGAAAAAATGCTCTAATTCATTATTGATTAGAGAAATGAAATTTAAAATAACCATGAGATATCATTTTACTTCTACCAGATTGGCTAAAATGATAGAAGGGGAGAGTGACAAATATTGGATGGGATGTGGAAAAATTGGGATACTAATTCATTGTTAGTGGAATTGTGAACTGATCCAACCATTTTGGAGAGCAATCTAGAATTATGCCCAAAGAGTTATTAAGCTACCTATACCCTTTGAAGAAATACCACTGACTTGGTCTATTATTGAAGATAATTAAGGAAAAAGGAAAAGAACCTAAATGTTCTAAAATGTTTGTAATAGCTCTCTTTGTAGTGGCAAAGAACTAGAAATTTCAGGGATGCCCATCAATTGGTGAATAGCTGAATAAGTTGTGGTATATGATTGTGTTGGAATATTACTGTGCTATAAGAAATGATGAGCTCAATGATTTTAGAAAAACATGGAAAGACGCATAAAATAATGAAGAGTAAAATAAGCAGAACCAAGAGAACATTATATACAGTAACAGCAATATTGTTTTAAGAACAACTTTGAGTGAATTAGTTATTTTGACTATTATAAATACCCAAATTAACTATAAAGGACATATGAAGAAAGATGCTATCTGCATGCAGAGATAGAAGTATGTAAAGAATAATTTTACATATATACCTATTTATGTCTAATGGTAATCATTTCTAGGGGAGGGAGGGAAGAAAAAGTTTACATGATAATTTTGTTGTATATTTGAAAGGAATAGCAAGTTATGCATAGTAGATTTGTAGTTTCATGTGCAATCATGATTATTTATTGTATTATGTTATGGAAATGCTTATTTTATTCCACAAATTAAAAATAAAAATTTTTTAAATGCCATCAGAATGGAAATACATAAAAAGAAATATTTGGTTGTAAACAAAGACATGTGGAGAGCATTGACTGGATGTGTAGGCTGGCTCAAACTCCACACATGCCTCTGGTAGTAAATATTTCAGTGCAAAGGGATGCTAATAATTTTGGGATTAATGAATTCTTTAATTCAATAACTATTTATTAATAGCCTTCTGTGTTCAGAGTCTTGTGCTAGGTGCTATAAGAAATAAAAAGTTCATATGAGACGTGGTCCTTGCCTGAAGTGGAGTCAGATGCCTGTAATCCCTGTTACTGAGGA
The DNA here is from genome assembly GCF_900497805.2 of Vombatus ursinus. Classification (NCBI taxonomy): domain Eukaryota; kingdom Metazoa; phylum Chordata; class Mammalia; order Diprotodontia; family Vombatidae; genus Vombatus; species Vombatus ursinus. Next base: position 5,274,601 of record NW_020954604.1, on the reverse strand, counting down.
GGTTGAGGTTGGTGGACTTCTAGATCCTGGAAGTTCCAAGCTGCAGTAGGCTAAACTAATTGAATATATATACTAAACACTTATGTGATGAGCTCTTGAGTTCAAGAGCCTACCAGGTTGCTTCAGGAGGGACAAACTAGCCCAGCAAGTCAAAACTCCCAAGCTGATCGGAAGTGGGACCCCACTTATAAGAAACTCCTCCCCTTCCAGACTTGATAAATTAGGGAGACCTGGTCTGAAGAAGAAAAAGTGTAGCCCTTGTCCTGGTGGAGCCTACAGTCTAGGAAGGGAATAAGCTGCAAAGACAAACACAATTTAACCAGATTTTCGTATTTCTCCATGGGTAGGTCAGAAATCTGAAACCTAAATGAATTTCTGGGATTTGTAGTTCTAAAGAGACAGCATTCTCTTCCTTTGCTAAGAGAGATTGAAGGATTATCATGAGTGGGTGGATGGGAAGAAGGGTGGAGTTTGATCATGCCAAAATTTTTTTTTCTGGATAATTAATAATCAATTTATTAGGCTAGCAAATAATAAATTGATGGTCAGTGGTTTCTCACAGTAACCAAAGCCAAAATCATGGAGATACCTAAATGCATAAATACCTTTGGGAAAGGAGGTGCCCCTGACAGGTGACAATCAAGCCTGACTGGTGAACAATTAATGAGGGGATGGACATCTTAATGAGAAGATGGGCTAAAAGTCTTCAGCTCTTCCTGATGCGGTTTAGGGATTCAGGGGTGCTGGGACCCCAAAATCACAACATGTGGGTTCTGCCCGAAAGAATTCAACCCAAGCCTTTTTTCAGCCAAAGACAAGGTTTATTAGAACATTGTCATATTGGGCAGACTCTTAAGGAGTCTGAACATGACTAAGCAGTGGCTAGATTATAAGAATCCCAGCAGTGGCTAGATTTTAAGAATCAGAGCATCTTAATGGAAACAAGGTAGACCTTATATACAGAAAGATTGTGGGAAGGACTTTGGAGTGGCCAAGTAGTTTGGGGTGACTGGAGGAGGGGCCTAAGGAGATCTGGATGGGAGGCAAAATGGCCAGGGGCCACAGGGAGGTAAGACAATGGAGGGGAGATTGGGTGCAGCCACATTGAAAGGCCAGTTGATGGGATTATAGCAAATGCCAGAGATTTGGCCAAGTGGGAAAGTCCAGGGTTTTTCCCTTCTGGGGTCTAGATCCCAACCCCAGCATTCCCCCCTCAAACAAATGGGACCCAAATTCTTTTGGAGAAAGGAGCGAAGGTCTTGGCTTCTGAAACTGCTTTCTGCTGGCTAGGGTCGTAGAGCTGTCCCTGCCTTGAGGGGGTCCCAAAGACAAGGTTGACTGGAACTGAAAACAGGCTGCATCCAGGGAACTATGGGGAGACATTGACTGGTACCCGCTATTTGCTACCAACTGTAGGTGAATGGGCTGTAGTCTGGAAGACACAAATCTGACAGAAAAGACTGCAGGGCCCAAATATAAAGTAGGGACTAGATTTAGGGCCCAACTTTGAGAGGATAAAACATCCTTAGCTCTGTTTGGATTCAGTTTTCCAACCATGCAGTATCAAATCCAACTCATAGCCATATTTAGGAATAGCCAGGTGGGTAACATTCCCTTTCAAGGGAACATAATGGGGAAACTGAGTCAGGAGGATCCCATCTTAGACTGAGGCTAAAATTGTCCTCTCAGCTTTTCCTGATGCTGATTTCCTACCAATCTCACCTTCTCAGAGTAGCTTGTGGCATTTCTCTCAGATGATGGATTATTGATTATTGATGGTTTATGACCCATCAGACAACTTGAAATAAAATCCTATGAGCTTTTACCTCAAACGGCAAGTTTTACTAATCACAGTTGAGGAAAAACTTTTCCAGGATTTACATCTCAAACTTAAGTTTATCCTAATATAGAGAGGCAATCATTAGAGATTTCTATACACTTGCAAATTCTCAGCAAGCCATACATAACCCAAACAAGCTTTTTAACTAGTTTACACATTAAAACAATAACCAGCAATAGCTAAATTATTTTAATGGTAACCAAATTATGAAAAGTTGCTTGACATAACTGATACAAAAAGTTCATCAATTTGAAACTTGAAACAAACACATTACTAATCAGGTGACTTCCTTTTTGTTAAATGCACTTCCAAATTACACAGAGAATCAATATCTCATTGTTAACAGTTAAAACTACAAATCTAAAAGAGCATGCTTACCCAAGTTCAGAGGCCAGCTTCTTTACCTTGAGCAGGATATGCTGAACCTGGGTGAAGCTTCCAGGCAAAGGTTGCTCCAGAGCCCAAGGCCATTGTCAGTGGGGCCTATGCTGTAGCTGCTGCCCCTCCCACCTCCTTTCTTTCCCAGGTGGGGGAGGGAGAAATCAAAAGTGAGGGGTAAAGGGTGAAACTCTCTTCTCCTATGACAGGGGTTAATAGATACCCTCTTGACTCAAGTGAAGGGAGTGGGAGAAAAGAGTGACCAGGGTTGTAAGGAGGAGTTCTAAACTCCTTAATGATCAATCACAAAACCTCCAGAATCTGCCAAGATAATTTTAGCTGTTCTAACTTTCCCCTGTAACCTCCATGAAGGAGAATTCAGGGGTGCAGAGGGAAGGGAGTAAGTAAGCCTCAGAGAACCAAAAAGCAACTGCAGTTTTTCCCCAATTCTCTAGCGCCAAGAGAACTGACAGAATTGGGCATACACTTTCAGATAGGGCATCTATCCTTGTCCTCTATACTGTGGAAGGTGTACCCAGGTCCATGGCCTCGAATCTACCCAGTGGACTGAGAGCCTGAGAGTATCAGGCCGAGTGCAAGACAGCTTCATAACTGTCTGCCCAAAAAGCACCTCTAAGCCTTGGTGCTTGGAGAACGACCCCAACTGCAGAGCAAGAAAGGGAGGGAGAGGAGGCTTACATACCTTCCAGTCTTGGCTGTAGAAGAACTTGGGGTTAGGCAGTTTCCCCATACGGGCCACCAAAATGATGCAGTTTAGAGTTTCAGGGGTCCTGGGACCCCAAAATCACAATACGAGGGTCCTGCCAGAAAGAATTCGACCCAAGCCTTCTTTCAGCCAAAGACAAGGTTTATTAGAACAACTGCCATATTGGGCAGACTCTTAAGGAGTCTGAACATGAGTAAGCAGTGGCTAGATTATAAGAATCTAAGCAGTGGCTAGATTTGAGGAATCTGAGCTATGCCAAAATTTTTAAATAAAACTTAGGTGATGGAGCAAAATTTTAAAATAAATAAATAAAGCAGTAGTAGTGTGAGGATGATGAAGTCACATTGCAGGTATTTTGCCCTGTGAATTCAGGCACTAGGGACTAAATGTGGCGGTAAGGTTTCACCAGCTAAGCATATGCCTTATGGAACCTAACCAGAGGCAGCCAGTTTTGTCTGTCTTTTGAAAAATGGAGAAGTTGCAAAAAGATTTAACTCTCTCTCAATCTTTTCTACCAATGCCTGCTTCAACACAGGTGCTTCTATGTCATGTTTTTAAAAGTTTTAAAAAGTTGTTTCTATCTCCTGATTTTTTTTTCATATAAAATATCTTTGGTCAATCATAACTGCTTTGTGATGCATATTTATATATGTTAATTCAGTGTCAAGAGTAGCAAAATGGAGAAACTTAGTAACCAAATTTAATTTCTATCAGTGAGTAACCCGAATTTAATCAGGTCAGACACTGAAAGATCTGTCCAAAAAGTTGGGTTTTTCCCTAACTGGATGATTCTAGAGCTGAATACATGAGATGATCTTACAGTGAATTATTTTTTATTAATTACTTTTTATAAACTTCCCTAAAAGCAGAACTAAAATAAATGGGGTTTTTTTTTACCTTAGGCAAGAACTGGAACTTTTGTTATAACCAATCAAGGCCTCTGGACGGACATGGGGGTCCCCCTGGGAAATTCCTGCTTCTGAAGAGGAAGGTCAGGAACAGTGTGTAAATCAAAGAAAGGTCATGACCCAGGGCCTCCAAAGACAGAAATGGTTTCAAAGAGTGAATGTTCTGCATTAGGAACTGACTGAAATTTCTGCAGTGGGAGAGAGAAACCTGAGTGCTGTTTCATTTTCAGTTTCTTTAAGGCAACTAAGACCTTTGCCTCACAGTGACACCTGTTGGTTACAAAATATACATCACATAATAAATTCATTAAAGAGTTAAAAAACAGAATGTATGTGAGGTCTGATGGAGAAGGACATTATCAGAGGGCAGAAAAGGGCAGAGGAAGACTTTGGTCCACACGTTTGTTTTTAAGTCTACTGTTTAAAGTTCAAAACCATTTTCCCATAGAAACATTTTATAAAATGTTGATTTGGTTCTGAGGCCAATGTCTGCTTTGGGCAGTGACTGGGTGCTGAGGCCATCTGTGAAGGCTTGGATGTTTACAAAGTCAAAGCAAAGGTAGGGTGGCAGCTGGAGGCAGTTGTGGTGTTTCTTTACAGCTAAAGCTGGTAGTCACCAGATGATCCAGATTAAAGTTGTCCAGGTACAGGGCAGGCAGGTATAGTTAGAGGCAGGGCTTGGTCAGTTAAGAAATAAGTTCTGGCCAAATAGGAATTCAAGTTAGGGCAGGATAAACAGGAACTGAAGCTTGGCTATGAATGAGGCAGATGGTAACGTGTTGTGTGAATAGAACAGAGTGTATGCCGGGAAATTCAAGACTGTACCAGAAAATGCACAAGCCAAAATTAAATGGGACACAATCCAGCATAGGTAAAGTGAACAGGTGAGACAGAGGTCTGAAGCTAGGAATGGTAAGGCAAGAACCAGAAGGAAGTTGGAGTCAATATGAGAACGGATTCCCAAGAAATGAGTTGAGTTGGTGAAGGTCAGCTGACAGCTATTGTGAACACCTCTGCCCCAGAGGGGACAAGTTGTCTCAGCCTTTTGAGGGGTCTCCATGAATCAGAATTAGGGGGCTGTGTAATGTCTTCTAGAGCAGCAACTCTCAAAATGTAACCTGCAAACTCTTGGGAGTCCCTGAGACTTTTTAATAGAGTCCTTGGGGTCAAAACTATTTTCTTAATAATTCTAAGATATTATTTGCCTTTTAAAATATTCCTCCCTTTTCTACTACTTATCTATGTCAGGCTGGATTTCCTTCAACCAAAACAACATATCCTGTGAGGGACTGTCTGATGTTGGCAGTTGCCAGTTGGGCGCTGTGGCAAGAGTAGGGTAAGATCTGGGTATTTTTGGAAGTCGAGGCAGGGGCTGTGGCAGGCAGAGTCGTGGTGAACTGGGATGGGCTGGGTACAGAGTAGCCCTGAGGCAGTGGGCAGTGCTATGTGAGATAAGCTGGGTGCAAGGAAGTAGCCTGAGCTTGTGCTCCTGAGGCAAGGGGCGGTGCCACGTGGGAGTGGGATGGTAGAGAACTGAGTTCCCTTTGCTTAGTCCCCTCCCTATATGCAACGTCAACCCCAGACGCCTCCATCTTGTGACCTTCCTGACTTCCTGGGTCCCTTTGTGTAGCACTGACCCCAGACCCCTCCTCCCAGTATCTGAGTCTGACTTCCTAGGTCACGTACTCTGTCTATGCACTAATCCCAGATGCCTCCTTCCTGTATCCGGTCCTAGCCTCCTACGTCACTCCCTCTCCTTGGTGTGCTAAACTCAGACAGCCCCTTCCGGTATCTGACCCTACAATCATTGGCTAGTAAGCGGGCTGGGGAGGAGGGGCTAGTAGGTACTTAGGAATGAGCGTGGTCAGATCGCTCTCTCTCTTGGCTCCTGCTCTGTTGCTCTGGCCTTGCTGCTTGGGCTTGCTGTGATGGCCTCTGAATAAAGCTCTGGTGTTGGCACCTCCCGATGGCTCGTCTCTGTGTGTTTATCCGGCTGAGGACCGAAGACTCGGAAGTGAGTATGACTCTGGTAGCCTGCTCCTTATAAGAGGAGAGGGCCGGCGCGGCCGACACAAGGTCGGCGCGGACGGTACAATATCCCAACGGATTAAATGCAAAAGCACATGTAAGAATCCAGGTGTCTTCTCTTAAGCCAGAAATTAAAGAGATTTTTAAACCCTGGACTTCACAATTCCCAGTAATGAGTTACAGATTCCTTCTGGTCACACCTTTAGTCCAAACATAAATCACTAATCAATCAATCATTCAACCAATAAGCATTTATTAAGCACCTATCATGTACCAGGGGATACAAAGAAGTAGTTCTTGCTGTCAAGAGGCATACATTCTATCAAGGGATACACAATATGATCAGATTCAAAATACATACTAAATAAATATAAGTTAAATATAAGGTAATTCCAAACACATGGAGGCTCTAGCAACTAGAGGGATCAGGGAAAAGTCCAATGTAGAGGTGACTTTTGAGCTAAACTTTCAAGAAAGTTATAGATTGTAAGAGGCGGAGGACAGTCTTGGGCCAAGGCACAGAACCAAGAGATTGAATACCTTTTGTGAAGTAGGCCTGTTGGCTGAGCAATCAAAAGCACAAAGGGAAGTAACTGTAATAGTTTGAATAGGTAGGCCAAATGGTGAAGGACTTTAAATACCAAAGAAATTCTCATTTGATCCTAGATCTGAGGTTCTTTGCTTAAGATCTATATTTAAAAAAATACATAGTTTGACAATAATTTCAATGTAATTTGTTTTCTTTGTAATCCCAGGTGTTTCATTTTATGTGTTTAAAAACATTATGCTGAGGAGAGGTCTAGAGGTTCCGCCCAGATGGAACAAAGTGGTCCATGACACAAAAAAAGGTTAAGAATCCCTATAGAGGCAGGGGAATGACATGTGTCAGACCTATGCTTTAGTAACAAAACTTGAGCATATATGTGGACTGTGGAATGGAAAGGAGGGAGATTAAAGGAAAAGAGATCAGTTAGAAGGCTATTGAAATTATATAGTTGATGCAGATTGGGGGTGTGGGAACCCTGAAATGCAAGGGTACCGGGGCAGGTCTGCCTTGAAAGAATTTGACCACTGGAGCCTTCTTTCTGTCACAGTATTGAGGTTTATTGTGTTGACAATAGAAGCAGGCAAGATTCCTAGTGAGTCTTTGCAATTTAATGGGGACAAGATTGATACTTTCACACAAAAAAAGACTGTGGGAAGATCTGGATGGGATTAAGGAGTGGCAAGTAGCCTGGGGTGGTCCAGGTGCAGAAGGATGAAAAGAGTTAAGTGGTAAGGTCACAATGAAAGGACAGTTAAAAGGATTATTGAGTTCTAGGTAGACTGGGATGGGCCAGATGCCTCAGGTGAACACCAGGGACTGGGTTCTGGGTCTGGGTTGCATTCAAAGACATGGTCTTTTCCTTTTAAGGGTTTAGGTCCCATGATCCCACCACAGTTGAAAAATTGGTAATAGGTACCCTGTTTGACAAATTCAGGGATGTTCACTCTCATATCCCAGATAGTACCTCCAGAGGTATGCTGGAGAGTGCTAAAAAAGGCTCTTGAGCTGATTGTTAAATTTTCATTGTGATCATTTGCAACTTGGAAATCAGCAAATTCTACAAACCAGGGTTTGACTTATTGTTTCTTTGATTATTTACCAAGAGTGGGGAACCTTCAGCCTCAAGGCTACATGTGGCCCTCTAGGTCCTCAAGTGAGGCCCTTTGATGGAATCCAAACTTCACAGAACAAATCCTTTTATTAAGTGGGAGAGGACCTGGTGGTTTGGATTTAATCCTTAAGAAAGTGATAGGGGCAGCTAGGTGGCATAGTAGATAGAACTCTGGCCTTGGAGTCAGAAGGACCTGAGTTTAAATTCAGCCTCAGACACTTAACACTTACTATCTGCGTGACCCTGGGCAAGTCATTTAACCCTAATTGCTTTACCAAAAAGCAAAAAAAAAGAAAGTGATAAAGAATATGTTAATAATGCAGATTAAATTTAGAAGCATGACCTGCCTTTTCAGACAACTGGTTTTTTAACATTTGCTCACATGCCCCTGGCATACCTCCTAGACAGTATAGCTCCTTATCTTTTAGGTCTACTTTAAATGAAGTGGCCCTAAGAAAAAGAGTTCAGGAAACTAAATGTAATGTAGGGCAGCTAGGTGGTACAGTGGATAGAGCACTGACCCTGGAGTCAGGAGGACCTAAGTTCAAATTCGGCCTGAGACACTTGACACTTAACTAGCTGTGTGACCCTGGGCAAGTCATTTAACCCTATTGCCTAGCCAAAAAAAGAAAGAAAGAAAGAAAGGAATAACTGTAATGACCCTTGGCTACCTTCTTTTTTTTTTTGTTAGGCAATTGGGGTTAAGTGACTTGCCCGAAGTCACACAGCTAGTGAGTGTCAAGTGTTTGGTCTGAGTCCAGATTTGAATTCAGGTCCTCCTGACTTCAGGGCAGGTGCTCTATCTACTGCGCACCTAGCTGCCCCCCTTGGCTACCTTCTGAAAGAAATTTATGGAAGAACTGCAGAAGGAAAGATTTGAACAATGGTTAGAGAAGCACTGAGATAACCTATCAGAGGTTGTTGGATTAATTCTTTTGTTTTTGGTTTTTTGCATTGTGTTGTGTGGTGTTGTTTTCCTATTTAGATTCACTAGACTAGAAGAAAACAGTGAATAAGCATCTATGGAACTCCTCTCTAGCTCCTCATCTGCATACCACAGTGAGGTAGAGGAGTCAATCATTCCCTTGAGAACAGAATCTGTAAGGATGGACTTTCAGGAGGGCAATATTGTCCTGGTATCAATATTTCAGGGATGGAAGATGGAACAGAGGTGTAAAATCCATGGGGAAAGTTTCCTTTGAATGTTCCTCTCTAAGAGGAACAGCTAAACTGAGGAGTGGCTGGTTATATCACCATTTCTTCCAGATATTTAGGGATATTGGAAAGAAGAAAGGGGTCTGATGTGTAATGGTCTGATGGTATGTGGAAACACATTCTTGGGAGTGAAAGAACACAGTATGGAGATAACACATTAGGTAAATCAGTGAAGGTTGTGGGGAACAGATACAGCAAAAGAGAGTGGCTAAGGCCAAGAGGTGCAATGCTTGTGGTATCCCATCACTTCTGCTTGTGCTGTTTTGTGGTATGTGGGGGTGTTTAGGAGAAGGTTTGTTGGTCTGGACCCATGATTTGTACAGCTCTAGGACCCATGTGCAGCATTCAATAGAATTGGAGAAGTAAATAATTATGAGAGCTTTGGTTAGATCTAACTTAGCTCTTCTTAATTTCTCATTTCCAATCCCTAAAGAAGGCCAGGACAACAAAGTTCATGGGGTAGTTTCACTGAATAGAGGAAGAATATGTAGTAATATGGAAACCTGTGATGCATATGCACAAGTCTGGTGTTCACCACTTGCAGGTTTGTGCAGATTTGATATACTGTATTGGTCTAAGAAAGAGAAGCAACCTTGTATTGTAGAGAGCTGGCCTCCTGTCAGGAAGACCAGGGTTCAATCTGCCTCTACCACCTGTTTTATGTGAGCCTCTTGACTATGTGAGCTCTGCTAAGTCTTAATTGCTTCAATGCCCTCTGGACAACTCTCTGAAACCATAAATTGCTGAGAAGGGGCTAATTAGCATTGCTAGAGAAAGTTCAAGATCTTCCAGCATTGATGGAAAGAGAGGTTCAGTAAGACAGAGAAGGACACAGAGAGAATTAGTGGGAACATGAAGTCAGTAGGGTATTAGTGTATAGGATGCTGGGTTTGGTGTCAGGAAGACCCAAGTTCAAATTCTGCCTCTGACACTTACTAGCTCTGTGACCCTGAGCAGGTCACTTACCCTACCCAGTTCTTTAGGACTTAGCTACTAAGTCCATAAGCTTCAGGTAGAGGGAGTTCTCATTCTAGGAGTTCCTTGGTCATACAAAACTATAGATCCTTATACAATCATAGACTTAGAGTTGGAAAGGACCTCAGAAGTCATCTAATCCAATCCCTTCACTTTACATATGAGGAAATTGAGTCTCAGGGAAATTAAGTGACTTACCACATACAACATACAACATACAACTCTTCTATCTGGAAGAGATGAGCTATGAACTCAGGATCTCTGACTCCAGTGTTGAACCACATATAGGCCATAATTCCCCACCAAAATATGCATCATATAAAATCTGCATGGTCTTTAATCAGCAATATTTTTCAGTGCATAGTCATATCTATATATACACTTTTTATTGGGCCTGTGATTACATTCAGTGAGGAAACTCTTTATCATGCAAATCAATACCTACTCTACAATTTATAGTCTCAAGAGAACTGACTGGTAAGACTAAGTGGTTAAGTGACTTATCTATGGTCACACAACCAGCATGTGTCTTGACTCGAACCCAAGTCTTCCTGACTCTAAGACCAGCTCTCTATTCACTATGCCACACTGACACTACACAACTGGAATATGTGTGCATACATATATTTAAGAAATATAGGGATGCAGTCTATATGCAGACCCATAAGATATAGCTTACTCTTGGTCAACCAAGATTACAAGAATTAGAGATAGCCTGACAGAGATAACCGACACTCAGAACCTTTCAGGACATTTAATTTCATTTTTCTTTCCACACCCCTAACCCCAATACTTGAGTAAACTTACTGACAATACAGGAAAATACCACTAACTTCAGATTAATTTGTGTTAGTCAATTAGTAATCTGTATTAAATTGGTGAAAAATCCAAATTATATTTTAAAAATGAAAAGAAATGTAGTTCTAATACTCCCAAGTCTGCTAACTACTAGCAAGATGTAGCCAAGAAAAGAACCCCAAGGCCTTGAGACTCAGTTATTAGTGCCTGAGTTGTTTACACAAAAATTAGCTCTGCTGAGATACCTGAGAACAGTTTAATCTCTTGAGTAACTTAAATACTCATCTTGAAATCCTTGAGGAAAGATACTGTTTGGAGTTTTGACTTTGTATCTCCAGTTTCTAGGACATAATAGGAGCTTCATGAATCTTGAATTGAATTGAGCTGAATCTTGGAATCCTAGCTACTAGGAGCATAGTTTTTAAAATTCAAACGAACCTCTGAAGTGATCTAGTCTTCTCCTCCCCTCCCCTACTCCTCCCATTTTGCGGTTGAGCAACTATGTCTCAAAGATTCATTGAATTGCCTAAAATCAAACAAAGAGTAAGTAGAATATCAGGGATGAATTTGTTTGATAACTCATTCTCTTCTTTTTTAACAGGTAGAAAAAGGGTGGACTTCAGCATAGTCCTGGTGGAAGCAATGGGAATTCTGCACTAAGTAGATTTTTAATTACAAATGACTCATTTTAATTTATTTCTCCCAGCAATTAAAGCCCAGGAAGGCTAAGGGGCAAGGAGAGACAAGGGATATTAAGAGCTTACAAACTAAATAATCAGTCTCTTCATTGGTGAAAATTGACTGTAATGAGGTCACGAAGCCCATTAGATTGCAAAGGCAAATAGACCAAAAGTGTGCATTTTTAAGTGAAAAGTCTTATTTTTAAAAATTTAGAATTGATCTGTTATTTCAGAAAGAAAACATTTTTGAACACTAATCACAGAATTACCAAATTTCAAATATCCATATTTAAGTAAAAAGTTTATATTCTAAGCTTAGTATCTAGCAATAAAAACATTCCATTACAAACAAAATGTGTTCACACATAAAGCAACTCTAACTTAAAAAAAAAACTTCCTGCTTATTTACACCTCTTTTGTATATTGTTCTTGTTTTATTGCTATAATCATTGTCATTATTTATAGTCATGATCAGTGTACAAGTATTCTGATTTTGCTTTATAAAACTCCCTACCATTTCATAGAAATCTTATTTTATTTTTATTCTTTGTAGTAGTCTTGACTTAAGGTGTGATATTGATAAACCACATTTTGTTAAGCTATTCCCAGTCACTGGACATTCTTTCTCATTTTTTTTTTTTGGTGGGAAGGGGAACTGGATAATAGGGAGGCAGTCCTTAGGACAGACTACATGCTCAAAGGACTGAGCAGCTCTTGGCCAGCGGTCTATCACAATGGTATAAAGCTATGAGTATGTTTTTGTTGTTGTTGTGCACACAGATTTTTCTTTCAGAGGCCTCTTTATGGTTTAGACTTGGTAGTAGGATCACTGGGTCAAAGGGTGTGAGCAATTTAAAACTGCTGTGTCTCCTACGTGAAGAAAAACAAGGTGTTGGCTAGAAATTGACTTTGATACTTAGGACCTGGGGTTGCTCCCTCCACCAAGGATGATTGCAACTCTTCTCACCATGTCGTAATAAGAGATATTTATATAGCACTGTACAGTTGGCAAAATGCTTTATATCCATCATCTCGTTTGGGTACTTCCCTATGCACTAGATGCAAAGGATATTATTATCTCATCTTAAAGATGAGGAAACTGAGGTTCAGAGAGATAAACCACACAGCTATGAAGTGTGAGAAGCCAAAGTTGAACTCAAGTCTTTCTGAATCTGAGTCAAACATGCCCTCTATCTACTTTTTATTTGTGTCTCTTTATAAGTCTTTCCCCCGAGTATCCAGCCAAGTTCTGCAGTTCCTCTTCTGATTCTATTATCCTCTTAGGGGTACCAGCATGGGCAAATGGAGCAATACGTGAATGAGCAAACAAAATAAGACCCGAGAAAGAGGGTGAAAAGGGCTGTTGGCTAAAGAGCTGGCCTGTTCTCCAAATGTATATTATTTTTAGACAATGAAGAACACGGTCCATTAACTCTTGCAGAGAAGTGATGAGAGGATTTGGGGAAATGCAGGTGGAGAAAATGAGGGTGATATTTAAAATCCTGAAAAGAAAAAAAAAGTGTTGAAATCATAGTCTCCCTGCCTCAGAAAGAAATAAAGGATTCTAATATGTGCTTTCAACCTGAAAAGTGTAGACATCTAATTTGCTACTACAAGGGACCACTAGGAGGTGATAGCATTTTAAAAATAACACCAGCCCAGGAAGTCAGAAGCAAATAGCATTCAGAGCTCCAGTGGATTATTAGACACTATTTCAGGGTCCTTCTTCTGGTTTTGTTGAAGCAGTTCTCTTGATTCCTTTTAACATTAACCATTCTTCCTGCAAGGAAAAACAAAAACAAAGGGACTGCTCTTTGGGGGCAGTTAGCTTTGGAGGACGTCTTTCTCACAAAGGGGTCTAATAGCAACTGTCCCCATCCCCCAAACCCATTCAAGCTCTTCTGCCTTTGGTCACTGCCATTTCTGGTCCTGAGACTGCCTTTGTTGTGAATAACACAAGGAAAATCTCCCTTTCCCTGGAGTATAATCATTAACTAAATTATCGACTGCAGTCATTTCAAACTAGAACATTATTAACTCTTTCTTTCCCAAATCACAGCAAAAAGAGAAAAATTCTGAGATACTTTGTGGAGATTAAAAAATAAACAACAAAACTCAACCTATCATCAGCTGGATTTCCAGAGGAGGGGTGGGGATCTCCAGTTTCCTTTTCCTTGTTTCTTTTTAATTCCTTCTAAGAAATGACCAGAAGGACTCCAAAGCTGGTGAGGCACTAAATTGTTTCTGAACAATGAGAAATTCCCCTTGGCAACAGAACAAAGATTCTACTTTATTACAAAGTTTCACAGTTTCATATATTTAAAGGAGGAGAGACCCCCCAGAAGTCATCCAGTGTGGGACAGTAGAAAGCACCCTGTAATTGGAGTGCTGAACTTGGAGTACAAACGATGAATTCTAATATCAACTCTGATACTTACCAGCTGTGAGACCTTGGACAAGTCACTCTATTTTTCTGGGGTTCAGTTTTTTCATCTGTAAAAATGAGGGGCTGAGACAAGAAGGACTCTGTTGTCCCTTCCCAATCTAAATCTATGATTCTGGTCAAACATCATTTTACAAATTAGGAAACGGATGCTAGAAAGATTAAATGACTTGCCTAAGGTCACATAGTGATAGCTCAGACTAGTTAAAGAAAAACAAAAACCAAACAAATGAATGAATGAATGAACATGCCAACTGGTTGGTTTTGAGTGCCTATTGTGTATTTAGCTTCAATGCCAAGATACCAAGTTCATGTGATATGGAAAGAGCTCTGGATTTGAATAATAGTTATAGGTTTAGAGCTAGAAGGATTGTTAGTCTATTCCCCTCCTTTTACAGATAAGGAAACTGAGGGAAGTTTTGTAGTAGTAGTAGTAGTAGTAGTAGTAGTAGTAGTAGTGGTAGTAGTAGTAGTGGTGGTGGTGGTAGTAGTGGTAGTAGTAGTAGTAGTAGTAGCAGTAGTAGTAATAGTAATGATAATAATAATAGCATTTATATAGGGCTTTAAGGCTTACAAAGTGTTTTACAAATGATACTTCATTTGAGATAATAAAAGACTTAACCAGGGCTAGCCCTTCAGGTAGGCAGTGACAGAGCTAAGATGTGAATCCAAATCCTTTGATTGCAAATCCCATGCCCATGTTTTTCATTCATAGTCAGAGAATCATAGTTCTACCACTGACAACATGTGTGACTTTGGACAAGCCAATTTCATTTATCTTGGTCTCATTTTCCTCATCTGTAATATGAAGGGGTTAGATTAGATGATCCTTAAGGTTTATTCCAATTTTAAATGTATTCTTCTATGATGGAATATCCCTAAAATCTGGGTGATTTTCTAGCTGGTTTCAGCATGAAGACATAATTTCAATGATGAGTTCAATATTTCCTGCTTTTGAGCTTTGTAAATGGCTTATCATTGTGTTGGAAATTCAAATTGCCCTGAAATCTATTCCTTCTGTAATATTCAGTGTATTGTAAAGAACACTGGCCTGCAGGGGCTCTGGCCAGGGTTGTTAGTAGTTACTATGCCCCTAATAAGCTGTGTGACCCTGAGGAGTGAATCACTTCCCCTCTCTGTCCCCTGGTTTCCTTTGCTGCAAAAATGAGGATGTTAATCTCTAAGGTCCCTTCCAGCTCCAAGAAGCTATGATCATTGATTTTGTCTCTTTCCCTGTTCTATTTATCTGCTCAGACTGTAGGCAGATGAAATTATTTGACTCCTGTTTTTCACTACCTGAAGGCCTAAATGTGCTTAGGAAATCGTTCCAAGAGAATAACCTTTAGGTATCGGGTTAGACACCCCCTTAATCATAACATCAGATCTAAAATATTCAGAGTTGCCAGGAAAACAGCTGTGGGTGGCTGAAACACCAATTTTCTGAATTGAGTTACCCTCTACCTTTCTTTATCACCCCATCCCCCTTAGAGAATTGTGCCGGTCACTCCATGCACTCTCCTCCTATAAGGAGCAGGCTGCCAGAGTCATACTTACCAGTCTTCAGTGCCCACCCGGATAAACACAGAGATGAGCCGATCAGGAGGTGCAAACACTCGAGCTTTATTCAGAGGCCATCACAGCAAGGCCAAGCAGGAAGGCCAGAGCAAGAGAGCAGGAGCAAGAGAGAGCAAGCTCCGATCTCTACTGTTCCTTAAGTACCTACTTAGCCCCTCCTCCTGAGCCCGCCTACTAGTCATAGATTGTAGGATCAGATACCGGAAGGGGATGTCTGGGTTTAGCGCACCAAGGGAGAGGAAGTGACGCAGGAGGCTAGGACCGGATACAGGAAGGAGACATCTGGGGTTGACGTTGCATCTAGGGAGAGGACTAGACAAAAGGAACTCGTTCTCTGCCATCCCACTCCCACGTGGCACAGCCCCCTGCCTCAGGAGCACGTGCTCCGGCTACTTCCTTGTATCCTGTTCCTTCCCCAGCTTATCACAGCTCCACATAGCACTGCCCACTGCCTCAGGAGCGTGAGCTCTGGTTACTTCATAATATCTTGTTCCTACCCCATCTTGCCACAACTGTCACTTGGCAGTAGCCAACATCAAACAATCCCTCACAATTCCCCCTTTTTATTTAATTGAGGGGGCGGAGACGGGGTCTCAATACTAGGCCTTCGGTTCTGAGTACCTCTATTGAACCTCTAAGAATCCTAAGGAAACCTCCTAATATAGTGGGTAGTAACAATAAATGTATAAATGCAAAAAGAGCTATAAATGCCCAATGGGTTACAAGGGAGGGGATGGGGAAAGAGGTATGCTTAATCCAGTCGCTAAGGTGATGAACAATATCATCAGTCTCGTGCTGGTGCCAAGCGTCAGATATGTTCCGCGCCAGTGTAATTAACACCCGTAAAGCCTGGAGTACAGAGAAAAGATTTGTAGCCTGGATCTGGGAAAGGGCATGGGTATCATTACACCAAATAGAAAAGAAAGGGAGAGTGTCATTTATGCTTTGTGACAGGGCGTCGCAAGTGGCGTTATGGTTTAAGGGTGTTACACAAATGGATCAATATCGGCCATCGCATGGCAACTGCTGTCTCAATTCCAGCCACATAAGTTCATTCCCAATGTCCTGGGTAGCCAATGCTATTTTATGAATCTGCTCCTCCAGCTGCTGATCAATATCAGCCTGCACTTGGAGGGCTTGGGCGAATTTATTGGCCAGCTCCTCTATTTGTGAGGCAAGCAATTGCTGTCCGCTATATAAGTCCTGTATCTGGAACTCCTCGAAGATGGATGCTGCCAACGCCAAGTGCCCCCAGCCATTCTCTCTTGTGTCAACGATAATTGACAGGGGTGCCCAGGGCACTGGAGCTGACGCAACCTGTGGCAAAGTCCCGATCGCGCAAAAAAAAAATGAGAACAGTTTACTTAGTTTAGTCATCCTGTCTTTTCTTTCTGCTCTCTCTGAATTTTCTGTTGACTGTGTTTCTTCTCCCATCCTTGTTGTCTCTCCCAGGGCTTCTTCAACTCGTTTTGTTCTTCTTTCTGGTACCCAGTGGCTCTGGCCATCAGGATCTGTAAGACATAAATACCCCAGCCCTCTCCACAACACTACTGATGGGCCTTGCCAGTTTCCCTCATCATCCTTCCAAAGGACTTTCTGGTTAAGGGATGGTGCATGTAGTGCTGTTTTTAAGGGGCCAATTGAATTACAAGTAGGTGGTGTTATTAGCTGTAGCATGCTAGGGGATAGGCCCGTGTCTCTATCTAGACAGAGAAAATTGTATGTATATAAAGCTTTATCCACGTCTGCTTGGGTGGGCCACCGCCCAGAGCCCCGACCTCCTACTCCCCCTTTTGTTTACTGAGGGTAGCTTTCAAGGTACGATGGGCTCGCTCAACAATAGCCTGACCTGTGGGGTTATAGGGGATCCCTGTAACATGCTTAATGCCAAAGGATGTAAAGAAGGCAGTCATTTGTGTAGATAAATAGGCAGGCCAGTTGTCAGTTTTAATGATGTGAGGGATCCCCACAGAGGCGAAGCAATGGTACAGATGCTTAATGACTGATGGGGTGTTCTCCTTACTGTATACAGTGGCCATCATAAATTTGGAAAAAGTATCAATGCAGACATGGATAGTGACATGGCCAAGGTGAGTAACATCCATTTGCCACAAGTCATTGGGAAAAAGACCTCGTGGGTTAATCCCCTTTCTGGGTGGAGGGGGGAGAAAAGGAACACAGCGCACACATCGCCTCAAAATTTGTCGAGCCTGTTCACGAGTTAAACCATACGGGCGTCTCAGGGAGCTTGCTGGTAGGTGTAAAAAATCATGGGCTTGTTCAGGAGGGGTGAGGACTGGCAGTAGGGAGCATTGTAAAGCATGATCCGCTACATCATTGCCCTCAAAAATGCCTCCTGAGGTGGACTGATGAGAATAAACATGGAGAATATAGAGGGGGTTGTTTCGCTGCAACAAAATTTGCTGTAGCTCACTCAGGAGAAAGGATATAGTGGAATTATGAGGTTGGAGGACAGCATCCTCTATGCATCTAAGAACCTTTACTGCATATTGACTATCAGAGATTATGTTTATAGGCTCAGGATATTTACGGCAAGCATGGAGGATGGCAAAGAGCTCATTTTTCTGGGTAGAGTCATAGGGGGTTTCTAACACTGTTATTTCCTTGGAGGCCTCATGATAAATAGAGGCCTTTCGGTTTTTTGTAGCATCAGTGAAAACATTTGGGCCTTGAACAGGTTCTCCCATAACCTTTCGTTGGGGGGTACTAAGGTTATTTGCTCTAGCATAGGAAGGAGCAGGCAGGAGGAATGGGGACTCATCTTGGTCCATTGGGAACAACGTGCCCAAGACCAATAGGTTTGCATAATGGCTTCTCGCTGTCCAGGTTCAAAAATCGAGTAAAGTAAAGGTCACTGCCCAGACAAGTGGACAGCCCTTTGTACGGCAGCTAAGGCTAGTTCCCCTAACATCTCATAATAATTTGGCAGCACCTTGTGAGCCTTCTTTGCATATACAAATTCTAACAATTTGGGACCTTGGTGTATAACACAAAAAGGGCTCTGTTGATTGACCAAGGAGACCTCTATTGTACCTTTGGGGTCCCATCTGGCGGTCTGGGCCTGGGCAGCAAGTGAGAATATTTGGGACACTGCTGACTTAGCAGCAGGAGTCCATGCCCGAGGGGAGTTCAAATCTGAATTTCCTTTTAATATATCATATAAAGGCTGCATTACAGCAGGAGGAATGGGTGTGCAGGCCCTGAGCCATTGGATCTGTCCTACTAACTTTTGGAAATGATTCAAGGTGGTTATCTTATCAAGCCCTAGTTCAGGAATTTGATTGCTAATAGAAACAGCCTCCATACGAAGGCCAAGGTATGTGAGTGGGTAATTTTGTTGGACTTTGTCAGGGGCCACCACCAAACCATAATGAGCAAGAGCAGAGACGGTTTCTTTTACCAATCTTGCTAGTGTCTCATCACTGCTAGTGGCTAATAAAATATCATCCATATAGGGAAGTATTGTGGCTTTAGGCCATTTGTCCCTGATAGGGTCCAGCACTCTCCCCACATAAGCCTGACATAAGGTGGGACTGCAGCGCATTCCTTGGGGCAGGACCTTCCACTGATATCTTAAATCTGGTCCTGCATTATTGGTAGTGGGTATGGTAAAGGCAAATCTCTTTCTATCTTCTGGGGATAATGGGATAGAGAAAAAACAATCTTGGATGTCTATGACTGTCACAGGCCATCCAGAAGGCACTAAATTAGGGGAGGGGAGGCCAGGCTGTAGGGTTCCCATGGGCTCTAGGGTGGTGTTAACCACCCTGAGATCTATTAACATTCGAAATTTCCCTGATTTCTTTTTTATTACAAACACTGGGCTGTTCCAGGGGCTGGACGTGGGCTCAATGTGCCCCGCCCGTAACTGGTGCTGCACTATATCACGTAAAGCCTGGGCTTTCTCTGCAGGGAGAGGCCATTGGGGTACCCAGACTGGGTTATTAGATCTCCATGTTAGAGGAGTGGGTCTGATACAAGAAAATTTTTGCTGTTGCCCAATGGCCCCAATTAAAAATCCTGCGGGGGTGGTATATAAACAGATGCCCCACAAGCCTTCAAAATATCCCTTCCCCATAAATTGTATCTCAAACCAGCAACCACCGGGGTCAATTTGGAAATTTCCTTTGCTGTAAAGGGGAAGTCCAAACCACTGGGTAGTAGTCGGAGATATTCCTGATGCAGCCCTGAAGGCGCATTCTGAGGGGGTGGAGCTTCCATCTGGTAAGCTTGTTGAGGGGCCCTCGAGGGGCCCCTTGCCCCATTTCCTGACTTCAACTTGTGGCATTCTTTAGCATAATGCCTGGATTTGTTACAATTGTAACAAATTACCTTGGGGTGGGCTCCACCAGGTTTTTAGCGGCATTGCTCCTTGAAATGACCGGCTTTGCCACATTGATAGCACAATTTAGTCTCTTTTGTTTTCAGCACTTCTCCCCTGCCCAGGGATCTCTCAACATCCACCTGTAGGCCAGCCACGAAATCCTGGAAGGGCTCATCAGGACCTTGTTTAATCTGGGTCACGAGGGTATTTGTTTCCCCGAAGCCTGAATCCTATTAAAAGCCCGTTGGGCACATTGGGAGACAGCTGCATACATTGTCATGTCATATCACATCTGATCTTCATTTTTCTCATATTTCCCTGCCCCCACTATCTTATGAAAGTCATCTAGGGGAGTGCGACTCTGCATATCTCTAACAAAGCTCTTTGCGATATCTGCAAACAGAGTTATCCATTGCAGGGTTTCTGCTGGCTTAAGGCATACCTTAGCAATGGTTTTCCAGTCATTCGGGGTCAGTACCTGACTATCGGCCAGGAGGGCCATCAGTTCCCTGACATAGGGGGATTCAACTCCATAAGTACTAACTGCCTCTTTTAACTACTTAAACTTCTTCCATTCTAAAGGGGCCCAGGTCCTCCCTTCGTCGGATTCAAACACCGGGCAGGCATCTAGCCATGCCTTGGCGTCCATATCTCCTTCTGCCACTGCCTTCTGGAGCATTTGTCCTAGCCTGGTTGGGGGGTCCCCCATGGCCCCATAAGAGGGAGCCGGAGGAGCGGACGGGCCGTTCTCCTCAAAAGGGAAGTCTGGGGGAGGGGGTCACCCCTCCACATAGCTTTCCTTGCTACGGCTTCCTGCTTTCTTGCTCCTACTCTCCTGCTCCTGCCCTCCTGCCCGGCCTTGCTTTCTTTTCCCTTGCTTATTCTCCCATTCCCTGTTTCCAGTGTCCTCTGCCTCACTCCCTGATTCTTCCTCACTACTGATTTCCGCTTCTTTCACTCTTTTATATACTTCTTTCCCTAGCACCTCCCGATCCGGGACCTTAACAAACATCTGTCCCATCTTCCTTCCTTCACCCTATTAGCTACGGGTCTCGTCTCTCTTCCTGCGACCAGACCAGCTGATCCTCGGGGCCTCTGGCCTATTTCCTCCGCCCCACGTTGGGCGCTACTTGTGCTGGTCGCGCCGTGCACTCTCCTCCTATAAGGAGCAGGCTGCCAGAGTCATACTTACCAGTCTTCAGTGCCCACCCGGATAAACACAGAGACGAGCCAATCAGGAGGTGCAAACACTCGAGCTTTATTCAGAGGCCATCACAGCAAGGCCAAGCAGGAAGGCCAGAGCAAGAGAGCAGGAGCAAGAGAGAGCAAGCTCCGATCTCTACTGTTCCTTAAGTACCTACTTAGCCCCTCCTCCTGAGCCCGCCTACTAGTCATAGATTGTAGGATCAGATACCGGAAGGGGATGTCTGGGTTTAGCGCACCAAGGGAGAGGAAGTGACGCAGGAGGCTAGGACCGGATACAGGAAGGAGACGTCTGGGTTTAGTGCATAGACAAAGGGAGAGTACGTGACCCAGAAAGTCAGGAAGGAGACGTCTGGGGTTGACGTTGCACCTAGGGAGAGGACTAGACAAAGGGAACTCGTTCTCTGCCATCCCACTCCCACGTGGCACAGCCCCCTGCCTCAGGAGCATGTGCTCCGGCTACTTTCTTGTATCCTGTTCCTTCCCCAGCTTATCACAGCTCCACATAGCACTGCCCACTGCCTCAGGAGCGTGAGCTCCAGTTACTTCTCCGTATCCAGTTCCCATCCCAGTTCACCACAACTCCACCTAGCACAGCCCCTGCCTTGGGAGCGTGAGCTCCGGTTACTTCCTAATATCTTGTTCCTACCCCATCTTGCCACAACTGTCACTTGGCAGTAGTCAACATCAGACAATCCCTCACAGAGAATGAAAGATAACATAGTGTCTGAGTCAAGAAGACTCATCTTCCTGAGTTCAAATCTGACTTCAGACACCAACTAGCTGTGTGATCCTGGACAAATCACTTAACCCTGTTTGACTCAGTTCCTCATCTGTCAAATGAACTGGAAAAGGAAATGGCAAACCATTGTAGTAACTTTGCCAAGAAAACCCCAAAATTCGGTCACAAAGAGACAGACATGACTGAAATGAATGAACAACAAAAACAGGCACAAAAAATAATTAAATGCAAGGTAGTTTGAGAGGAAGGACATTAGGAGTTGTGGGGAGGGGGGTGTCATTAGAAGGGCTTTATACAGAAAATGTTGTTTGACCTGCATATTAAAGGAAAGCAGAGTTAAGGAGGAAGAGCATTACAGGCATGTGGGACAATCAGTGCCAAGACACAGAGAGGGGAAATGTCTTGAGACAGAGAAAAGGTCAATTTGACTAGCTTTGCAGAATGTAGGAAGGTGAGTAATGTCCAATAAATCTGAGAAGGTAGTTGGGACTGAGTTTTGTAAGACTTTGAAGGCTAAATAGAGGAATTTATATTTTATACAGGGAATAGAGGGTTGGGCCTTAGAGTCAGAAAGATCTGAGTTAAAACCTCAGACACTTACTAGCTATTTTACCCTGAACAAGTGACTTCACCTCTGTTTACCTCAGTCTCTTCAACTGTTAAATGGAGATAATAATAGCACCTATTTCCCAGGGTTGTTGTAAAGATCAAATGAGATAATTGTAAAGTACAGAGCCTAGCACATGGTAGATGCTATTTAAATGCAGTAGTGGTGGCAGTAGTTGCAGTGGTAGTAGTGGTAGTAGTAGTAGTAGCAGTACTAGTAGTAGTAGTAGTAGGACAATAGGAATCACTGGAGTTGGTTGAGTAGGGAAGTCCCCCAGTCAGATCTGGGCTTAAGGAATATTACTCTGTCAGTAGAAAGCAGGGTTGACTGTAATGGTAAGAGACTCAGAAAATAAGAACAATTTAGGAGGTTGTTGCAATAATCTCGGCTAGAAGAGATGAACAGAGATTTTAACTGTGAGTAGAGAGAAAAGCTTAGATGCAAGAGATGTTGTGAATGGAGAAATAGCCAGATCTAGCAACTGATTGGTGAAAAAAAAATCATAATAGACTATACTTAGGTTTTATATGGATCAGATGGGGGGGTATTATATTTAGACCAACTTATAGGAAAAATATGATAGTGTACAATCAATTTACCTTAACTCTTATAAGTTATCTTGAATAAAATGTTCATTTGACTTTACTATGGCTAGACTTTCCCTTGTCTTCCCAGAAACTCTCTCTCTTTCTGAAGGATTCAGACTACTTGCCATGAACCCTGAACCTGGATGATCATTCAAAGAAAATCCTATGCTGATAAGTTTATTTTTGACTTTTAAAGTCAAGCAGACCCTCTGCTAAGAGTTCCAGGAAAACCAAACTAGCTGAGAGACAGAGAGCAGTTAATGATCCCTTACTAATGCTCAGGGTTGGAATGTGGTCAGTTCACACTTGCAGTCAACTCCGATTATCTGGATGATAACCACTTGATAAATTATCTCTAACAAAATTTCTCCCAAGATACTTTCTGTTTCTCACTCAAGATGTGTGCTGGTATAGCGGGGAAATCACTTTCTCTGGAATCAGTGGGTATCCATTTAAATCCCATCTTTGATATTCAGGAGTTGTAACATTAAAGGAGTCACTGACTTTCCTTGGGCCTGTTTCCTCATCTGTAAAATGAGGGGGTTGGACTATATATATGGTCTTTGAAGTCTCTTCTGGATCTATGATCAAAATGATTCTTTTTTTTTTTTTGCTTTTTGGTAAGGCAATTGGAGTTAAGTGACTTGTCCAGGGTCACACAGCTAGTAAGTTACAAGTGTCTGAGGCCACATTTGAACTCAGGTCCTCCTGAATCCAGGGTTAGAGCTCTATCTGCTGCACCACCTAGCTGCCCTTCAAAATGAATTTCAGCATTTATATATATCTCTGTATGTGTATATGAATGTCTATGTGTCTCTCTGTATAAATGTATACAGAGATTATGTCTTTCTATATGTGTCTGTATATATGTCAATATATATATATATAGGGAGACTATAGGCATATATGTCTATGGATATAGAGATATTGATGTCTCTTTATATATGTATATCTATAGAGACATGTATATATGTGTATAGCACAATACATAGTCTCAAGATGGGCATATAAAGACATACACATACATACATACATACACACTAATGAGAGATAGTCATAGTACAGTTGGATAGGCAACTGATCTCAGAATCAGTGAGACCTAAGACAAGTCATTTCACATCCCAGCCTGTTTCTGCATCTCCAAAATCACGAAATTATACTAGGAAATCTCCAGGGATTTTCCTGACTGAAGAAACAACCAATAACAATGATGTGTAAGAAACAGTAAAGTAGCTGGGAATGGTGGTCCATATTGCAATTCCAGGTAGCTGGAATTGGTGGCTCCAGACTGAGCCTGGTGGATCTCTAGATCTCAGGCATGCTGAGCTACAGGGGGCTAAGCCCATTGAGTGTCCACACTGCTTGGCACCAGTACAGCAAGCTCCTGGGATAGAAGGGTCACTAGGCTGCCTAAGGAGGGATGAATACCAGTTCATCCAGGTGAGAAGTGGAGCAAGTCAAAGCTCCCATGCTTATCAGAAGTGGCTGCTGCACTTCTAGTCTGGGAGAGATGGGGAGCCCTAGTCTTTTTTTTCACATTTTTATTTAAAGTTTTGAGTTCCAAATTCTATCCTTCTCTCCCTTCCCCATTCCCTGAGACAGTAAGCAACCAGATATAGGTTATATATGTGCAATTATGTAAAACATTTCCACATTAGTCATTTTGTACAAGACTTGAATAAAAGAAAAAAAATGAAAGAAAGAAAGTGAAAAACGGCATGTTTCAGTCTGTATTCAAACAATATCAGTTCTTTTTCTGGAGGCAGATAGTATGCTTCATCATCAGTCCTTTGGGATTGTCTTGGATCATTATATTGCTGAGAATAGTTCTTTATCAAACAGTATTGCTGTTACTGTGTACAATGTTTTCCTGGTTCTGTTCACTTCACTTTGCATTAGTTCATGTAAATCTTTCCAGGTTTTTCTGAAATCATCCTGCTTGTCATTTCTTATAGCACAGTAGCATTCCATTACAATCATATACCACAGCTTGTTTAACCATTCCCCAATTGATGGGCATTCCTTCAATGTCCAATTCTTAACCACCACAAAAAGAGCTGCTATAAATACTTTTATACAAATAGGTCCTTATCCCTTTTGGGGGGATGTCTTTGGGATATAGACCTAGTGATGGTATTGCTTAATTAAAGGGTATCCACACTTTTATAGCCTTTTGGGCAAAGTTCCAAATTGCTCTCCAGAATGGTTGGATCAGTTCACAACTGAAATGATCCAACCATTTTGGACAGCAATTTGGAACTATGCCCAAAGGGCTATAAAAATGTGCATACCCTTTGACCCAGCAATATCACTTCTAGGATTGTATCCCAAAGAGATAATAAAAATAGGAAAAGGACCCACATGTATAAAAATATTTATAGCAGCTCTTTTTGTGATGACCAAGAATTGGAAATTGAGGAGATGCCCATCAACTGGGAAATGGCTAAACAAGTTGTAGTATATGAATGTAATGGAATACTATTGTGCTGTAAGAAATGATGAGCAGGCAGACTTCAGTAAAACCTGGAAAGACTTAATATAGACTGAAGCTGAGAGAAGTGAGCAAAACCAGGAGAACATTGTACACAGTAATAGCCACATTGTGCAATGACTAACTTTGATGGACTTAGCCCTTCCTAGCAATGCAAGGATCTAAGACATCGCCAAAGGCCTCATGATGGAAAATGCTATCCACATCCAAAGAAAGAACTGTGGAGTTTGAATGCAAATTGAAGCACACTATTTGCTATTTTTTTCTTCTTGTTTTGTTTCCTCTTTCTGATGGTTCCTCCTATTGGTTCGAATTCTTTCTGACAACATGACTAATGTGAAAATATGTTTAATAGGAATGTATATGTAGTGCCTATATCAGATTGTGTGCCATCTTGGGGAGGGAGAAGGGTAAAGAGGGGAAGAAAAATGTAGAACTCAAAAGCTTATGGAAGTGATTATTGATAAATCAAAATAAATCAATAAAAATATTAAATACAAAAAACTCATGCATAAAGAGATTAATTTTATTATACATGAGTACAGTTAGACTCACTTTCAACTCACAATTCTCAATTTTGCTTCTTAACCACAATCAATAAACATTTATTAAATGCCTGCTATATGCCAGGCACTATGCTAAGTCTAGCTAACTCTGATTATCAAAAGTTAAATGAAAAGGAACTGCTCCTTTCCAGAGCAGTTCATTGCACTCCATTGCCTTGGTGTTTTTCTCATATCCTCATCTGCCATATATCTTTTTTTTTTGTTTCATTTATTGTCTCAATTTAGATTTGCATAGAGATGTTCATTTTGTGTCTCCAACATGAAGTTTGTGGTTAGCATTTATTATTATTAATTTTAATAGTTCCATATGCCAATGAAATCACAATTTCAATAAAATTTTTAATAGTGTTATGTATTTTGACCCAGTTTGTATTCATAATTCACAAAATGCTGATCATCCAGACTTTGATAAAGTTGGATGGACAGCCTATAGAACTGATCCATTAGTACATATTTCTTGAGCAGATACTGCAAATGGACAGTGAGGTGAGCCCAAAGTTAAAAAGGAAGAGGAGAGGGAGCTGAATTGCTTTTAGGAAAAATTCGCAATGTTATTAATGATCCCAAGCTTCTCCCTAAAACAACAGCAACAGCAGAAGGAGCAGTAGCAGTAACAGTAGCAGCAGCAGCAGCAGCAAATCATCTTTTTAACATTAATTTTGTTCTGGTGATGCCATTTGGCAGCAAATGATGGAACATTGCGATCTCAAAAGAATCAAAAGTGTAAGTTACCCAAAGGGTGATGAAGAGATGAATAATAGCTATAAATAGGCTGCAGCATAATTACCAGGAAAGAATTACCTCTAAGAATCTGCGTAAAAGATTTGTATCATTGAGATGTATGACAAGAAAAGGAGGCAGGTCAGTCATGTAAGCAAGAATAAGGATAACAGATGGATAACCCAACCCAAGGTCTCTGGTCATGGTAATGTCAAAAGAGCTAGAGATGTATAATTGTGTACAATTTTGTGTGTGGGTATATACACATGCACACACACCTATATAAACAAACTGTACATAATAAAGAGTCATAGTTTCATATAATCTTCTTTTCCTGTTCTTTTTTGTCTATCTTCATGTTGTTGATGTTTGCCAAGCTCATTAAAAAAGAGAGAAAATTTGGGGTCGGGGGCAAAAGGGTTAGACAGAGGGTTCTGAGATATTGAGTGGTTCCTGTTGGAGGACTGATAGCAGGACCTGGACAAGTATTGTACAGATGAGAAGGTATGTATGGATTTCAACCTGCACCCACATCAATGAGAGCAAAAATCCATCAAAGTTTTGAAGGGTCTTTGTGTAGCACAATTCACTCTAATTCATTTTAATTGGTATGATACAAGTTCCTTTTGAATCCTATTCAAAGAGCTCTCTTCCTGGAAGAAGCTGGAGGCTTAGAAATTAGACCCGGGAAGGGACTTTAGAGGCTACCCAGTCCACCCCCCTCATTTTACAGATGAGGAAACTGAGGCTTAGATTGGTTAAATGACTTAGACTTCGATACTACCCTATTACCCACAACATCCATCCCAATGAATTATTTTATTGAGGTTTTAGTTCATTATTTAGAGAAACAGCAACCATGGTAAGATGACTTTAGGAGATAAATAGAATTTTACTCTAAACCTACTGGGTATATATTTTATCTTAATCAGGTTATGATGGAGAAAGGAAAGCAGAAGTCTGCACTGCAAGTCCCTTTTCAAGGGAGGGTCCCTACACTGCCATGCCCTTGGAGATTTATTTACACATGCTCTGTTTCTGCTGACATTGCCTCCTCTCTGGAGACTTCCTCATTCTATAAAGTTCTCAGTCTTCCTACCTAGGGTCTTGGGATCACAGTTGTTAAAATACATCTTGTCAGTAACTAATTAAGGAATACTTGGAGCACCTGTCAGAAAGAGAGGTCAGCATTATCACTATCATTTTTTTTAATAGGAGAAAACTCCAAACCCCAACTAAAAATTTAAGTGACTTCCTTCTTATTTCTGAATGTTATAATGTCAGTCACTATTTAAAATAAGCCCCCTAGTGCAATACTAAATCATAGAAGCATGACTTTTCAATGATTCTAGTACCTTTGCTTATTTATCTAGTTAAATATTAGATCCAGCTGCTCATTTGCATTTCATTCTCTTGTTTGTACTTTATCTAAAAATGAAAGAATTGTGTACCTGTGTGAGTCAATCCCCAGTATTTATTGAGTAACTACTGGCTACCGAGGAGGCAAAAGAGGGAAATGAGAAGAAAAAACAAGGAAAAAGAAAAGAGATCTTTTTCACCCTCCAAGGGAATTTGCAATTTAATAGAAGGGAAAGGGATAAACATATATGTCTATGGACACAGATAAGTGAGCAAGACACTCAATAATTGCCATTCCTAACAATTGCAGTGTTGCTGAGAATGGTACCAGGTGTAGCTAACCTAAGAAAGTTCTTTAAAAAGGGAGGTTTAAGAGGAAGGGAGGGACATACTTTAGTGTAGGGGAAAGGGTGGGAGGAATGGCATGTGTTCTGGCTCAGAGGTGAGAGAGAATGAGTCATGGATAGGGAATGACATTTGATAGTTTAATGAATTTGTGATCTCTTCAATGTGGGTAATTCTTCTACCTTACAACCCATCCACACCTTTTGATCATGGGTAACTCTTGGCCATTTCCTCCCATAAATTCTCCCCCCTGCCCCAATGTGACAGATGCTTTCCCCTGTATCTCTTGATATTTCAAGGATACCAGCAGAACATAATGATTATTTCTAGGTTATCCCTCAGTCTCCAGGCATGGTGAACTCACCTCATTGTCTAATCACCACCACTGTCAGAGAGAGAAAGAGAGAGAGAGAGAGAGAAAGCATGGTAGGGTGGGTTTAGAGTAGGAGGACCATGGTTCAAATCCTGCCATTGCTACTTATTACATCTGTGACCTTGGGTAATTTACTTAACCTCTCAGGCCTCAGTTTTCTCATCTATAAAGTGAGGTTGGACTAGTTTATCTGTAAGGACCCTTCTAGCTACAGTGCTATGATCCATATGTTTTATGTCCTTTATACCAATTCTCCTGCCCAGCTATATATTATCAATGTGTCATCATCTACCTTGTACCTTTCCATTGCCCTCTGGATGACCCGAAGTTTTAAGGCTTTGGAGCCTAGGGTGTTCACTGAAATATATTGACATTGAAATGAGACCTTTGTTTCAGGAAGAATCTTGGGATCATTACCAATGCAATTTCCCAAAGGAAGCCCAGCCTCCTCCTATTTAATTCTGGATGCAGTTCTTTGTCCATTTTTGATGTCTGTCCATCGTGTACATAGTGTGGGATCAGCTTTATGAGTTGTGCATTCAACTGCATATCTATCCTGGTTTGGAAAATAGGCATTCTTCCTCCACTTAATTTTTCCTATATAGACTTTTGAATGATTATGAGTCTCATTTTAGAGGTTCTATAACATTCTGAAGTTTGAGGAAAATAGCACAATTTTGTCCATAAACAGGAGCATCTAGGAAGAAAACCACTAGTACTTTGCATGCTGTAAGACCAAGGCATATTTCTTTTATTGATACAACTGACCATATTGGATAGACTCAGTTCAGAAGATTCTTGACATCAAGAATCTCTCAAAATGGTTGAGTAAAGCAAAACTTTATTTTTTTAATCTTGGGGAAATAAAATAAAATGTCGGGAGGAATAGCATCAAATGGCAGGTGGAGTGCAAAAGGAGGAACATAGATGAACAAATCTATAGAAATATTCATTTAATCAATAAACGTATTCAGAGTCAAACTTCTAATGCCTTCTATGAGAGCCTTCAGAAACAGGTACAATATTAACAGATGGTGGATTATCAAAAATTACACAAATGAGTAGCACAAGCCTAGAGACAAGGGACTTTCTTAGAGTCCCCCAGGATTTAAATACCTAACCTATCCAGAGCCCTTTGCACTAGTGCTAAGTTTCTAGAAGTACAACAATAAGAGATTGTGATAGGGACAATATCTGTTGGAGTACTAGCCATGCATACCAAGCTCATTTTCCCCTGAAAGACAGGAAAGCTGTCCCCAAGACTTGATTGGTCCATGAAACTAGGGCTCTATCCATTGACATGACTTCCTAGTTACCTAGAGACTAAAAAGGTCATTGACCCTCGTACTTGACTGCTAGAGGAATCAACGTGCCCTTCTGACCAAACCCATTTTTATTTGGAGACAAGGTCAGGCTGTTGTCTACTGAAACCAGTGCTTCCTGAGAATCCTTTCCACACTATTTTTAAGTAAACTTCCTTTTTACTAAATGTTTTATGGTCAGCAAATATCTTATTTCTTTCCAATCCTGAGTCTGAATCACTAGAGCAGCCTGAGTCAGGCCTAGCCCAGGACATAGACCTACCACCTAAGGGGCCTATGCTCTTCATCCCATAGTATCCTTCATTCATCTATACTCTGTGGTGGATTTCCTACATTACAGTGACAAATACCTTTATCAAGTATATGTCTCCCTATCTTGTGCCTCACTTGATATTAATACTCAGAGAGTCCTTAAAATTATCTCTTGTTATATCTTTTAAGGAATATCGATTTTGATGTAAGGATATGAGCATTTGAATGGCCTATTTTCATATGAAAAAGTCAGGAAAGATACTTGGGACTGGAAGAGACAATTGACTTGCCCCCTAGACATGGATAGCCTATGAGATTTTAAAACTCTTCAGGGGATCAGAAGACATAAAGGTGAGCCTAGAGCAAGGATGCTGCTAAGACTCCAAGACTTAGGGAGGGTTCCTGGTGGTCCTAGGGTAAGAGTTCTAGTTGTCCCTGAAAGAACCTATCTTGGGACCAGAAACTGAAGCTGCTAAAGACTGTTAGCCAAGCAGCTCAACCTAGCAGGAGTGCCAAATCCAGAGAGGAGGAGATAAGAACATCAGCACCGAGGTGCAAGTTGTCCCTCCACACTTGTTCACCATATGAAGGGTTTTCATTCATGAGCTATACTTGTTCATTATCATCACTGATGGTTGTATTTACAGGTGAGTGAACCATAAATCTGAGGGGCAATGCTCATCAATATCAGTCCTGTTACTATGATGCTCCAATAAATTTGTTCTAAGCTAATTAAGTCCTCTGCCCAGGCATCCCAGTATATTCTGGAAGAATACATTACACACACACACACACACACACACACACACACACCTCACCCCCCCACCCCCTACCCCCACTCCAACACATACAAGAACTGGAAGTTTTCTTTTACCATTGTAGCCAATGGGAATGCTTCTGCAGAGTGTACCAGCATACCTGTCTCATACCCTATGTACATCCATAGTTCTTGGACTACCTGTTGAAAGGTGAATATATCAATGGGGGGGGAATTAAATCCTATAGTTTTAGTAGAGTATACCCATAGAGTACCCTGAACCTGAAGTAGTCATCTTCTAAAAAACTCAATCTGAAAATATAAATGGAAAGCAGGGGCTGCACAAATGACACTAATGAGCTACATTTTGTTAGAAGGGGCAGTTTTTCTTATCTGCATTAAATGCTTTTTTAGAGTTAATGAGTATCATCATAATGGGATCTTACATTTTCTACAAGTTTCAATTCATTCCATAACTGTAAAGATGTAGTTGTCTACTGTAAAAATATGAGCTTTTTCACTTGACATTTAAAGTCTTTTACATCTCGCTCCAGCCCACCTGGAGGCCTCTAACCACCCTTCAAGGGTTATTTCATGTTGCATTCCTTCATGAAATCTACATTCCAGTCTAACTGGCCTATATGCTGTTCATGGAACTCAGAATTTCATCTCCATCCTTAGTGCTTCTTCATGGATTATCCCCCATGTCTGGGGTGTCTTCCTTTCTCCCCTCCCCCTCTTAGAATCCCTAACTTCCTTGAAGACCCAATTCACATATCACATCCTATAAGAAGTTTTCCTGATTCCAGTTATTATTCCCTCCTACCTCAAATTATTATGTAACTTATTTATTTTCATGTTGCATCTCCCCAGTAGATAAACCCAAAGTAAACCCCTTGAGGACCCAGGAACTGTTCTTTTTTTTTCATTTTTCATTTGTATTTGTATCACCTAGCATACTATCTTGAACACAGTAGGCACTTAATAAATATTTATTGGATTGGTTTGGAGAATATCATTTATATAAACCCGGCTGTTTCCTTCTTTTACCAGCCAGGGGCATCCTTGATGAAAATTATTCTACATCTTTAATGTGGATTGTTCTCATAAAGATTTTACAGAGAAAGTAAAATAGGCAAATGAATTGGTAGTTATTACTAGTTCTTAAGTTGTCTTTTTTTTTAAATGGCAACAAAATTTTTTATCATCCTCTTCTTTCAGGTATCTTGAGAAATTTTCCATCAGTTTCTTCTAAACTATGTTTCTCTACAGACTTCCTCTGTGTAACTGGTCTAGTCCAATTGTTTTTTTTTTTCCTCCATCTTTGTTTTCCTTCGTCCCATCTTCATGTTATATCCCAGGCGCTATTATCTTAGAGTCCAAATGTTGTGGCTCCACTATCACCTGTGGATAAAGAAATTTGTTAAGAAAATTTTTATAGGTCTGTCCCATTTTTATCTGTTCATTGTCTTTTTTCCAATCTCCTTCTTAAATTCCCTTAGGATGACCTACCTAAGTTGTTGTTATTTTTGTTGTTTTGTTTGTTTTACCAAGCTTTCTGTGAACTTGTTTCCCATCCACTGTTTCTGTTTTATGGGAAAATACTACTTATAATATTCTCCTATCCTCTTCCATAAGATTTTGCAAAGGAGTTTATTTCTTAAGCCAATATTATTCTTGGCTTCCATTCCTCTCTGCTCAACACAGAGATTAATTGCTTGGCAGAGATGGTTTCTGGGAATGGTTAGAAATCAAGTTAGTGTAATTCTAAAACCAATGGTCCCTCAGCAGAGTTCATTGTATCATAGTTTCAGAGCTCAAAGTGGGACTTAGAATCCATAGAGTCCAATGCCCTCATTTTAAAGATAATGAAACAAAAGCATAGAGAAGTTAAATGATTCACAAGGCGTGATAGAGCTAGCAAGTGTCCCAGGTGAAATTTTAACCCGTCTTCCTGATTTCAAGTCCTATGCTCTACTCATAACATTATGCCCTTAATTTTTTTTCTCTCTCAATCATTTCAATTATCTCTGTCTTCTAAAATGCAAAAGCCATTTATATACATAATAGGCAGCTAGATGACACAGTAGATAGAGCCCAGTGGCTTGTAATCAGGAAGACTCTGGCCTCAGACACTTTCCAACAATGTGACCCTGGACAAATTACTTAACCCTATTTGCCTCAGTTCCTCATCTGTAAAATGAGCTGGAGAAGGAAATGGCAAACCATTCCATTATCTTTTCCAAGAAAACCCTAAATGGGGTCTTGAAGAGTCGTACCTGACTGAAATTACTGAACATCAACATACATAACACTTTAATAAGGAAATTTTCTTCCAGCTGCAGAGATACCTAAGAATGCCATGGTATTTATAAGGGATTATGGAATATTGTTGGTGGTACCTACAATGGTGCATCATGGGATTTTTCTGAATACATCAGATTATAGGACAGGGTCTATCTCCATAGTTCTTTGTTTGGCAGGGAAGTTCTCCAGAGTAAAATTTGAAGATTAGGGGAGCTAATTTGAAGATATGGGGAACTAAGTTGGAAGCAAAAGCTAACTCTGTGTCATCTCTGCTGCCTCCCTAACACCTCTGAAATTGTAATTTCTACTTAGAGAAATTGAGGGGAAGAAGTAAAAGAAGAGAGGAATTATAAGAAATCTCACAAACTCCCACTCCCATCATAAGAATTCTATGACTTAATGAGACCTCATTGGTGAGTTTGAGACTTAATATTGCAGCAAAGGATGAGGTACTATGGAAAATCTGGAGCCCAAGTCACTCAGCCTTTCCCATATTTTTTACCCACTCACAGGAGTTTCTTGGCAATTGGAGCTCATCAAATTCAGGTCTGAACTTATGTGGCACATAGTTGAGGAATGTAAACACATACTTGGAAAGCTATAGCAATACCTGTCACGAATATGGGATAAAACATTGGAGTAAGAAATTACTAAGTAAATACCTTAATTCCTCTATACATTCTGGTTTATGATTTGACATATTTTCAGGAAAATAGTTAAGAAGCCTAACAGGTATGGTCTGTTAATTATGACAGTGTCCTATTCTGTCAAATGAGAAAGAAAAAATTTATTTTAATGTGGTTTATTAGGGAAATACACACATAAGCAAGGTTTTAACTCATAAAATAATAGAATTTTTACATCTGGGAAGGACTGCAGATATCTGGTACAACTTGCTGATTTTATTAATTAGTACACCAAGGTTCAAAAAAGATAAAATCAAGGTTGTGTAGATTATTAAGCAGCAGATAGAGGATTTTGACCAAGAGTTCTTAAACTAGGGTCCATAGATCCTCAAAGGTCCATGGATAGATTTCAAGGAGTTCATGAACTTAGATAGGAAAAAAATTTCATCTTTATTTTCTTTCACCTGTAACAGAAAATTGGCTTTTCCTTCAATTATTTAAAAACATTCTTCTGAGAATGGGTCTATAGGCTTCATCAGACTGCCAGAAAGGACCATGACACCCACAAGCTTAAGAACTCCTGAAACAGTGGTCTTCTAACTCTTAGTTCAATACTCTTTCCACTACACCATATTGCCTCTCCTTCTGTGCATTGTCATAACAGGGAAAACAAATTATTAAGCTAAAGTAGCTCCCAAGTAATTGCTTAGTGGGTGGGGGTGGGAGAGGAAAGAGGCCTTCTCCCAGAGGTGTGCTGGAATTAAATCTAACTGGCTTGCCAATTGTTTTATTTTTCAGTGTGAACATTTACACCTTGGAAATCAGCAGTCCTTATAAAGCAGGGCTTGATTTACTGTTTTGTTGGTTATCTAGTTTTAAGACAGTTATGGGAAAATATTAATAATGTAGCTTAAATTTTAAAATGTATTACACGCATTTTTTTTCTAGAGAGCCCTGTTGTTAAACATTTACCAGCTTACCCCGAATTGTTCTATAAACATTGTTTGAGCTCAGCAGGAGTGAGATAGAAGTCTTAGAGAATGAAGTCATCACTATACGGGAAGTCTAGTAAATGTAGGCCAATAATAATAATGTAACTGTGATTATCCAGTTTCTCCCTTCCCTCACCCCCTCACCAAGGTTAGGTTTGTACATCTCACCCCCTCCTCCATGGTTCTTTAGTACCCTTAAAGGAGGTTTGAGATATCTAGTCTCTGTTATTGGCTCAAGCCCCTATTGATGGTATTCCCCTCCTCCATTTTCGGGGTCCTCTTTAATCCATTTAATCATTTAACAGTCAGATTACTTTCACCAAGAACTATTTATTTCAAAGGTACAATAACAACAAATATATACATATTCTCCACCCCATCACTTTGGGCAGGTATAAATACCCCCTATGCCTCCTCAGTCTGGGGAGAGGGGAGGGGATCAAATTCATATATTAAGCGAAGTCCTGTTTAGATAGCATCAGTCTCACCAAGCTCCAAGTCCAAATTCCCTCTGGCCTCAAGTCCCAGCAGTTTAGTTTCTCAGGACTTCTCTGCTGGGCTGGCTACACTATCCAGCCTGAAATTCAGTCTCCAAGGTCATCATGGCTAGAGTGTGGGTCTAGGGACTCCACTGCTTGTACCTAGGATTGAATAGGACAAATGAAATAAACTAAAACCCCATGCCTGATTCTCAGAACCACAGGGACTAAAGTGAATAACTTTTCCCCCTTCAACAGCTCAATTCCTGGTGCTCGCGCTATAGGTGAACAGGATCTTCACCACCCTGGACACTACTGAAAAGAGTGCCTGGTAGTCTGGTAGTTTTAAAGCCATAGCGTGTTCTGCAACAGATGCAACCAATGAAAAAGGTTGCTCCCACTCACATGGTAGTGGCACACAGAATGTTTTCTCCCAAGAGCAGGTCTCTCTATGTCAGGTGATCTAGGCTTGCTCAAAGCCCAGTCACAATAATAATAATTGGAATTTATATGGTATTTTGAGGTTAGCGAAGTTCTTTACATCCATTATCTCATTTGAGCCGCACAACATCCCTGCCTCCACTCTCATCCCACTCCCTTCCCTACTTAATTTGTTGTTGTTCAGACATTTCTGACTCTTTGTGGCCCCATTTGGAGTTTTCTTGGCAAAGATACTGGAGTGGTTTACCATTTCCTTCTCCGGCTCATTTTACAGATGAATAACTGAGACAAAAAAGGTTAGGTGACTTGCCCAGGGTCACACAGTTAGTAAGGGTTTGAGGCTAGATTTGAATTTAGGAAGAAGTCTTCCTGACTTCAAGCCCAGGACTCTATCCACTTCACCACCTAGCTATCCAACTTGATTACCCTGATTTAAAACTGCAGGAATATTGTCTCACTCCCATTCCTAGAAGTTGCAATGGATAGATACTAGGCTAGGGACCCAGTAGCATCATGTTCCTTCCCCCTACACCAGAGGTGCTCAAAATCACAAATCTGAAATTTAAAAGGAACTCTTTCAATTACTTGTACATCATCTCCTTCTTATACTCAGACCCACATAAAGGCCCCCTACCTCTCTTAAAGGAGTTTCTATTTTAAAATGGCCTTGAGACTTATGATGAAAAATGCTATCCATCTCCAGAGGAAGAACTGATGGAATCTCAATACAGATTGAAGCATTTTTTTTTTACTTTCTTTATTTTTCTTATTTTTTTTTTAAATTTTGGTCTATGTTTTCTTTTACAACATGATAACATAGAAATATGTTTTGCATGACTACACATGTATAACCTATATCAAATTGCTTGCATTCTCAATGAGGGGAGCAGGGGGAGGGATAGAATTTGGAATTCAGTTTTAAAAATGAATGTTAAAAATTGTTTTTACATGTAATTGGGGAAAATAAAATGCTAAATTAAAACAATAAATTGGCCTTGAATATATTAGATGTTTAATAAATAGTGCCTCCTTCAGAACTTAGCATAATGTCTGATACATAGTAAATGCTTACTAAGTGCTGAATTGATTGATTTTGGTGAATTGAACTGAATCAAAAGATAGAAGAAATAGTTGTAAACTTGTGATCCAACTTACTTTGATACTGCTTGCTGTGCAATTCTGAATGAATGGGCCATTGTTTTTTAGAAAATAGTGAGACCGGCCAAGAAAACTGTCAAAGATGATGGTGGACCAGGACCCTCCTGCAACCACCCTCCCTACCCTCATCACTCTTCCACACACTTTTCTATTTTAGAATGATAATAGTAAGGGGACAGAAAGGGGGAGAAGATAATTGAAAATGCAACACATGAAGTGTTATTTAGATTTAGTAAGCCTTCCTGTTTTGCTATTTTTAGAGTAAAAAATGTTAGTTTTTTAAAGGTCAAAAAAGGAACTATGATATCCAAAGTACAATGCCTTGCCCAATATGTCTGTGACCTCTGGTTAAATTTGCCAGATTTGCTGATATTTTGTTAAATCGGTTGTAGTTTTCTTTTCTTTTAATTCTTAAGACTTCCCAGTTGCATTTTGAAAAATGGGATTTTCATTTATCTATCACCCCCCCATAATTATAATGAACAAATGAATGAAATAGTATTTATTAATCACTTGCTATGCATAAAACATATTACTGATGAGGTTACCCCAATTTTAAGGGTCCCTTACCCCTCACTTCCATTTAACTACTTAGTCAAATTAGCTTTTACAAAGGAATATTTACTTCAAAGTAATAATAAGAACAAATGCTAAGTGCTAGGGATGCATAAAGAAAAATAAGAATTATAAGATAAAGTCACACTCAGAAAGCATTGTCATCATTACATGAGCTAAATGAAATATCTTTACCTAGCTCCCTATAAGATCATCTCATTTTTAATAAATATTGTTTCAACAAGTGTTCTTTTAAAAAGGGGATTTTCAATCTCATTTGAAAGGTTCACTGAAAACATGGCTCCTTATAGACTTCATCTCAGTGAATGTTGGGTAGACTCTTATAGTGGCTGCACCTAAATAATGAACATTTCTGTATGTTGTAATAGAATGCCTATAGTGCATAGTAAGAAATCTCTTGAATAAGCTGCTTGAATATCTTTTTTAAATGTTTCCCTATATACAGCTTTTTCAGGAAAACATATTGCCATTATTTTACCCATCCTTGAGGAACCTTGTAGCCTTGCTTTTTCTTTTCCAAGACAATTAAAATTCCATTAAATGAACTTCATTAGCGTATGAAGTATTCCTTGAAACAGCATATGGTAATCTTTGTTATAAGTTTCTCTAATAAAGGTCTCATTTCTAAGATATATAAGGTGCTGATTCAAATTTGTAAGAATAAGAGCCATTTTCCAATTGATAAAAATGGTCAAAGGACATGATGAGGCTTTTTTCAAAAGAAGAAATCTAGGCTATCAAAAAGTATATGAAAAAATATTCTCCAAACAAAACAATTTGTTGTTGTCCAGTACAACTCTTCATGGCCCCATCTAGGGTTTTCTTGACAAAGATACTGAAGTGGGTTGTTATTTCCTTCTCCAGTTCCTTTTACAGATGAGTAACTGAGGCAAACAAGGTTAAGTGACTTGCTCAAGGTCACACAGTTAATAAGTGTCTGAGGCTGGATTTAAACTCAGAAAGAGGAGTCTTCCTGACTCCAGGTCCAGTGATCTATCCACTGTGCCACCTAGTTGCCCCCTCACTAATAACTAGAGAAATGCAAATTAAAACAACTCTGAGGTACCACCTTACACCTATCAGATTGACTAAATTGACAAAAAGGGAAAATGACAAATGTTAGAGGAGCTATGGGAAAACAAGTATGTTAATGTATTTTTGGTGGGGGTGGGGGACAGAGCTTAGATGGTAGAATAGCAGGAAGAAGTACAATGAACTCCCTAGATACCACTCAAAACCTCTCCAAACAGACTTAGAAAAATGCACCAGACTGAATCCACAAGTCACAAGGAGCCATTTTTTCCAGCCCAGGTCCTCATAAAGAAACAGACAGAGAGGTATGTGGATACTGGAAAAAGGAGCAGGAGCAGGAGTACATACACATACCT
Source organism: Vombatus ursinus (assembly GCF_900497805.2). Taxonomy (NCBI): domain Eukaryota; kingdom Metazoa; phylum Chordata; class Mammalia; order Diprotodontia; family Vombatidae; genus Vombatus; species Vombatus ursinus. The sequence goes on along the minus strand of NW_020954604.1, from coordinate 5,235,740 downwards.
GTCCCAATGGTGTACTCCCACTTAGGGACTGAAAAACTGCATACCAGCCAAGTGGAAGTCCCAGATCCAGCATAGAGGAACCTAGACTTGTATAGGGTGCAGTATCAGGCATAAATTGGCTGTAAATAGTCATTGGCTACTCAGTTTTGGGTAGCAGATCCAGGGCAGAATGAAGAGAGGACCTGTGCCCTTAGGCCCTATTGCAGACTGAAAGGATGGAATTCAGAAGCAAGCAGCAGCTATGTGGTTCAGGCCCCAAGAGGAGAGTGAGAGCTCAGTAGTGTAGAAGAGGTAGAAAACCATCAACAAAGAACAAACTCCCTGGAAATTGTCATGGATCAAGTAGCTTCCAATGATTTCATGAAACAAGAAATCATTTTTAAAAAAATCAAAAGACTGCAATAATAGAATAAAATATAAGGTGTCCGATAGTAAAAATAACTGACCAAAAAATGGATGGAGAAAAAACCAAGAGTCACTAGACTACCTGAAAATCAAAGCTTAAGAAAAAGAGCCTATACATCTCATTTCAAGAAATCTTAAAAGAAAATGCCCAGATCTGTAGAACCAGAAGGCATTGGTTCAGTGGATAGATCACTGGGCCTAAAATTAGGAAGAGTCAACTTCATGAGTTCAAATCTGACCTCAGACACTTACTAGTTGTGTGACCCTGGAAAAGTCACTTAAGCCTATTTGACTCAATTTCCTCACCTGTAAAATGAGCTGGAGAAGGAAATGGCAAACCACTGCAGTATCTCCACCAAGAAAACCCCCAAAACAGGTCACAAAGAGTCACACATGACTGAAAACAACTAAACAACAACTAGAACCAGAGGGCAAGGATAGAAGTAGAAAGAATCTACCTGTCATATCCTAGAAGAAAATCCAAAACAAAAACTCCCAGGACCATCACAGCCAACATTCAGAGCTTTCAGGGAAAATAAAAAATATTGTAAGCATCCAGAAAGAAAAGAATTCAAGTATTGAGGTACTGTAGTCAGGATTACTCATGATTTAATAACCACCATTATAAAGAAGTGGAGAGCTTAAAATATGATATTCCAAAAGGCATAGGATATAGGCTTATAGCCAAGAATAACTTAATCTGAAAAACTAAGGATAATGCTACAGTGGGGAGGAAGTGGACTTTTCATGAAACAAAGGACTTCCAAGAAATCCTGATGAAAAGACCAGAATTGTGTAGAAACTTTGAAGTTGAAATATATGAGGTAGTAAAACATAGAAAGGTGAACACGAATGAACAATGATAGAGGTCTAAGCAAGGATAAAACTGCTTACATTCTAAGATGACAAAATGATACATGTCCCCTCTAAAATTTATCATCATCAGAGGTCAGAAAGGGAATTTAATTAGAGAAAGCCTGGGAACAGTTCTGTTATGTCTTTCTGATCTTATAAAAAGAATGGAAAGAGAGGAGAAGAGGAAATATACAGGGAAAGAAAGGGAAAGGAAGGTTAGGAAAAATTATCTTGGGGAGCACAAATAGAAGTTTATAAAAACAGAGGAGGGGATGGGGGGATGACTGACCTTTGAACCTCACTCTCATTCAAACTGATCAAAAGAGGAAAGAATACAGAGAGAGAGAGAGAGAGAGAGAGAGAGAGAGTTGGATAAAGTAATTCATTTCACTCAACCTGGAAATAAGAGAGAAAAGGAAGAAGAGAGAAGGAGAACTTAAAGGGTAGATTAAGGTAGCCAGACATCTCGGAGAATGAAGTCAAATGGACCTGAGGAAGCATTGCCAGCAATAAGGCTAGTACAGTTGATGGGATTCCAGCTGAGCTATTTACAATCCTAAAACATGATGCTGTTAAAGTGTTGCACTCAATTCTCCAGCAAATTTAGAAAACTCCACAATGGCCATTGGATTGGAAAAGACCAGTTTATGTCCCAACCCTAAAGAAAGGCAATGCCAAAGAATGGTCAAATTACCAAACAATTCCCTCATTTCATATATCAGCAAGGTTGTGCTTAAGATTCAACAATCTAGGCTTCAGCAATATGTGAACTAAGAATTATTAGAAGAGCAGGCTGGTTTTTGAAGAAGTGGAAGAATGAGAGGTCAAATTGCCAACATTGACTGAATTGTGGAGAAAGCAAGGAAATTCCAGAAAAACATCTACTTTTGCTTCATTGTCTACACTAAAGTCTTTGACTGTGTAGATCACCAAAAAATGTGGCAAGCCCTCAAAGAGATGGGAGTGTCAGATCATCTTACTTGTCTCCTAAGGAACCTGTATTCAGGCCACAAAGCAGCAGAGCCAAACATGGAACAACTGATTGGTTTAAGATTGGAAAAGGAGTACAACAAGGCTGTAGATTGTCACTTACATGCAGAGTACGCTAGGCAAAATACCAGGCTAGATGAATCAAAAGCCAGAAGAGGGGAGAAATATCAACAATTTTATATATGCAGATGATACTACTCTGATGGTAGGAAGTGAAGAGGAATTAAGAAGCCTCTTGATGAGGGTGAAAGAAGATAGTGTAAAAGTTGGCTTGAAACTTAACATAAAAAACAAACAAACAGATTTTGGCAACTGGTCCCATCACTTACTGGCAAATAGAGGGAGAAGAAATGGAAGCCATATCAGATTTTGTATTCTCAGGCTCAAAGATCACTGTAAACAGAAACTTTAGCAATGAAATTAAAAGATACTTCCTCCTTGGAAGTAAAGCTATGACAAACCGGACAGCATATTAAAAAGCTATGGTTTTTCCAGTAGCAATATATGGCTGTGAGAGTTGGACTATAAGGAAAGCTGAGAGCTGCAGAATTGACACTTTCAAATCACAGTTCTGGAGAAGATATTTGAGAGTCCCTTGGCTAGCAAGGAGATCAAATCAGTCAACAGTTAAAGAAATTAATTCAGGCTATTCACTGGAAGGTCAAATATTGAAACTGAAGCTTAACTACTTTGGCCACATAATGAGAAGGCAGGACTCATTGGGAAAGACCCTGATGTTAGGAAAGGTTAAAGGCAAAAGGAAAGGGAACTGCAGAGGATGAAATGGATAGATAGTGTCATAGAAGCAATGAACATAAACTTAGACTAACTTTGGAAGATAGTGGGCAATAGAAGGGCCTGTATGCTATGGTCCATGGGGTCATGAAGAGTCAGACACAACTGATATGACTCAGCAACAACAAATAAACAATATTTTAAAGGCGAACACTTTTGAAAGACTTTAGAATTCTGATCAATGCAATGATCAACCATGATTTCAGAGGACTTATGATGAAACATACTACCCATCTCCTGACAGAAGAGGTGACAGATGGGCTCAAAGTATAGATGAGAATAAATTTTAGGGAGATATAGCCAATTTGGAAATTTGCTTTGCTTGACTATTCTTTGTAATGGGAGTTTTGTTTTTCTTTCTCAATGAAGATAGAGGAGATGGGAGAAAAAGTAAATTTTTATTGAGTAAAGAAATTAATCAATAAAAATAAAGTCTTAAAAAGAAATGGCATACATAAGAAATATGTGTTCAATGAATGAATGAATGGAACTTCATCATGTTACCCTGAGCTCTTTACAAAGACAAGGAGTGGAAAGTTCATTAGATCTCAGTTTGAATCTAGGCTTTGCAATGTATGAATGAGGCAAATGATTTAACCTCTCTGAACATCAGTTGCTTCATCTATAAAATTAAGGAGTTGCAAGATAAGTGTTTTTACTGGTTAACTAATCATTAACAAACTGGTTAATTAACAGATTGCTAGTAATCACAATCTCAGTCTGCAGAGAGCTGAGGCCAAGCTTTTCTGAATGACAAAGAATATTTACAACAAAAGAAGGAAGTAGGATGGTCAGGGGTAGGAAATCTGAATACAGTACAAGGGCCCACAAGCTCTTTAGTTCTGAAGCCTACCAACAGAGTGGTAATTCCTGGGCATACTGCTGACAGCCCAAAAATATAGGAGAGAAGAGAAAAGGAACTGCTTGGGAAAGTAAGCCTGAGAGAAGAGAAAGAAAAAAGATAAAACACTTGGAATACTTCAATGGAATGGTAAAGTGACACTCACAATTACCTAGGATCTATCTTAAACTGTCTGTGTCAGAAAGAAAAGAAAGACATATCACAGACTTATCTTCACACCACTCCCCCCCAAAGGGGGGTGGAGTTCATGAATCTTTTTGAAAGTGTCTATTTTCATTTTTAGTTTTTGGTGCCATATTCAGATGTTTGAGATTCCAGAGGCTAGGATAGTTGAAGACTTTGCTTCTTTTACATGCAACTTGAGAAGCTCCAAGACCTCTAATTTCTGTATTATAATATTATGTTATACTAGACAGTACAAAGCTTATCAAAGTTATGTGACTATCCTGGTGAATAATTTCTTAAATTGGCTTATTTTCTATAGAAACTTGTAGTAACTAGAACAACAAAGCATTCCAATGGGCCATCTGCCAATAACATGGAAATTGCTTTATTATATATACAGAATGCTTAAATGTAGAAAGAAGGGAAAGGAACAAGAATTTATTTAACACCTATTATGTGCCAGACACTGTGCTAAGTGCTTTTTACAATTATTATCTCATTTGATCCTCGTAACAACCCTAGAAGATAGGTACTATTATTATCCCCATTTTATAGTTGAGGAAACTGAAGCTCAGAGAGGTTGAGAGACATGCCCAGAGTCACAGAAATGGTAAATACCTGAGTCCATATTTGAACTTAGGTCTACCTGACTTCTAAGGCAGCTAGGTGGCACAGTGGATAGATCACTGGGCCTGGAGTCAGGAGAACCTGAGTTCAAATCTGGCCTCAGACACTTACTAGCTTTGTGACCCTGGGTAAATCACTTAACCCTGTTTGCCTCAGTTTCATCATCTGTAAAATGAGCTGGAGAAGGGAATGGCAAACCACTCCAGTATCTTTGCCAAGAAAAATCCAAATGGGGTCACAAAGAGTAGATACAATTGAAAAGACTCATCAACAAAACTTCCTGACTCCAAGCTCAACATCCTATCCATTGAACCATCACCTACCCATTCTGTCATCTGTTAGGCTTATCTATATACCTATATTTGATGTTGTTGTTTTGGTTTTTGGGTGTGGGGTGGGGAGAAGAGGTTGTTAGGCAAGATGTGTGAGGAACTCTCAATACAGAAACTCTTCCCACTAACACTGATTTACCCATCTATAACTTAGAATCTGAGATGGCTGCTGAGGGCACTGGAAAGTTAAGGGACTTGTCCATGATCTTGCCACTAGTATGTGTCAAAGAAAGGACTTGAAGTCAGGTCTTTCTGACTTTAAGTCTGACTCTCCATCAATTGTCATTATTGTACAAAAATACTGTATACTATGCCAGACTGTAATAGTGTGTAATAATCTTTAAAAATAATTTACTTTTAAATTCAAATTCTCCTTGTATGGTCAGCACCATCCCTAGAAACTTAGACCATCAAAGTCTATTTATAAAACATGACAATTTCTAACTTCCTTGGGATTAAGAAGTTCATAGAATCAGCATTAGAAGGAACCTTAGGGAGAGGAAGGGGAGGGGGAATAAGCATTTATATAGTGCTAGGCACTGTGCTAAGAGCTTTACAAATATTAACTCATTTGATTATTAGTCCTGTTTTATAGTTGAAGAAACTGAGGTAAACAGATATTAAGTGGCTTGTCCCAGAATCATACAACTACAAAGTGTCTGAGGCCAGATTTGAACTTAGGTCTTTCTGAATCCAGGCATGGTACTATATCTACTGTACCATCAGAGTTACATCTTAGAGGATGTTAGAGGTCATCTGGTCCAATCTTACATTTCGTGCAAAATATATACATATACACATATACGCACACATATACCATATATACATACATATGTGTGTTTGCACATGCGCATGCATGTGTATAATCATCTCTAACAAATCAGTTTCTATTTGAGCATTTCCAGTGACTGGGAATTCCCAACATTATGAAGTAGTCCACTGGGTTGTTGGACAGCTTGAGATTTGTTTCTTCTTTCTTACAGTTTTAGTTCTTACAAAGTGCTGTCATATTGGGCCTGAATCTGCCTCTCTATAACTTCTTACCTATTTGTCCTTGCTTCTCTCTCCAATGAAACATAGAATGAATCTATTATCTCCTCTACTTTGGTCAGCATTTATTAAAGGCTACTTGTGTGCCAGGCTCTTTATATGACAGCCTTTCAAGTATTTGAAGATGGCCTTCACATTCTACCTATCCCCTCACCCCACCCCATAAAGCTGTTCTTCTCTAACCTATCTCCAGTTCTTTCTGTCATTCTTCATATAACATCATTTACATATACCTCATCCTCTCATCACTCTCCTCTGTTGGGACTACAGATGAGCTACGTCACTCTCTAAAATGTGGCATTTTGGTTTGTATACACTACTATAGATTTGATCTGACCCATAACAAGAACATGGGGACTATTATGTTTCATTATCTAAGCATTGTTCTTCTAGTAAAATTGTCTAAGATTGACTTGTTCTTAGCACTGTATCATATTATTAGCTCACATTAAATATATGGTTAAAATCTCCAGTCTTTTTCATAATGTTGTTTTTGTTGTTATTTTGTCAATTGTCTGACTTTTCATGACCCATTTGGGGTTTTCTTGGCAAAGATACTGGAGTGATTTGCCATTTCCTTCTCCAGCTCATTTACAGATGAGAAAACTAAGGTAAACAGGGTTAAGTGACTTGTCCAATGTCACCTAGTTAGTATCTGAGGGCAGCTTTGAACTCAGGTCTTCCTGACTCCAGGCCCAGAATTTTTGTTCATTGTACCAGTAGTCTTTAGACTACTAAACTACTCATATAAACTACTCCTAAACCATGTTCCTCATTCCTGTCTTATTACGATTGATTTTTAACCTAAATGTAGACTTTTCATTACTCCTATTTTATTCATCTTTTTTGTTTCAATATATCATTTTAGAAGGGTAGCATGTTTGGAGTGAGTGGAAGATTAGCCTAAGAGCCTGGAAGACCTGGGTTCAAGTCTTCTCTCTGACCCATACTAGCTATGGTGTTCAGGAAGGCTAGCACCTCTGGTGTGAAGGCTTGCTGAGCCCTCTTCCAGGGCTGCTCATCCATACCTTTGCTGTCCACCTGATTCACCCAACTTTCACCTATGACTCCAAGAAGCTTTGTGCAGCTGCCACACCCTAGTAAACTGTCTTGGCAGACAGGCAAAATCAGGTTGAGGGTAACTGACTGGCCTCAAACCCATCAGTGACTTAGAGGTATGTTTACCCCAAGAATGTGAAGACTTTTTCCATGGGATAGGCAGATGAGAACAATTTGTTCCAACAGTCATTATAATGGCTGAAGCAGGTGCTGTGAAGCACTTAGAGCTTGGTCAGACGTCAAAGATGCCAAGGTCATCCACTGAATTCCGGACCATCTCCAGTCCAAGCATCCAGACTTTTGTCTTACCACTGGACTTTGATGACTCAAGAATAGAGATTGAGGCTGATGACCGTGCAACTTTACCTCACTTAAATCCAATTCACCAGCAAGTTAAGACATCGTCCTTGATGTCCTTGGTTCTCTTCAAAAACAAAGGACAAACAACAACTTGACCCTGGGCAAGTCACTTAATCTCTCAACGCCCCAGGCAACTCTCTAGACTAAATTACAGATAAATTGCCAGTCTGCATTAGTGAAGAGTTTCCTTAGTGGGAGTTCCTTATGATGAGGGAATCATAAGTCTAGACACAAAAAAGATTCACACAAAAACCACACCAGTCTCGCTTGTAGAGAATTATTTAGAATCTTGATTTTATCATTTCTCATGTTGTGTCAAGAGGAATTTTGATAATCCTGCCTTCTAGATCATTATCCAAATCAATGATTAAAAATGTTAAGGAAGACCCCCTGTGTTTTCCCACTGAGGACTTCTCTCCAGGCTGCCATGGAACTGTTCATCAAGGCCCTTTGAGAAGGGTCCTTCAACCAGCTGTAGGTTCACCTAGCTAACATCTGGCCCACATTTCAGTATTTACTCACAAGTCTATCTGAGAAATTTTGTTAAATGCTTTGCTGACACTAAGATAAGCTTTTGCCAACAATATTTGAGCAGCTAGGTGGCACAGTGGGTAGAGTGCTGGGCCTGGAATCAAGAAGATTCTTCTTCCTGGGTTCAAATCTAGCCTCAGATACTAGCTATGTGACTCTGGGCAAGTAACTTAACCCTATTTGCCTAAGTTTCCTCATCAGTAAAATGAACTGGAGAAGGAAATGGCAAACCACTCCAGTATCTTTGCCAAGAAAACCCCAAATAGGGTCATGAAGAATTGGATGCCAGTGAAACAACAGAATAACAACATTTCCCTCATCTAACATTGTGCTGATTGTATCAGGTCCTGAAACATTTCAGAACCTCTTAAATGAGATCCTTGGTGACTCAAAGGAGTTTGGCCTAACAACTTAATAATCTTATCAAAAAAGGAAGTCAAGTTAGTTTGGCATGACTTATTTTTAGTAGAGCCTGCTGGCTCCTCATAATTACCACATTCTTTTGTAAATGATTTCAAACCTTCTACTTAATAACCCAATCTAAAATTTTCCTAGAGACGGACATTGCTTTTTACTTTGGGGTTTAGAGGATGAGAGGCAATGTAGTGGAGTAGACAGAATGTAATTGAGACAGTTAATGGTGAAGTAGATAGAGCACTCAGGTAGACCTGATTTCATATCTGGCCTCAAACATTTATTAGTTGTGTGACTCTGAGCAAGTCATTTAACAGGGTTAAAATTTGCCCTAATTTCCTGAACTGTAAAATGGAAATAATAATAATAGAACTTACCTTGCAGGATTATTGTAAGGATCAAATGAATTAATATTCAACATTTAACACAGTGTGTGGCACTTAATAGGCACTATATAAATGTTTATTCCTTTCCCATCAGAAAAAAGATGGCCTCAGGATCAGGAAGAGGTATAGTCTAATCCTGTCTCTGAACTCTATTAGCTATATGAGACCTTAGGCAAGTCACTAAACTTCCCAGTGTCCTGAACCTCTCCAAATCTGTAAATTAACTATGAGTTGCCAATCTGTAAATCATTTAACCTTTAAGTGTTCTGTCCCCTAACAACTCTCAAGCACTATAAATTACAGATGAACTGCCTGTCTGTACCAGTGGAGTATATTTCAGGAACTCCCTGAATATTTTGATGGAATCAAAGGTCTAGACCAAAAAAAATTTTTTTAATGTAACTTTTTCTCCCTTTTGAAAATTAGACCCTGCTTTTGCTCATCCATCAGCAGGCTTCTAACAACTGTTTCACCCACCATCATTTTATAAAGATTTCTGGCATACATTTTAAAGCTGAAAAAGATCTGTCCAACCTCTTCATTCTATAGACATGGAAACTGAGGCCTAAAGAGGTTAAGTGACTTATTGAGGCCACAAATAAGTAACAATAAGGATTTCTACCCAGGTCCTCTGACTCCAAATATCACTTGATTTCCAGTACAGGGTGATATTTGAAAACAGTGGCCTACTTTGATAGTTTGGAGTTTTTATCAATTGGGAGGCAATCGTTATATTCATGGGGCTTCCCTTCCCTTTCTAATTACAGAGACTAGGACACAGGGGATTTGGGTAGCATTTAGTCCTAGAGAGAAAGAAAAGGAAGACTTTTGCACTTTCCCTGTGCTGATCAGAGTGAGGTGAATAATTAATTCTTATACTGTGTAACTGAGTAACTGGGGTATCTCTTCAAGAATCATGTGTTTTGTAAGGCGAAATGGAGAAAGGACTTTCTCCAGCTTCCTTGAACAGAAATTTTGCTCTGCAATAATTGAATGTTCCACCCCCACTTACTCCTCCCTAAAAAAGAAAACAAATCTAAATCTTGACTTGTGATCTTTAGCATTGCTTCGCTGCCATCATCAGCTTTATTTAAATTCCCCAGATTCTAAAAAACTGATTTTTTTTTTTGCTTTGGAAGCAAACTCAGCAAAGTGCCACCCACCCAAACTCTCATGAGCCCCTTTCCTCAGGGCCCAGGCAGACAGCAAAGGCAGCAAGTGGTGTAAATAGTCTTATTATGTAATTTACAGGAAATGCTTTTGGCCACCTTCCCATTTTCTCATTGTTACTGTAAAGTGTATATGTGGAAAATGTAGATGGGGTGGTGCAGGTGGAGAAAGGAAACACACAAAAGATAATTTTTTTTAATAGAGCAGCTTTATTACATGCCAGCAATTTAAACAAATGGTAGACTCTTCTTAAATAGTCTTCCTAATTAGCCATGCTTTTCTGGGAAGGAGAGCAAGGTCAAAGGCTGAGTTGACTGGAATTGTTAGAGACTTGAAATTTGGTATATTATCTAACTCTAGGCAAGTCATTTAATTCTATTTGCCTCAGTTTCCTCACCTGTAAAATGAGCTTGAGAAGGAAATGACAAACCATTTCAGCATTTTTGCCAAGAAAACCCCAAATAGGGTAACAGAGAATTGAACAAAACTGAAACAATTAAACAACAAAAACAATAATATTATTTTAATATAATTTAAAAATAAAAGCTGAAGAATGTACCTAACCTTTGGCAAAGGGGATTTAAAGACTATTTTTAATATTGGTCCCTATTTAGTCCACGTACTATATATCTGAAAATCTATTTTTAAAAAATTCCTGGGGCAGCTAGGTGGTGCAGTGGATAGAGCACAGGTCCTGGAGTCAGGAGGACCTGACTTCAAATCTGACCTCAGACCCATAACACTTACTAGCTGTGTGACTCTGAGCAAGTCACTTAACCCCAATTGCCTTGACAAAAAAAAAATTCCCAAACCTGTGATTTTATCACTCAGTAGACATTTATTAAGCAACTATTATGTGTAAGGCATAATCAAAAACAAATGAGGCCAAAGATAGTCCCTCCCTCAAGGAGCTTACAGTCTAATCAGGGAGACAACATGTAAACAAATATATACAAAGCAAGCTATATTCAGGATAAATAGGAAATAATTAACAGAGGGAAGGCACTAGAATTAAGAGGGATTAGAGAAAGCTTCCTGATCAATATCTGGCCACTGGACCCAGATGACTCTGGGGGAGAAAGTGAGGCTGGTGACCTTGCACAGCCCTCCCTCACTCAAATCAAAGTCAATTGCAAGTCATGTCATCATCTCCCTGATGTCATGGTCCTCTTACAGAATGAAGGACAAACCACAACAACAACCTGTGAGTAGTCTCCAGCTCATTATACAGATGAGGATTATACAGATGGTGAGATTTTAACTGAGATTTAAAGGAAACCAGGTAGGTCAGATATCGAGGCAGAAGAGAGAGAGCATTCCAGGCATGGGGGACAGCTAGCCAGAGAAAATGCCTAGAGTTGAGAGACGGAGTGTTTTGTACATTGAACAGCCAGGAGGCCAGTGTTATTGGACAGAAGAGTATGTGGTAGGGGGTGATGTGTAGGAAGACTAGCAAGGTGGGAGGAGGTTAGGTGTGAAGGGCTTTGAAGGGCCAGAGAATTTTATATTTGATACTGGAGACAATAGGAACCACTGTAGTTTACTGAGTAAGGAGATGAATTGGAAGTTACTGATAGAGAAATTCTTCCATCTTCTCTTTAGCTTATAATCTTAGAGAATTGTCTGGAGCACTGAGAGATTACGTGATTTACCTAGAGTCATAAAGCCAGTCAGGATCTGTGAAAGATGGACTTGATCCCACATCTTCCTGACCCTGAGGCCGGGTCTCTATCTACTACTTCATGCTGTCACACATTGTTTAAAAACAATATCAAGACTACATAAACATGGGGGTGAAACAAGACCTATAACAATAATGTTTTCATTTCAATTGTACTTTCTAGATAATCATCATCATCATCATAACAATAACTAGCATTTATATAGCTCCTTAAGGTTTTTAAAGTGCATAACAAATATTATCTCATGTTTTCTTCATAACAATCCTGAAAGGTAGGGACTATTATTAATCCCCATTTAACAGATGAGGAAACTGAGGCAGCCAGAGGCTAAGTGACTTAACCATGATCACACAACTAGTATCTGAGGTCATATTTGAATTCAGTTCTTCCTTACTCCAAGTCTAGAGCTTTAGCTACCAAGATACTGTCAGAGAAATGAAATACACAAAATGTTATTACATAAGTGATCAGATTTGAATCTCATAAGAACTCTGTTGGGAGTAGATAGAGATTCTGCTATTGTTTAATGAAAAAAACACTGAATGTGGATCCCAAAATCATCAGTTTAAACTTGGTCTATCACTTACTTGCTGAGCAGCCTTAGATAAGCCATTTCATCTCCCTAAGTCAGTTTGTTACTTGTAAAACAGGGATAATGATATAGGAAATACTGATCTTACAAGGTTACCACAACTATCAGATGAAACATAATAAATAAAAAGTGCTTCATAAGCATCAGCTATTATTATCCACATTTAACAAAGGTTCAAGTTGAGGTTTAAAAGGACTTAAGATCATAGGAACATAGGAATAGAATTTATGGGTCAAAGAACAAATTATAGAAATAAAAAATGTTTTCAAAGAGAATGATAATAATGAGACATCCCACAAAAACTTATAGGACATAGCTAAAGCAGTTCTGAGGGGAAATTTTATATCTCTAAATGCTTTCATCAATTAAAAAAAAAGAAAAAGAACAAATCAAAGAATTAAGCATGTAATTAAAACCTAAACAATAAATCAAATATCTGTAACTAAATAATAAAGTAAAAATTCTGAAAGTAAAAAAGATCCATAAAGTTGAAAGAAAAAAGGCCATTGAATTGAGAAATAAAACGAGGATCTGGGTTTAAGAAAACAACTAATAAAATAGATAAGCAGTTAGCTAGCCTGATTTTAAAAAGAGAGAGGTAAACCAAATTGTTGGTATTGAGAATAGAAAAGGAAAAATTACAACAGCTGAAAAGGAAAAATAAGACCATCAGAAACTAATCTGCCTAATTATATACTAGCAAAATGGATACCAAGAATACTTGCAAAAATATAAACTAGCCACATAAAAAAGAATAAATATACTATTTAATCTGGTATCGGGGGTAAAATTGAACAATGCATAAATAAATTTGCAAAGGAAAAAAAATCTATAGTCAGATGGATTTTCAAGGGAATTCTATCAAATATTCACAAAACAATTCTAATACCACATAAATTACTTGCAAAGACAAGAAAAGAAAATACCCTTTCAATATTTCTTGATGCTTAAACCAGGGAGACTCAAAACAGAGGGGAAAAAAAACCCTATAGATCAATATTCTTAGTGAACATTGATGCAAAATGTTTCCAGAAAATATTAGCAAAGAAGCTACAGCAACATATTAGAAAGACTACATACTACAACCAAGTTAAGTTTATACCAGAAATATAGGGTTGGTCCAACATAAGGAAGACTATAAACATAATAAACTATGTTAATAATAAAATAATAAAACAATATGATTATATAAATAGTGCTATAAAGGCTTTTGAAAAATATAACATTCATTTCTATTCAAACTTTAGAAATTACAGGCATAAATTGATCTTTATTAAAATAAACAGTATTTAAATAAAAAAAGCAACATTTTATGCATATATGTATGTAATATATTTACATAAAATGAAAAAGATACAGAACTTTTCAGTAAGATCAGGGTAAAGCATCACTATCCATTATCACCGTTACTATCTAACATAGTACTAGAAATGCTGCCTAAGTCAAGTAAGTCAAGAAAAAGAAATTGAGGGGATAAGCACAGGCAGAGAAGAAACAAAATTATCACTTTTGCAGATTAGTTGATGGTTAACTTAAAGAACCTTAAGGAGCCAACCAAAAATTAATTTGAATAATTCATCAACAGTTGCAGGACATAAGATAACTCTATATAAATCATAAATATTCCTATATATAACCAACAAAATCCAACTAGAAAGAAAAATTCCATTCAACATTAACTATAGAAACTATAAAATATTTTGGAGTTCTTCTACCAAAATTTATCCAGGAACTCTATCAATGTAACTTTTTGCAGAAATAAGCAAAGATCTAAGCCATTTCAGAAACATTAATCACACATGAGTTGGTCATGCCAATATAATACCAATGACAATGCTACTTAAATTAACTTATTTATTCAGTGCTGTACCAACCAAACTCTCAAAAGAATATTTCATATAGCTAGAAAAATAATACCAGATTTCAAATTGTACTATAAAGCAGTAATCATTAAAAATGACTTGGTCCTAAATTTAAGAAAGAGAGAGAGTCAGAGCGAGAGAGAGAGAGAGAGAGAGAGAGGTAAGAGGGAGGGAGGGAGAAACCATCAGGAGAACAGATTAGGCATAAAACCTAAAGAAATCAAAGCGGTAGTATATTGTTTGATAAATTCAAAGTTCCTATAAATGGAAAAGGAATTCACTACTTGACAAAAACTGCAGGAAAAATTGTACAGCTCTCTGTCACAAATTAGATTTAGATCAGTATCTTGTACCACACACCAAGCTAAACTCCAAATGGATGTATAACCTAGAACGAATGGTCATATAATAAACAAATTAGAGGAGAAAGGAAAAAGTTACTTTTCAGATTTATGGATAAGGAAAGAATTCATGGCTAAACAAGTTAGTCAATCAGTCAATAAACTTTTATTAAGTGTCTACTATGTGCTAGTCACTGTGTTAAGTCCTGGGGATACAAAAGGAGGCAAAAGACAAAAGCTCCTGCACTCAAGGAGCTCACAATCTAATGGAGGAGACAACAAATGAACAAATATATACAAACAAGTTATATACAGGATGAGTAGGAAATAATTAATAGAGGGAAGGCACTAACATCAAGAAGTGTTGGTAAACACTTCCTACAGGAGATGGGATTTTAGTCAAGACTTAAGGGAAGGTAGGGAAAGCAGTAGATGGAGATAAGGAGGAAGAGTATAGGGGACAGTCAAAGAAAATGCCCGCAGCTGAGAGAGAATGTGTCTTGTTCATGGAAAAGTAAGGCCATTGTTAATGGAACAAATAAAAGATGTTGGGGAGTAAGGTGTAAGAAGACTAGAAAGTTGGGGGGTGGAGGAGTACTTATAAGGGATTTGAACTCCAGAAGATTTTGTATTCAGTCCTGGAGGTGATAGGGATTCACAAGTTTATTGAATTGGGAGTGGGGGGAGGCAGGTAACATGTTAAGATCAGTGCTTTCAGAATATCATTTTGATGGCTGAATGGAGGGTAGATTGGAATGGGGCAAGCTTAAGTCAGGCAGACCTTTTATAAACTGTTTGCCTCTGTTTCCCCATCTGTAAAGTGAGGATAATAAGAGCATCTACCTCTGAGAGTTGCTACGAGGATAAAATGAGATAATATTTATAAAGCACTTTGCAAACTTTAACGTGCTATATAAATGCTAGCTATTTGTATTAATGGTGTAACTGGCTCAAAGAGTATGACCACTTTAGTCACTATTACAACATAGTTTCAAATTTTTTTTTATAGAATGCTTTGACCAACTCACAACTATACCACAGAGTATCAATGTGCCAGTCTCCTACACCCCTTCATAATTGACTCTTCATCTTTTGTCATCTTTGCTACTTCTGTCTTTAAAAAAAATACTATTTGTTACACGACATGGCTCTCTGGGAGGGGAAGGAGAAGGAATACTGGGGATAACTATGATGATATAAAAAAAGACCAACAAAAATTCATTTAAAAAAAGAATAAAAAGGAAATGAGATGTCATGATCACATTGTGAGAGAGAAGGGTAATGGAAGAACAGCTTGAATGTTTCACTGGTACCCACATTAAAATACACAGAAGAAGGCCTTCAAGGCATTGGGTATATATTCTTCATGTGATTAATGGTAGAACAAGGACAAAAATCCTCAAGAATGAAATGGCACTGCTAGTTTTAATATTCATCA
The DNA here is from genome assembly GCF_900497805.2 of Vombatus ursinus. NCBI lineage: Eukaryota > Metazoa > Chordata > Mammalia > Diprotodontia > Vombatidae > Vombatus > Vombatus ursinus. Next base: position 5,219,824 of record NW_020954604.1, on the reverse strand, counting down.
ATAAAGGAAGTACCAATACCCGTGAATTAACAGATACACCAAGGTTTCAAAGAATATTTTCATGTAGAGTTATATGTAATCCAAATCCTACTGATTTTGTATTTTATTGCAACTTCTGGTCTTTTTGATCATTGTTTATTTTTTATTTGGGCTGTTTTATTTAAGATTTCTTTATTTACTTTACTATAGGATAAATCTCATTTTCTAAATGTGAAACCTTCTTTGTTTATAGCCAGGGCCTTGAGAACAAGAAATATCTATTTATTCATAGAAATCTTTTTTTTTTTTACTTTCCTAATGTGTCTTGGGTATGTTCTTGTGATAGGAGCAATATACTAATAATTAGAATTAATCTTTGTTCCCATTCAAAATCATGCTAGTTTTTTCTTAAAAGATACTGAGACCATCCTTGAGACTACTAGTTCATGCTGGTGACAAAACTTCCTGATCTTCCGAGTACAAAATAGTCCCAAAGAGCTGCAAGTTCTCTCTCTGATTCCTGGTTGGTGAAAAACTGTGGGTAACTGAGGTAAGGAAACTTCACCCAGTTGAATCAACTAGAAGTGTCCTTAATACCTTTCCTGTTATATAGCCTCCCCAATGGCTAAGTAAATCTCTTTTACTAACTGTTGAATAATGAGTGTCTCATTTTGTTCCAGTATCAAACATAAACTACTGGAGACTGGCCTGAATCAAACCAAGTACAGAATAATTCTCTACGAATTGAAGTTCAGGATTCCTAGACCTTTATAGAAAAACCCAACATCTGTCAAGGAAAGAGTAACCCCAAAACAAATGAAATTGAATGCTGTGAAATTGTATTGACCAAATTTGACTCGAAAGAAGAGATAAGTGAACTCGCCTATCTCTCTTCTTTGCAGGGAGTGGGGTGAGGATGGAGGGGAGAAGGAGGGAATATTGGTTGGAACATTGTACATAATGTCAGATTTATTTTATGTATTTGTTAAATCTGCAAAACATTTCTTTCTTTTTTTTTCATTCTTTGTTATAAAGGAGGGAGGAAGAAGAAGATATGTTGGGAAATATGTTCATTGCTGTTGTCTCGTGTCCCATTCCTCAGGACCCCAATTTGAGGTTTTCTTAGCAAAGATAGCAGAATCGTTTGCCATATCCTTCTCCAGCTCATATTCCAGAGGAGGAGCTGAGGCAAACAGGGTTAAGTGACTTGCCCAGGGGCACACAGCTAGTAAGGTCAGATTTGAACTCATGAAGATGACTCTCTCTAATTCCAAGCCCAGTGGTCTTTCCACTATGCAACCTAGTTGCCCTGTTGGGAAACAGAGGTGACATAAAAACAAAGGATATGAGTGAAAGTTTTTTATTTAATAAGGAAAGAAAAATAACTGAAAACACAATACCTCATTCAAAAGTCAGATTTGAACAAAATTTTGAGTAATAATTATTTCAAAACAGATTGTTATTACAAGTTAATTATGCCCCTGCAAAAAAATTGCAAACAAGGGCCTAGATTTCAGGATGATGTCACATTGCATCATGTTCTGTCCCCCAATCCCCTTTTAGTCCCCACCTCCACACCATCCACTGTTGTTTTTTCACAAAGCTTTGACGCAGCAATGATTGAAAAAAAATGCTTCCTGGTCTTGAAGTGAAGCCAGTGAGGATTAGGAAGTGTGCCACTGGGCAGATAGCCCTACTTTACATTTTTTAACTCTGGATCCATACAATGCCAAGATGAATTTAGCAATTGTAGCAATTGCTTTCCTAACAACAACACAAAAATCAATCTCACTTTGGATTTCTACTGTCCAGAGTGATTTAGTTATCAGTTGTCTACTCAGTCGAGTGACTTTTATACTAAGTAACATGGGAAGCACTGCACCTTTCAGTTCTAAGCACTCCAGGAGACTGGCACAAATTTAATAAATGGAAATTCATTTTCCCCACTAGTATTGATGGGTAGATGAATTTCTCTCTCAACCACCACTGTCAATTCTAACAATTGAATCCCAAGAACCAAATTAAATCTACTTCAGAGCCAGTGACTTAACAAGCCAATGAAAATTACTGAAATAGTTTGTAAAACTTCTTAGGGCTGATAAGAAGTAGTATTTTTAATGTTATTTTTTTGCCAGTAAATCTCCTCTGGTGTCATTAATCTCTAGGCTACAAATGTCAAAAATTGGTAAGAGGTTAAAGAAGAGATTTTTAACTAGTAGTCTATGAACTTTATATACACATGTATATGTATGTGTGTGTGTGTGTGTGTGTGTGTATACACAACTGTGTTTCAATATAATTGGTTTCCCACTAATGCATTGTTGGTGGAATTGTGATATGATCCAACCATTTTGGAGAGCAATTTGGGACTATGCCCAAAGGGTTATAAAAATGTGCATAGCCAGCAATACCACTTCCAGGGCTGTATCTCAAAGAGATCATAAAAATGGGAAAAGGACCCATGTGTACAAAAATATGTATAGCAGCTCTTTTTGTGGTAGCCAAGAATTGGAAGTTGAGGGGATGCCCATCAATTGGGGAATGGCCGAACAAGTTGTGGCATATGAATACAATGGAATACTATTATGCTATAAGAAATGATGAGCAAGCAGACTTTGGAAAAACCTGGAAAGACTTATACAGACTGATGCTGAGTGAAGTGCACAGAACCAGGAGAACGTTATACACAGTAACAGTCACACTGTGCAATGACTGATTTTGATAGTCTTAGCTCTTCTCAGCAATGCAAGGATCTAAGACATCTCTAAAAGTCTCGTGATGTAAAATGCTGTCCACTTCCGGAGAAAGAACTATGGAGTTGGAATGCAGATTGAAGCATACTATTTGTTCTTTTTTTTCCTTCTGTTTCGTTTTGTTTTGTTTCCTCTTTCTTGTGGTTCCTCCTATTGGTTCTAATTCTTCCTTACAATATGACTAACAGGAAAATATGTTTAATAGGAATATATATGTAGTGCCTGTATCAGACTGCACACCATCTTGGGGAGGGAGTTGGGGAGAGAGGGGGAGAAAAATTTAAAACTCAAAAGCTTATGGAAGTGATTGATGAAAACTAAAAAATTAATTAATTTAAAAATGTACCAAGAAAAAATATAATTGGTTTCCTTTGCAAATACATTTTATTTTATGCATTTAAAATGTTATGCTCAGAAGGAGTCCATTGGCTTAATCAGATGGCCAAACTAATCCATGAAACACAAAAGTTAGTAATTCCTTTTAGATGGAGCCTGCCAATTTCCCTAGCCAGGTGATGTGATGCTTATGATAGCAGTTTGGAGAGGCAAGTATAAACTTAACCAGTTCCAGTAGCTTTGTTCCAAGACTTCAAATTCGCACTCACAAGTTGGAAAGTAATATTGCTTACATTTTTGTTGTAATTACTTGTAGGTGGGAGATAGATTTGAAAAAGAGAAGAGCATCAGTTTCAAGACAAGTCAGTCTGATGGCAGAATTTCCCTGAATTCACACCCTATTCCTGGAAATAAATCCAGATGATTCTTCCCATAAAGTTCAAATAACCTTAAGGCTGGTATTTCGATTTCTGGCAAAAAGCAGTATTCAAATTGTGAGGAATGCAAAAGTTCATTTAAGGTGTCCTTTCCCATTTACTTCTCTTTTCTCAAATTCTCCTTTTAATAGCCCAGGCCAGACAGCTTCCATGCAAGTATCCCTTCTTTGTAGAACCCAGCTACATTGTGACATACCCCAAGATTCCCAATCAGATGATGCATATTCCAGATCCTGTTCTCCTTCACCCAACAACTTCTTACTTTCTCCTCCCAGTCCCAGTTGCCTAAGCCTCAGGAATAACACTGGGATACTTCACTCTGGGTTACCCTCCTTGGATGGTATCCTATGCTTTCCCAATTCCACTTAGAGGTTGTTGTTGCTATGATTCCTAACATCCTGTCTCTCACATCCCCATTCAAGCTTCTTTACTTTTATCCCTTCCTCCATAGTGTCAAACTTTCTCTGTTATACAAGTGATTAGATAATTTGTTAAACAAATCATAGGCAAATAAAAGGATGGGGAGGAACACTGTAGATCAAGGCAGACTACAACCAATTTATGACTTAGTAAGTCCTAGGGAATTTCCTGAGAAATACAAAGGTTAAGTGACTTGCCTGTATTGCAGTTAATAAGCATCAGAGATAAGCTTTGAATTTGGTTCTTCCTGACTCCATGGCCGAAACTCTATCCACTACAACAGACTATATTCACATACTAATCCATGTTGAAGGCTTAATGGAAGTCATCCAGGAACTTGCCTCCCCTGCCAAGTAAAAAATGTACTTTTCAACATGAATCTTCCAGAGATGCTTGATCTCTGATAAAGAATCCAAAGTACTGACTCTGGTGTTGGGGATTTGAGACCAGGTTGGAAAAGAGAGTGAAGCTATAGCAGCTACAGCATATATAGTGGTATGGGAGAGATTTATGGGAAACTGGACCCTTTCAGTATTTTTCAAATCACATTGGGTAAATGATCACATGATTATTTCTATCTGCAAATACTGCCCTGCCTTATGACCAAAATTCACATTACCCATGACCCCAACTCCCTTCTTCCCTCTTCCTGACCTTGAAGATACCCATAAACCAGAACTTGGTGGAAGGTCCTATATCTGAAATTACTGATATCTTACTACAGAAATTCCTTAGAAATTGGCCAGTAGTACTAGTGTTTCATTGACAGAACTAAACACTTAATCTATCTGTTTGCAGAAGCAACTAGTTTCTATTTACAATACAAAGACAGACATTCAACTCAGGCTGTTCTAACCTTAAATGCTGATGTCAGAATAGTCCTTCTGGTCCAGCTTTAGGACTCTGAAGGAGAATGAGGAGAATAAGAAGAAAAGGGAAAGGCTGTGACCATCCCATGACAACAGTGTGACCCTGACAACAGGCAGAAGCTGCTGCTTCTGCAGTTCTCTTCTTCAAGACTATTAGGGATGATTTCTAAATGGACAAGCTGGGAGGCATGTGAATATATGTGTTTATCACTGGCTGGTGCTCACTCCATTAGTAGGAATACTAAGAGAAATAAGCTAGTGGAGAGGAATCAACAGTCCTTACCTTACCCCTAACATGCTTCCATTTATTTGTGTTTTTAAAAAATTTCTGTTAAAGAATCTGTTCACCAGATTTAATATTATTTTTCATAAATACCTGTGGTTGACCCTTTCTGATGTCCCTTTGTTTGTGGAATGAGCGCACAATGAGAACCACACAGGAGAAGAATCTTTCATAGCTCAGGGCTGGGAGTTCATTGTTGTGCTCTGTAACTGGGGCATAAGCACCAGTCATTTCATAACTACCCTTCTAAGAACAGAATTACTATGAATGTGTGTGAATACTTTACAAATCTGCCTTATTGCCATAACCCAATGTTACATAAGCATAATGCAAAGTAATTTGAGGCAGGAGGAAGCACTAAAAACTGTAGGAATCAAGGAAGACTTCAAAGAGGGGATAGAATCTGACCTAGGACTTAAAGGAAGACAAGAATTCAGAGAGGCAGAGATGAGGAGGGAATGCATTCCTCGCCTTGGGTGTGGAAGATTCAAATGGATAAAAACATAAATGGAGTATCCAACATAGACAACTGCTAGTAGTCCAGGATGGTTAAAATTTAGAGTTCCTGAAGGAGAGAAATATAAATAAGACCAGAAGTGAAGAGCATTCCCTTCTAGGCACTGATGATACTGATACGGAAGAATTCTGGATTATTGGGGGGGAGGCATTTTGTTATCTAAAGTGGAATTGATCCTGAAGGTCAACTATTGTAAATTAATCTCTTGTTAGTGATCATGGTGGTGGTAGTAGGGTATACATGTATATGCATGTATATGTGAGTGTATGTGTATGTGTATGTGTGTCTATATGTGTGTATGTGTTTCAGAAAGGGCCAGAATTGGAAGTGATGAAAGAATTTAAAGGGAAGAAAAGGGAATCATAAAACTGTTAGGGCTACAAGATACCTCAGATATCTAATCTAACTCTTCTCCCTCATTTTACAGATGAGGAAACTGAAGCCAAGAGTGGCAGGTGATTTATCCTAACACAGGTAATAGCTGCATGAAGTCTAAGCAGTTTCAGATAGAACCTGAAAAATCACATTTTCATGGAGGCTGACTTGGACTGCTGTTGCATTAACCAAGTTAGGATAGACAACTGCCAATGAGGATGGTCAAATTGTTGTAAGGCTAATACCTGCTCAAGAAATACTTGGACTTTAAAAAAAAGAAATGCCATGCATTCCCAACATCTTCACAAGCTTTCCTGTTATTCTCCACGGCTATGGCACCCATGATAATTTGCCCATTCTGCATCTAATAAAGGAAGAATAAAGTAGATGAGGTTAGGTTTGGGCACAGTGGAAAATAAGACATCATTTCAATGCTTCTTAGTCACGATATGATTTTTCCCAGATGTACCACACTTGCAAGTTATCTGCTGTGTTAATTTCTCCAGATACTGGGAAGATAGAAAGTACTCCAATACTTGAAATCCTTCAAAGAAGTCTTTGAGTGGGTGGAATTACAAATGTGTATTCTTGGCTTCCCTAGCTGCTGCTTTCAGTCACTTTGAAAAAGCAGCGTATCACCAAGAATTGAAGCTTTATTCCCAAGGATAACATTGCTGTTTCAAGCATGGTGCTCTGTACTGAACTGTACCAAACCTGAAGTTACTGCCTAAACATGAATGTTATCAGTCACTTCTTTTTTTCTGATATAGGAGTAATACTTTCAGAGAAAACAGGGCAATACCTCAAGAAAAAAACCCTCAGTATAATGACATAATTATAGAAGTCAGAGGAAAGTAAGTTTATTTTTTAAAAAATGACTGTTTTCCAATATTTTCAATGGTCTTCCCCATATTTTTCTAGGGCTATAGGAAATTAACACACATAAAACCCAACTCTCTGGATCCAATTAGTCTTTCTTTTTGCTGTTGTTTTGGGGTTTGTTTGTTTTTTGTTTTTTGAGGGGTGGTTTGGTCTGGACTTCAAGGATATAGGAAATTCTTGGTGTGAAAACTGTCTTCACCTATGAAGATCAACAATTTTCCTATAACATACAGCCTTTTGGAGCTGCCTACATAACCTAGAGGTTGTGATTTGCCCATGGTCACAGAGCTGGTATGAATCAGAAGCAGGAATTGACCTAGGGTCTTTCTGGCTTCTGTCCTTTATTGACAATGCTATATTGCCTCACTTTTTCCATTGACTATAGCTATCAGTAGGGTTGAACCTCAACAAAAGAAGGGAAAGTTTGCATTGGTAACTACCTGTATCAAAGATTGCTCTCTAATTGTACACAGTAACAGCAATATTGTACAATGATCAACTGTGAATGACTTTGCTATTCTCAGCAATATAGTGATCTAAGACAATTCTGAAGGACTTATGATGAAAAACGTTATCTACCTACAGAGAAACAACTGATGGAGTCTGAATGCAGATTGAAGCATACTTTTTTCCCCTTTATTTTTCTAGGATTTTTTTGTTGTTGTTGTTTTGTTTTCTTTTTTTGTTTGTTTGTTTTTGGTCTGTGTTTTCTTTCACAACATGGCTAATATGGAAATATGTTTTGCATGACTACACATGTATAGTTCATATCAAATTGTTTTGCCTTTTTTGAGGGGAGGGAGTTGGAACTCAAAATTTTAAAAAGAATGTTAAAATTGTTTTACATATAATTGGAAAAAACAAAATATAATGTATTTTTTTTTAAAAAAGAGATTATTTTCTAACAAGAGGGCTACAATATCATTGTGCTTTGTCCCTCCTGGCAAAGAGGAAAACCATCCTATATAATACCATTCTCACCATAGGTGATACTGACTTCCTGTGCTATCTTATCCCATGAGTATATGCATCATAAAATAAGTCCATAGGAAGATTTCAGGAAGATTAATAAAAAAAGAATAATAATGTAATTGGGAGCATCACTAGAGAAGATAATTGAGGGAAGATCAGAGATCATCTTGTCAATTAGGCAACCATATGGGTCTAGCTGTTGCTTCTGTAATAATGTATCTGTAGAGACCAAGGGCCCAGAAAAATTCTACAGAGGGAAATAAATGCAACAGAATTGAAGACACACCACTAGAAAAAAGATGGCCACAATCCTCTTTAGGACAAAGAGAAGATAGTGGAAATTATATTTTTCCAAGTGTAATCAGGGGCAGAATGTGGGTGATAGGATAGAGAGGGGCACAAAAAACAAACTGTGGTGTCAAGGGTTGGTTTCTTCACTCCTATTGACTTTGGAATAGAACTTTCAAGCAATAATGAGGATGAGGGTAGGGGATACAGCCAGTGGCCAGCACCACGTGGAGACAAGATAATGACCAGCTGGCTGCCCCAAAACTATGCAGCCCAGAAAGTAGAATAACTACAGGCCAACTCTAAGGGTAGAGATTCTGATCCTGAAGCAGAGATGACTATAGGAATCAAAAAGTTATTGTTTAGTTGGTTAGCTGGAGGGGGAGACTGAGTACCCTTACCACTTCCCCCTATTCATAATCCACGATCCTAAGATGAAACTCCATTCTCTTTTTCCTTTCCACAAACTTCGTGCCAGTATAGTTCAGTACTCCCTCCAGCCATACCCAAAGATGCTAAAGGACAAGGGGGAGGGGCTTAGCAGACGGTTGGAGGTGGGTGTAGTCACATCAGGGCACTTGTTCTATCTTCTTTCACTTTATGCCACGTATAATAAGCAATCAGAGAAGGAAATGGCAAACCACTCTGGTATCTTTGCCAAGAAAACCCCAAATGGGGTCACAACAGACATAACTAATTGACTAAACAACAACAACAAGTAATGTGATTACAAAATGCTAAATCTTTGAATCTATGGGTGGGGGTGTTGTGAACTGAGAAGCAAGAATCTCCCAAATGAGGTGGAGGCTCTCAGTTCTGACACCAGCATTCTCTTACTTAGTTCAGGTTTGATGTTGAAACAAAATGAGGCACTCACATTTGTAATTAAACAGTTTACCAAAGGACATTTATTTTGCTCTAACACAGTAGGGATAAGCACCAAGGATACAGTAACATCTAGCTTCTCTGGAAAGATCCCTCTGCATCTTCATACAGAATGCATCAAGTCATAACAATAAGATATGTTGAAGGACATGATGACTGACATGGTCTTCAGAAATCCACGAAGTCTGAGGGGCCTTGACTGCTGGGACTTTTTAATGGTTTTTAATGCTGTTAGGTGACAGGAAATTTCATTGGGGAAGCCACGGCCAATCAGGTCTTAGGGACAACTTTGTTTCCTTTTTGTGGAAAGCTAATCCCTAAAAGATAGAGTCAAAGGGTAGGAGGTAACATCTGAACTGTGTTGTCAAGGGAGCTTTCTGATCCTGAAGGGATTATGTGTTACTATACAGTTAATAATCTCTTATTAGTCACAACTAATCTGATTATGTTTTTTTCCCCCTTCCCCTTTCCTTATCACCTGACATTTATATAAATATCTTTCTTCATTGGCGTTTATTTACACACAGTCACAGCTTTCCTTGATCCACAAAAATGCAAATAAAATTCAAGGGAGGGACTGTCTCCATAGTTACGGTTGGGCAGTGAGTTTTAGGGTAAGCACCAGTTTTATTGATTTTGTTGTGTGCCTGTCTCTGTATTCATAAATCATATATCCATGATTACTTGACTCTAACTGACCAAAATGAAAGATAGAGATAGAGAGTCAGAGCAAAGGATAGAGAGAAAGAGAGGCAAGACAAGGACAGAGAGAGAGACAGGGAGAGAGAGAGAGAGTGAGAGCAAGACAGAAAGTCAGAGACAGAAAGACAGTTATAGACAGACAAAGACAGAGTATACAGTTATTGTGGCTGCTAACGTAATTGCACCATACACATACATCGTGCTTTAATTTTTCAAACAATCTCCTATTTTCAACACTTCCCCCTATTCATAATCCACGATCCTAAGATGAAACTCCATTCTCTTTTTCCTTTCCACAAACTTCGTGCAAGTATAGTTCAGTACACTTCAAGTGTAATTTTCAAACAATCATACATTAGGTCTTTTGTTCTAGACCATTATTATCCATCATCCAGTTGTCATTCCCACACTGGAGGAGGGAGGTATTCTAAATGATAGTTGGGAATTTTAGCCCATCAGCTGACTAGGATTACAGATGGTTTGAAAAATGAATGTGACTGTATACAAAACAGTAACACTCTAAACATGATTGATCCATCTTCTTGGGAGCTACAGGATGTCCAAGTTACATTTTAGTGCCTTTGGAACCAAGCCCTTAATTGAGATAAAAACAGAGGTCATACTTTTCTCTCTAGTTGATTTGTTTTATGACCACCAGGCCATTGAATGTTCTGTGAACCAGAGCTGGCCTTGTGTAAAACTGTCAAGTGAATGAAATTTGTTGACAGTACTGCCCATCTGATATTCTTCTTCCTTCCTTCCTCGTCTTTGGGCACCATCTCTCTCATGTACCTAAGGCTCTCTCATTAATTTTGCATTATTCTTTATCAAAATACCTCAGCAAATGATCTAATAAGCTCATTTACAATGAAATGTAAACAACTGAAAAGGCTTAAAATATGATACTTGAGGTGAGTAGGTGGTATAGTGGAAATAGTACTGGGCCTGAAATCAGGAAAACTTGAATTAGAATGCAGCATCAGACAGTAACTAGATGTGTGACCCTGGGCAAGTTGCTTAACTGTTGTCTGCCTCAGTTTCCTCATCTGTTCTTCCTGGTTTAGATATCAGCACCATATTTGTGTCCTAAAAGGAATTTGGTAGGACTCTTTGGCCTATTTTTCCAAATAGTTTATATAATATTGGAATTGATTGTTCTTTAAATGTTTGGTAGAATTTACTTGTGACTCTATCTGACCCTAGGAATTTTTTCTTAGGGAGCTCATTGGTGGCTTGTCCAATTTCTTTTAGTTTCCTTTTACTGAGTGAGATGGAACTTTCCTGGCAACCTACTAAGTTGTCTTGGGCTGGAAAATAGTTTTTCCTGTCCTTTTGTTGGTTCTACCACTCCAAAATTCATTTTGAGGTGTTACAGATGTTTGGAAATGAATTTGGGAGAGTTCAGACAAGTTCCTGACTTACTCTTCCATCTTGGTTCCACCCCTAGTCAGTTTCCTCATCTGTAAAATAGGAATAAAAATAAACCTATTTCCCAGGGTTGTTGTGAGGATCAAATGAGGAAATATTTGTAAAGTGCTTGGTACAGTGACTGGCACATAATGGTCATGATATAAATGCTAGCTATTAATATCATCATTATTACTCCCAGCTGCTGGTGCTTTTCAACAAGGGACAAAATTTTAAGGCAAAGAAATGAATCTCTAAGTGAATATATTTTAGATATCAACAAGTCTGTATGGGGAAATTAACTTTTGGAGAAGGGAAACTTTTATGGCACTGTAGTAGAAAGACTGCTAGGTTTGTTGTCAGAGAATCTGGATAGAAATCTTGACCTTGTTTCTTGCTTTCTGAGTGACCTTGAAAAAATATATATTTTTTTTACTTAGCTGTAAAAAGAAGAGGCTGGATAAATGATCCCCAAGGTTGCTTCATTCTCTTAATCTTAAGATCCTCTACTCAAAATCACACTGCCTACACCACCTATAAGGACAGTCTTCATAAATGAATATGTCTCTATGCATGTGTCTCTACCCAAGAAATTGAAAAAATGCAGCCATCCTGTTTATATTTCTTTTCCAGCATCATAATATCTAGGTATTCTATTGGGATGGCAGATTAAGGTACCAAAAGTCACTATTAGGGCCCTGAGTCATGGAAAGATTGAACAACTCACTTGTAACCTTTAAATATTGCATTAAAATGATCTATTACTGTTCCTGGATTTTCTTCAAACCTATATTATTTCTCCAGGTAGAGAGATCACAGGGAGAGAAAGGTTTGTATCATATAATAGAAATCATGTTAAAAGGTTTTAGATAATCTAATTGCCTTTCCTTTCAGTATTTTCTCTGACTCATTTAAAAGAATCCATTGGTCTCTCTCTTCCTCTCTCCCTCTTCCCTTCATGTTGTTTCCCATCATAACCCTTGATGAAGCATTTGTCATATCATTTAGTGATTCATTGAGACTGACTCAAAAAAAATCCAAGAGGGGAATGAGAGAAATTATTATTTTGCTATTATATTAATAACCAATTACTAAATTAGGATCCAGGCTTTTCTCCTTTTATTTCCTCACATTTATCCTTTATTCAAGAAACACCCTTTAGAGATTCCTACCTTGCAACTTAATAGAGCTTTGCTGTGCTTGATATAAATGGAAAAGCAAAATCCATAATTTGCAATCTCCCACCACTACCCTCAGGAAAGCAAATACATGTATGTATTTTTTTCCAACCATATCTGTGATTTCATTAGTACATGAAGCTCCTGGGAAGATGAAAAACTTCTACCAGTTTGGATCCCCTGCTCTGAAACTTAAAGCCTTAGAGCAGGGGTTCTTAACCTGAGGGGTCCAAGAACTTGGATAAGAGAAAATATAAATCTTTATTTCAATATAATTGGTTTCCTTTGTTACTCAATGTATTGTACCTCATGTATTTAAAAATGTTATTGTGAGAGGGAGTCTATAAGTTTCACCAGCCTGCCAAAGAGGGTCCATGACACAAAGTTTAAGAACCAAGGCCTTAAGAACCAAGAGAGTTGCCTGCAGCACAGGTATCAAGCATATGGCCCACTGGCCACATTGTAGCCCACAACAATCCCTAGTGTTTTCCAAGCCAGATTAAAATATAACTGGGAAATATTTAACAAAATTAATAAAAATGTGATGAAAACATAGGTAACAGTGCATTTTAAAACTTAGTCAATATATGACCCTCAGAGATCTTTATGTCCAAATTAGTAGCTCCATTCTATTTGAATTTGACACCACTGGCCTGGGGGTACTTAGAGTATACCAGTGTATATGTTTATCATTTGGTGAACTATATCTGTAAATTTTTTTAATTTAAAGAAATTAAATCACTTTAATTAATTAATTATTTTATTAAAATTTAATTAACTAATTTTTAAAATTTTATTTTAAAAAAAATTTACTTAGTTGGCAAGATTTTAAAAATATTGCTGAAAAATCCTACTCCTGAAATTTTGTCAAATTATTACTCTATTTTATTTTTATGATTAAATTTTTATTTTTTAATTAACAGAAATATATTTTCTCTTCCACTCTTGACCCATTGAAAAAAGAGAGAAATAAATTTCTTGCAATAATCATTTAACCTTTATTATATACCTACTATGTACCAAGCAGTGTGCTTAACACTGGGGATACCCAAAGAGGCAAGCTTACAATCTAATAAGGGAGAGAATATGCAAACAAATATGCATAGTCAAGTAAAAGAAATTCCGTAAGAGAAATTCCTTCATGCTTTTAAAATATCTCATTCTACGCTCTGAACCTGCCACATCTCTGTTACGTTATTTATTTTAGTCATCTCTTTTGAAGTAGTGAGTATCTATGTATAAGATTTTAACAATAAATAAGTATGATTAAGTGTGATTGCCAGGTCTGACAAAATGCGTGGTATGATACACCCTCAAGGCTATATACCATAGTACTATGCCACAACAAGGTTATGATTAGCAAAAAGGTCAAATAACTTTAAAGTAAAGTTCAAAAGAAGAAAACAAAGAAACCACCACACCTCCCCAATACAAAGTAGAAATAGAAGAGTAGGAAGCAGAGATAGTATCAAAGAAGGAAGTATGAAAGGATAGGTATGGGGGTAGAGAATGAATGGTTAGATTGTACTACTGTTGCCATAAATTTTCATTTGTTTTTGTATTTACTTTGACTACAAAGGCTCAGGACATATACCGCCCCCGCCCCCAGGGAAGCTCAATAAGTGTGGAGAAGGGAGAGACAGGCAAAGAGTTACTTGTGACCCTCACTAGGACCAGTTAATTGTGGACAATGTATTGTAGGTTATTTCAAAATAAAGTGAAACCAATGACACATAAATATGCATTGTAGGTTATTTCTGTGATAAGGAGAATGTGACTTCTTCCTCTGGAATAGATTTCAAAGGTGAGAAGAACTGGTCACTCCACTCATCTTGACTGAGTTGAATAGACATAGTACTGGCTCATTGCTCAGATGCTATGAAGATGTTTACCATGACAAAAAGATGGGTAAAAGAAATATGGTAAAAAGTTGTGATGTGTACAGCAATATATATTTGCTGAAGCCAAGCATCCTTTCCACAAAAGTTTTCCAAACCCTCATCATGGCATGGGGATGAACTTGGGTTCTTAAAGGATAAGCTTAGCAGGTACTATCTGTATGATATCCTGGTGACAACCACTCCCTCTCCCCCCACCCCCAACACATACACACACACACACACACACACACACACACACACACACGTGTACACACTAGCAGGAACTATTCTCATAGCTCTTGTCATGAACTGCTCTTGCATTGGTGGTAGTATGGTACAGTAAAAAGAGCAATATCTGTGGAGTGAAGAGCACCCGGCTTTAAATACTGACTTTGACCCTCACTGCCTTTGTGATTTGGGGCTAGTCACTTCATCCCCCGATATGAGTCACCTCATCTACAAACTGAGGAGATGAGAGTAGATGGTCACTTCTAGATCTATCATTCTATAGTATGGAAATGAGATCTTGAATGCATCAAAGTATCTCAGACATATCATTTATAGAGTATTGTAGTTTCTCTGTTAATCATTCCCTATTATTTGCAACTCTGAAACAAATTTTGCAACATTGTCTTAATAAGAAACAAATGCAGATTCTTCAATCTTGCAAGCACAAAGACTGGCTTAGTAGTAAACTATTTAGACTTGATAAAGATACTGTAGTTTTTCAGAGGCAACAATTGCTTTTAAAGAGTTCTTCTGAAACATAGTTGCTTTATGTAGATAGGCAGAGTAATATAATTGGAAGAGCACTGGATTTGGAGACTGAAGACTTCTGTGGTGCTTTCTGGTTGTGTCGTCATGAGCAAGTCATAATCTTTCTGTTGCTCAGTTTCTGCATATTTCATGTTGTTCTGAGGAAAATTCTTTGTAAATACCAAACCATATATAAATGAGAGTTATTATCAAAATATGGAACCTTCATTTCTAGTTAGGCTCTCTCTGAGGGAGAGATATGGGATTTGATTGCTTTGATCTGGGAAGGTTCTTTTTTTTTAAAGTCTCTCTCTCTCTCTCCCTCTCTCTCTCTCTCTCTCTCTCTCTCTCTCTCTCTCTCTCTCTCTCCCCCTCCCCCTCCCCGCTCCTCCCTTCCCTTCCCCTCTCCTCTCCTCCTCCTCCTCCATACCTCCTCCTCCTCCCAACTCTCTCCTCCTGTTCCATGTTCAGTGAAGTCCCAAAAGTGCTCAGTGTTAGAAATAATACAGGACCAATAATTGTTATTTGTAAGGTCCACTAGAAACTCTTTTCTTGGTGTAGTCAATTATTAATTTTTTAAGCCAGGCTGCCAAGAGACTGTGATGCTTCAGAGGGATATAAGGGCTGATATTCACAGTGTAATGGGAAAATTCCCTCCTCTGCCCTTGTCACAGCAGCAAAGGGAAAAGGGAAATTTGAACATTTGTAAATTGGCCTTTCCCCACTCCCTTACCCCTTCCCAGTCTCCTTATACACGCTCTTTCTACGTAATTTCTATTCCTATACTAAGCTATATTCTATTCCTATACCAGAGCTCTAACTACAGCTTAATTAACTAGCAGATCAATGATATCAAACTCAAAATGAAAAGGAGGAAGCACTAAACCATATTCTTGCAGCTGCAAATTAACTTAAGTAGATATTAACATTATCTATGTTCTAATGTATTTTTAGTCATTTTGTTAAATATTTCCCAATTACACTTTAACCTGGTTCGGGCAGTGTTGTGGACTGTGTGCTTGATGCCTCTGGAGTAGAGCAGTTGGCTCCATGCATCTCCCCATGGAGGATCTGACAAATCTGATGCATCTGACAAAAAACAGCATTTCCATATAGGTGCCAGAAAGTAGGATAGATGCTTTAGTGAAGTATTAGAAGCTTCAGTTGACTGTTACTTGGATACCCACTATGTAGCAGAAGTTACAATTGTTTGGTGCAATTGCCAGACACTCAGCTCCGGGGATGTGAGCTGAAAACATGCTTAACTGATATGATTAATCTAGACCAGGGCCTCTCAAACTTTTTGCACTCATGACCCCTTCAGCTGTTCTTAAACCATGGGTCACGACTCCATATCTAGGCTATTGACTGGATCTGATCTGACAACTTCATCAACATTTGCTTCCCATACTGGTACACACTCAGCATGTGGATCAATTGCAACAGCAGCAGTAGTAGCAGCACCACTTTAAGATTTGTAAAGCATTTAACAAATATTATTCTGTTTCTTCCTCAAACAACCTTTGGAGGTT
This sequence comes from Vombatus ursinus, assembly GCF_900497805.2. Lineage (NCBI taxonomy): Eukaryota > Metazoa > Chordata > Mammalia > Diprotodontia > Vombatidae > Vombatus > Vombatus ursinus. Next base: position 5,203,373 of record NW_020954604.1, on the reverse strand, counting down.
ATCCTCATTTTATTATTATTTTATCCTCATTTTAGAGATGAGGAAATTGAGGTAGACAGAGGTTAAGTGACTTGCCCAGGGTCACACAGCTAATAGATGTCTGAGGTTGAACATGAATTCAGGTCTTCCTGAATCCAGGTCAAGTACTCTATTCACTGAGCCACTTCACTATTTCATGAAGTGAGGTATGGCCTGGCCCAACACAGACACATGTGCCAGAGCTTCCTCATACCCACCCCTCATTCACCTATGATCAAAACGGCAACACTGAAATCTGGTACCTCTACATGTTGCAGTTTTTTCTACAACATTCATTTCTCCTCAAACTCTGGCCAAATGACCTCTGTGCTTCAAGTGAAACACTCTCTGCTCTTTTGTTCTATGCTCCTAACAACAAAAGATGACTACATCTACCACCATGAATACCAGTAACCTTCCTAAATACTAGAATAATGCCACGCAAATATCTGATACCATCAATTGCTGCTGCGGTGGCAAGACCTGTGGAGGGAATTTTCCACTCATGTAGGCACCTTCTCCATTTCCAATCCCATTGCACCAATCTTCTGACGCAAACTCTTTCAGCATCACCTCTATTCCTACAGTAAGCTTCCAGAGCAAGAAGTTGCCCTACCTAGTTATAACTGAGTTGGTCAGACTGCACCTACCGAGGAGAGGGTTGAGTTCCATGTCTCTCTTCATAGAGGAATATATCACTCTTATGATGATGTCTATGATCCTGAACAAAAGGAAAACCATTATTATTAATTTTGTCTTTAGGCAAGGTGACCTCACACACCAGCCTGTCAGGTTTTTATGACCACAGGGTCCCCATAACATGTCTTAGAAAATAGGGAATGTTTCAGAAAGTGTCTTCAAGGATATAGCTCTCACCGACCTTGTGACACAGATTCATCATTGACAAACTTTTCTATTTTCCATGTGCTCAAAAACTTCAGGCAGCTTGCAGCACAGCGTTGTACACAAACCTTCCTCAGGAACACACATATGACAGAGATATGAAGAAGCACAGGAAAAGTTTGTTATTCAGAAAAAGTCAAGTCAAACAGCTTCAATCTCTTGTTCACTAATTCTCCCTTCTTCCAAAATAATCAGTCCTTTATTAGCACTAGACTTTCAGCTTTATTGGCACGAGAAAAAAGGTTTGCACTTCTCTACTTTTACCTCTTACCTGCAGGTAGCCCTATAACTGAAGAGAAGCTGGTGCTCTCAGGGCTACCCCTACAACTCAGTTATCTTGATTTCTTTACTGTAGTAACACAGTCCTGGTGTCCATCCAGCATTCCAAAAATTGAGTTGTATCTCTTCTCTCTAAGGACTATACCTGAGTTATAAAGAGGCTATGTAAATAGTTTTGAAATTCATTCAGGTGTGTAGTATTAGAAAATCTTGGTGTGGATCTAGTTTTTGGTGGCTGGAGTTGTACGAGATAATGCTGAGGTTAATACTTTGAATATTTAAAGTGTAGGTAAGGTGTGGCTCTGTCCCAGGGACAAAGTCAGAATAATAAGGGCAGTCCAGAAGCTATTTCAAATCAGTGGCATGTGTCCAAAGGGGCCATCAACCCCATTTTAGTTAATGCTACATTCCGAGCACATTCCTAAGAATGCATTTCCTCAGGGCTACAATCCTTTTTCCTACTGTGGGGTTGCCCATGTTTTAGTGAGAGACACTCACTATATATCAAATAGAAACACCCATTGTCTTAACAAAGTTAATACTAACTGCCCATAAACTTTTACCCACAGGGAAGGCAAGCCAGCCTAGTTGAAGTAGCAGAGAGTCATCATATGTTCAGCAAATCAAACTACCACCACCACCACCACCACCTTGACCACTGTCTCTCCTGAGATCTTTATGGAGACAACTAAGTAACACAAGAGCGTTGGGAATAGTAATGCTTCCAGCCCAGAACTGATAGTCATCGTCCTGGGAAACAACCCACTGTGAAGATGCCATCTAGCAACTGCTACTTCAGGTGCTACAACCACAGAAGACACAGAAAAATAAAGTTATGGCCACTAAAATATTTGGCACTGTCAAATGGTTCTGATTTTATCAGTGGGAATGACATTAAAGAAGAGGTATTACCATCTCTTTTACCATTATCCCCTAAGGACCATGAGACCTTTCCATCTACCTTGCCACTGCAACCTTCCATTTTTGTTGTTTTCCCCACAGAAATATGAGCTCGTTGAGAGCAGGGACGATCTTCCTTTTTCAATTTATATCCCAGAGCTTGGCACTTTGCTTTTTGCATATTGTAAGTGCTTAATAAATGCTTTTTTCATTTATTCATTTATTAAGGTGGGGTACTTTATAACATTAGATGACCTCCAAATCTGTATTTTCATCACCAACTTCCCTCAAGCTCTTGTCTTTCCAGATCTTTCCTTTGTCCCTATCACTCAATGACCTTTTCTCTGTTGAGGTATATACAATTAGAGCAGCTAGGTGGCACAATGCATACAGTGTCAGGTCTGAAGTTAGGAAGACTCATCCTCCTGAGTTCAAATCTTAGACATCTACTGGCTGTGTGAGCCTGAATAAGTCATTTAACCCCATTTGCTTCAGTTCCCTCATCTGTAAAATGATTTGGAAAAAGAAATAGCAAATCACTACAGGACTTCTGCCAAGAAAACTCCAAATGAAGTTACAGGGAGTTGGACGTGATTGAAAAACAGCTGAACAACAAATAATTACTTTATACAATTTTTTTTCTTTTCCTTTTTTTTATATTACCCTTTTCCAATCCTTGTCATCATCTTCTGACATCTAGGCCAGTTTAGTACATAGATTTACCCATATGGGAGTAGAGGGGATGAATTTGAGGTCTATCGGACCTCAGCTACAGATATAGTTGAGTAGCATTTGGGATCCCAAGGTTAAGACAAAAAAATCCCAGAATTTAATGAAATTCTGACCATTAGAATCTTCCAGTGTAAGAACCAGTTGAGCATACCCAGGAAGTGCTTACGTTTTCTCTTATGGTCTGGACCTGACTCAGGTCAGATCCCTGGTAGCCTAAGTTTGATACTGGAACGAAATGAAACACTTACTGGTCATTCAATAGTTAACAAAAAGAGAATTACATAGTGCCACATCAAGGGAAGCATATTCAACAAAGATATTCCTTGAGAACACTATGAATTGATTCAGATGAGAGAAACTCCTCAGCCTCTGAGTTATCAATTGTGGTCTGCCACCCAAGCATCAGAGCACTCCCAGAGTTCCCCATGGAACTGTGTTTTGTATTCAAGAGAATAAGACGTGATATCAACAATTTGAGCCTTTAGTCTCATGAGCCACTAAAGTCTCAATGATGATTTTAATACCTTTTAAAGAAAAAACTTAAAACTTACACAGGGGTGAGAAGTTAAGATGCTACTCTCACCATGGCTTCCATCTTGGCTATTGTCATTTCCCTTAACAAAAAAAAAAAAAAAAGGTTACAGGACATGCCCTCTAAAGAGCAAGATTTATAGAAGGCCTAAGTTAGGAACCTTTGCACGGTGATTACAGTTGTCTCATAAATCTGGCATCTCTACTCCCATATAAGTATATCTATGTGCTAAACTAAAGGGAGATATAGTGATCTTCTGAGGATGCATACTTATGAATGTAAAGAAGGGGCTTATCTGGTATACAGTCAACTACAGAGGATCCTCTCTCTGTGTCTCTCTCTGTCTCTGTCTCTGGATCTCTGTCTCTCTGTCTCTCTCTGTCTCTCTCTCTCTCCCCATATATAAGGAAGATAAATTTCACTCCTTCAATGATTATTAAGGTCTAAATGAAATGACCATTTACAACCAAATACTCACTCCTATTCATTTTAAATGAGTTGACTAAAGTTCAAGGAAAATGCCACTACATACCTAAATTGATAATTAATTTATGAAATTATAAAATGGGGGCAGGCATGTTGGGTTCTTTGGGTACTCACTGGGAAAGACCATGATTAACAGTGGAAAATAGAGCAGCAATCATACTCTAATAACCATAGTTGGTACAGAAGCAAGCGTCAAAATGGGTACACGGGCAGGTGGTGGGACAGGGGAATGGGATGGTGAAGGGAGACAGATAGCATGGGAAAGAGGCTGGAGAGGGAGAGAAGCAGAGAGAATATAACCATGGATTAGAGTTGGGAGCACTAGGCAGCATGGACACAATGGAGAAGGAAGAGTGCTCCAGGCTGGACTGGGGGAAGAGTTTGAGGTCTCATTTTTATAGGGTTTTGGGGGAACAGACTAACTCTCATCTGTGCCACCTTGGGTTAATTCACTAACATCTCAAAATTATGAGTAAAACTTTAAAGTTATCATCTCAATGTTATCAGCATTTTTTTTTTTTGTAGAGCATCTGGAATTTGTCTGGAGTTTATAGATCATAGGACCAGAACCCTGACATCAGTGCCTAGATGGTTTCTGCTAATTCAGCACATACTACCAGGGTATAAATTTTGGTTAACAAATGATACAATTTATAAATTATGCTCCTTATCTTTGGGATAGTTCATACTTGATTTCCAGGTTCCCATCTGCAATCTTATTTCCTGCTCTTGTCCCTTTATACTGGCTTCTTATAAACTTGCTTAGTATACTGACTAGAAGAGAGGTAGAGGTTGTCAGGGAGACCAGAACAAGATAAAATTTTAACACAATTCCAAGCTGTACTTGCAAGAAGCATACAACTTTCTTAGAATCAGGACTGGGGATGATTAGATAATAGACTTGAAGATATAGTCTGGGCATTAAGAATATCTAGTTATACTCTTTGGTTGAGTTAATGCACTAGCAACTTCCCATCATCTGATTAATGAGATTCTGATGGACTTTCTCAATAAAAATAATTTTGATTTTCTCTCATTATGAATAGAGGGTGATTAACATAAGTTCAAGTTTAGTGATACAACTATCCTGTTGCTTCGACATAACATATTTTAAGCCCAAAAAAGTATGTCTCACCATAAACATGTAACCTTCTAGTTTATATTCCATCTAGAAGGGCCAACAATGGACCCAATACATGTACATTCCATATGCCCTGGACTTCTTCAGCAGGAGTTAAGACTATGGAATATTTTCTAGGAACAGAGAATACTTAGTTCATTTCAGATTAAGTAATTTTAAAATGTATACAAAGTGCTACTTCATATTAACTTTTTTATATTTTAAAATTTACTTGTGTATAAATGTGCTGTTAGCCCCCAAAAGAATGTAAGCTGCCTGAAAGCATAGATTATTTATTGGGTTTTTTTTTCCTCTGTAGTGAGTAGCACTTAGCCTGGCATATATTAGGTGCTTAATAAATGCATGTTGAATTGAATTAAATTCCCAGATATTCAAAATGGACAGGACTCCTCACGTGATTATAAAGGGAAAAATGTTGTAGAGATTAACTATCAGTTGGGGATAGGCTGGGAGAATGTTCTTTCTAGTCCCTAAGAGGGCCTTCTAGTGAATCCTTGCTGTGACATCAAAACCTTAGTTTTCCAAAAGACAGAGAGACAGAGAGAAATAGAGAGACAGAGACAGAAAGAGAGAGACAGAGAGAGACAGAGACAGAAAGAGAAAGAGAGATGCTTCTGGGGTAACTATTAGATCAGCATTACTAATGAAATATTGTCAGAAAAGGATGAGTCAGAGCATGAAGCTATCTAGTTCTCAGTAGCGTATTATTCCCATTAGGTGACTTTAATAGGGAGAAACTATACTAGAGTAGAACATGTACTGCTTGCTAGCTATCAAGGATTGTCAGGGAGAATCACTTAGAACAGATATAGGTAAAACATGCAGCTCCAGGCCACATGCCTCACATGCAGCAGCTGAACCAGATTAAAATGAAGTTGCCATTTAATTTTAGGGTGTTTATATATCAATAAAAAAAGAATCATATAAATATGTGTGGTTTTCTAAGTCCTTATGTAGACCTTGGTGATCCTTATGTATGGTTCAGTGGCCCCAGTTCCTATTTAAGCTTGACATCATTTATGTAGAGCATCACATCACCAGGATATGGAAACTGGCAGGCTCCTTCTAACAGGGGTTCTTATCTTTTTTTGTGTCATGGACCCTTTTGGCAGTCTAGCAAAGCCTAGGGCAGTCCAGTGAGCCCTTCTCAGAAGAATGGTTTTAAATAATTGAAGGAAATGTTACTTTTCATTTAGAGGTTAATGAAAATAAAGATGTAATTTTTTCCCATGCAAGTAAACAGACCTCCTAAAATCTGTCCTTGAGGGTCCTTGGACCCCAGGTTAAGGATCCTTAATTTAGAGGGACCTAAGCAGCGAGTTATAGTTTTATTTAGCCACAAAGACTCATTTATTTTATTTTAAAGAGAACTAGCTATTTCCTGTTATGTCATACTCAGTGGGCATTATTTTTCATGTGGTTTTTCCCCATATGCCTATCTTGGAGTTTGGAACCTGAGCAAGAGGAGGTCCAGAGAGACCATAATTTGCCTCTGGGGCAAGCACAAGAATAATAAAATAAAAGGAACAACCCTGGACATGGGTTTTCCAGGGTATGATCATAGTGGCAGTATTAAGGAGAGGTCCTGTGAGTTCACCATAATACTCTGGAGGAGGTGAGAACCAAGACTTCAATCTGCTGGTATTATTATTGGTGCTGTGTCTGAGGCACTGACCAGGGCCAGAGACAAAGCAATAGGGATTGGGGGGTGAGGTCTTAAAGTCATTAATGATACCTCCACAGCTATAGTATCAAGGGGTAGGACTGTGTTGATTTTTATAATTGATTTGCCACATTTTCAAGAGAACATTATGGTCCTCAGGGAATGGATCTTTTCTTGGAAATGGGTTATTGAATAAAATAATTTGAAATAATCTGTCCTACAGACCATGTGGTATTTTCTAAAAGAAATTGTTTGTATCAGCTCCCCATATAGATATATGGACACAATTTCCAACCAAAGTATGGGACAACTTAAAAAAAAATCAGCTTAACTACAGTTTACCAGGGCCTACCACTTACATGCCAAGAGATACATAAAGCATATAAATTAAGTTATCAAATAGTTTCTGAGCTATTAACACACACACACACACACACACACACACACACACACACACACACACAGAGTAGGACAGGGCCTTAGTCTTTCCAATAGCAGTCTGCCAAAAATGATATTATGCACTCTGCCTTTCGAAGCTCATCTTTTCAGGTAGCTCATGGATTCTCCCCATGTGTATAACATCTTAGAAGATATACCAGAGATTTAGCAAATGCTAGAGTTGTGATGAAAATCTGCAGACAGGAATCTGGGCCACTTGGCACGCATTAAGATAGGCACTATAGGAACAGGGAAGGCAACTGAGGGATTAACAAAAAACAAAAGCTTCATTATTGGAACCTGGAAACCAGGTTTGGCTGGATCATATTCTTTTGCCTGTATAGAGGTTGTTCTAGGCTTCAGATGATGGACATTTAGAATCATTTACTATTCCTTAGCAAGTGAAACCTGAGACTTATGAGATAGGATGACCACAAACCTGGATGAGTCATAGTTTCCTCAAACAGGCATATTCCACTGCATTTCTAATAGAGGCCATGAGAACGACCCACTCCTGTATCAGTTGGATCTAGGAAGGAGCATGAGATTTAGGAGATTTTTGGATGGCCAATAGAAGTGGAGGTAGTGATGTTATCTAATTAAGTGGAAGGGGCATGGCCCAGAGGGCCACACAAAAGAAATGTGTCAGTTTAAAAAAAAAAAAAAGTCCATCCCTCCTTCTTAAGACATTTCACTAGAGATATAAAAGGAGCTGTAAACATGCTCCCTGGGGAAAAGTCATAGGAAGGGCAGACTCTTAGCTAGTAATTAGAGTGCCTCAGTCGGTATGTGAGGAAAACATTTAGCTGGATATTTAAGTAAAAGGAAGGGCAGTTTCTGTTAGAATGAATTTAATTTTTCCCCCTCTTTTGTGTATGGAGGGTGTGAATTATTAAACTGATTGTAACCCTATTTCCAATGGGCAGGTTTGGCTTTTTGCAGAATGAAGGTAAGACCCAAGTAAGCATGTAGGCTTCAAAAGGATATGGCTGTATTGTTTGGGTATCCTGGAGAGTTTCCTTTCTTTGGGTCTTATACATGTGTGATCATGAAACCACTCCCACCCCTCCCCACTCAAAAAACTCTAGTGGTTTCCTCTTGCCTTCAGGAGGAAGTACAAAATGCTTTGTTTGCCATTCAAAGCCCTTTACTCCTAGCCACCACCTACCAGGTCAGTCTTAATATTATCTTACTCCCCAGTATGTACTCATTGATCCAGTGGCATGAACCTCCTGGCAGTTCTGCAAATCAGAACTCCATCTGTCCCTGAGGACTAGAATGCTCTCCCTCTTCCCCTCTGACCTCTCTGGCTTTAAGTTCCAAATAAAATTCCACTGTCTATAGGAAGCCTTCTCCAACCCCTTTTAATTCCAGTGCCTTCCCTTTGCTAATTATTTCCTATTTATCCTATACATAACTTGCTTTGTATATATTTGTTTGCATGTTTTCTCCCCTACTAGATTGCAAACTCCTTGAGAGCAGGGACTGTCTTTGGTCTCCTTCTGCATTCCCAGCACAAAGCCCAATGCCTGCATATAGTAGGAATTTCATAAATGTTCATTGATTGATTGATTAAATTAACCTGCAGGAAGGTAGCCAGAGTATGAAGTTGCTTACATTTTTGTTTTCCTCTATTAGTTACTCATCTTGTATGCAATCACTGTACTTTATACCTTCTCTGGTGGTGACTAGGGGGAGAGGGGATTAATTTACTGAAAGGTAATTGATTTTAAATTAAAGGTAAAGGAGTCTATAATGATAAAACTATTCAAATACAGCCAAGGTATGATATATACAAACCATGACACATTCCTCATACCGTGATTATTCTCAGGTTCTGTTCCACCAATGTGAAGGTGTATTTGAGTTCCAGAAGTAATATCAATCACTGTTTAACTTATCTAAGATTTATCTTAGCAGAACCCTGTCGAAAATATCTTTTACTCATTCTGATTCTCCTGTGCATCAGAAATTTTCTAGGTTATATTTATTTTGATTGTGCTTTAGGGTTTAGGACTTCAGAGCAGTGTTGTGGCTACGTGAAAACATGCTACTTCTGACTAGTTCCCTTGTTGGGGGCATTAAAAGCCTTTAATTAGCAACTTACCTTACTTATGTCTAGAACTTTATCTTCTCTTGTATCCTGCCAATACCAGGGATCCGAAGTCCCTACCAGAAGAATCTTCTGTTCAAGTTTATGAGAAGACAAGCACATTCTTACACTTTGGATGAAGCTGATAATTGGTTCAATCATTTGGCAATTTTGAATTACATGAGCAAAAATAACTAAATTGTTCATACCCCTTTACCCAGAAATACCATTTCTGGACCCTAATCTCAAGAAGGTCAAAAACAAAAAGAAAGGTCCCATATAAGATCAAAATATTCATAATCGTACATTTTGTAGTAGTAATAACTAGAAACAATAATGGGTACTCCTTGTTTTGGGAAGGGGTAAATAGACTAGTACATGAATGTTAAAGAATATTATTGCACCATGAAAATGATGAATATGAGAAGACTTGTGTAGCACCCTTTCTGGACTCATTCCCTTAAACTGTACTCACATTGGCAGGCTGGGGCCCCAGAGTGTGGTCAAATAGCACTATTCTGACGGTTCTAGGGATAACCTTGAGTGTCACAGGGATTACTAGTACTATTACTTATGAAACTCTAGTTTGGAATGTGTTCACCACTGATTATCAATCAGGTTTAATTAGCTGTTTGGAAAAGGTATTTAGAAATATTTATTGAGAAAGGATGTATCAAGAACAATCAGTACAAAACATCCCTCCAAAAGTCTGGGGCACACTCTCCCTCGTTTACACACAGATTTAAGGGAAGAAGTGTATTTCTGTATGTCCATTCTTATTCTCATTGTGTGTCTGCTACCAGAAGGATGCATTGTCACCTACTGTTTCAGTCTCTCAGATGGCACATAGTCAATGGGGGCGGGGGGTGGGCAACAAAACTCTTTCCTTCTCTCCAGAAGATTTGCTTTCAGGACACTGGCTCCAACTCTTGAGCTGAAAAACTCAGTTTCCAAACTTAATTTCACTGCTAAGTTGCTTCTGACAGGTGAAATTTCTTCAGCTCTTTAAAGCCTCCTCTTGAGGCTTTTGGTCAGCCATTTCCCTTCTTGTTTCAATAAGAGGTTCACATCTCCTACACAATCACTTGGTGGAAACCATTATAGTACTCATTTAAAACTCCATCAGGGGCAGCTAGATGGCACAGTGGATTGAGCACCTGGCTTGAAGTCAGGAGGACCTGAGTTCAAATCAAACTTCAGCCACTTATTAGCTGTGTAACCCTGGGTAAGTCATTTAACCCCAATTGCAAGAATGTCAGTCTTAATATCAATATTAACTACTAGGTCTATGATCCTTCTAGAGAAAATAATATACTATTATAATTAGATAAATTTCTGTATGAGTTTACATTTTTTCTCTGCACATTTGGATTAGTGGTTTAAATTGTCACATATTTCCATCTCTAAGACCATGGAAGGAAACAGTTCTATAGTACTGAAGTACATATACATAACACATACACACATCTCTCCATTTTTCATTTATCCACTAGAGTTCATGGTTATCCACCAACTCCAATTCTGATACTTTTTTCAAAACACTATCATTACGGTCAGGTGCTAAGTAAAAGGAAGGCCATAATGTATTAAATAATGCCCTAATGAATGCTTTTAGATGCTTGAAATGATTAAGAGGTGTGTAACTCCAAAACCCTGGGAATTCTTGTTTTTTTTTCCAATATGAATTTAAAAGAAGATGAACAGAGAATCTCCCTACAGTTCTATTGTCATTCATCTGAATATTCTGAAGATGTAAGCATTTTGGCTACAAAGAAAATAGAAATTACACTATTCATTATAATGTACTGCTTTCTCCAACATTATTAATAAAATTATCAGCCAAGTGCCCAAATTCAGTGCCTTTTCCTCAGTCCTTATCCTTATTGACCTCTTTCCAGCATTAGCTTCTGAACACAGTGGATTATTTTCTCCTCTCTGGGTTTCCTAACACTGTTCTCTCTTAGTTTTCATCTTATCTGTCTTACTACTCTTTTTTTTTTGTCTTCTTCGCTTATCCATATCTCATTCCCTAACTATGGAAGTACCCCAAGGCTCTGTCCTGGACTATCTGACTTGGTGATCTCATAAGCTCTTGTTTTTATTGTTCCATTGTTTTCAGTCATGTTTGACTCTCCTGACCTTATTTGGGATTTTCTTGGCAGAGATAATGGAGTGGTTTGCCATTTCCTTCTCCAGTTCATTTTACAGATGAGGCAAACAAGGTTAAGTGACTTGTTGAGGGTCACACAGCCAGGAAGCATCTGAGGTCAGATTTGAACCCAGGAAGATGAGTCTTCCTGATTCCAGGCCTGGTACTCTATCTACTATGCCACCTAGCTGCCCCTCATGAGCTCATAAGGCTCAACTGTCACCATATTATAGATTATCCCTAGATCTATAGTTATGTAAAGATACCAACATATTTTATTAAATTTTTTGGAAATATTACAAAAGATACGGCCTTAGGGGTATTTTAACTTTCATGCAAGCTAACAAATCACACTATCATTAAAATAGAATTTTGTTTGAATAACTTGAAGGCAAAAAGAAACTTCAGAAATGACTTTTTCAGAGATGAGAATTGAAAGCAAATAGGGATAATATTGAGGGAAACTCTGAGATATTGTCAATCCTTAGAATTTTCTAATTTAAGTAGATTTCTAGCTTACCTAGAATTAGCAGTGATATCAGGGTCAAACAATAGAAATAAGCAAGGGCAATTCTTTTCTGGCAGCTAGATGGTGCAGTGGATAGAACACAGGGCCTAGAGTTAGGAAGACATGAGTTCAAATGTGACCTCAGACACTTGGTGTTGTTGCTGTGACACTTACTAGCTGTGTAACCCTAAGCAAATTGCTTAACTTCAATCTGTCTCAGCTTCCTCAATTGTAAAATGGGGGTGATAATAGCACCTACCTCCCAGAGTTGTGAGGATCAAATAAGATATTAGTAAAGCACTTAGCATGGTATCTGACCAATGTCTGACCATTGGTGCTTAATAAATGCTTATTCTTTTTTCCTAATTATATTTAATTCTATGGGAAGATTCCCTACATCTCTTTTGTTGTATTATAACAATGAGTTATTCTGATCTGGTAGAGTACAAAATTAGTTGAGTGATTATATGAATTCTTTTTGAGGGGGGTAATGACCTTTTAATTTATTATGTTAACAATGTTATTTCCTATGTTTGCCTTTCTTCAGAGGAAGAAATTTGTCTCTGGCCAGACAAATTTCGTTAACCTTCAGAGTGGTCATTTAAGATTAGAAAAATGAGTATATTCCTCTTTTTATTTGCAAAAGGGAAAAATGGAGGTAAAAAGAGAGTAAGTTGTTTGTCCAATATCACTTCAAAGTCAGTAACAAAGTTGATTTCCTTATTTCAGCAGCTTGTTCCCCATATGGCCTCCTTTAAGCATTTATCAAGTGCCTTCTAAATTCCAGGCACTGGGATGGATGTTAAAGATGCAAATATGAAAAATCTCTTGTCCTCAAGGAGCTTACATTTCATTGGGGGAGACAACAGGTACACAATGAATATGTGTATGTGTGTGTGTGTGTGTGTGTGTGTATACACACATATAATACACACACATATACAAAAAGTAGATACAAGGTAATGGGATGAGTTGGAAAGGCCTTATGAAGAAGACACTCATTGATTCTTCCTCTACGATATCTCTCATATCTGCCTCCTCTCTACTCATAGCGGCACCACCCTATTTCAAGCCCTCATCAATCCTTACCTGTTTAGGAAGCAGAGGTGAGAAGAGAGTGAATTTCAGGCATGGGAAACAGCCTATACCTGTGTAGAGATGAGATGTGGAATGTCATTTATGAGGACTAACAAGAAAGCCAGTTTGCTTGATTGTAGAGTTCAGGAAAGGGAATGATGTGGAATACGCCCATAAAAATAGGTTGGAGCCAGGTAATAAATAGCCTTAAATGCTAGAGAACTCGTTTTTGATCCTAAATACCCTAGAGAACTCTGAGGACTGACATGATCAGAACAATAGTACTTTGGCAGCTATGGGAAGGATAGATTAGAGACGGGGAGAGACTTGAGACAGTGAGGTCAATTAAGAGGATGTTGCGATAATCTATGTAAGAGGTAATAAAAAATCTAAATTAGGGTGGTTTTCACGTGAGTGGAAAAAAAGATTCCAATGTGAGAGATGTCACGAAGGAAGAATGAAAAAGATTTGGCAGCTGAATGGATATGTATTGAAAGGGAAAGGGAAGAATCAAGGATGATAGCTAGGCAGAACCAGGAAAACCTTGTACACAGTAATAGCAATATTGTGTGATGACCAGCTTTGATAGACTTAGCTCTTCTCAGTAATGTGATGATCTAAGACAACTCCAAAAGACTCATGATGGAAAATGCTATCCGCATCCAGAGAAAGAACTATGGAGTCTGAATGCAGATAGAAGATGCTATTTTTCCTTTTTTTCCCATTTGTTTTTTATTTCTTGTGTCTTTTCCTTTTAGTTCTAATTCTTTTTTAAAACATGACTAATGTGGAAATATGTTTAATAGGAATGTGCACATATGGCCTATATCAGATTGCACACTTTCTTAGGGAGGGGGGAGGGGAAGGAGGGAAGAAAATTTAAAACTCAAAATCCTGTAAAGGTGAATGTTTAAAAACTAAAAATAAGTAACTATTTTAAAAAATAATGACTTCCAGGTTACAAATGAGGTTTACTGAAAGTATTGTGGTAACCTTGACAGAAAAAAAAAGCTCAGAAGAAAGGTATAGGCTTGGCAGCAATGATGATGAGTTCTACTCTAGAGATGTTAAATTTGAGATGCCAATAGAACATGGAGTTTGAAATTACTAAGTGGTGGTAATGTGGGATTAGAGCTCAGGAGAGCTTACAAGGGCTAGGTAATGTAATCCTCGGAGGCAACTAGATGGCTCAGTGCTCGGCCTGGAGTCAGGAAGACCTGACTTCAAATCTGGCATCAGACACTCACTAGCCATGTGGCACTGGGCAAATCACTTGACCTCTGTTTGCCTTAATCCATTGCAGAAGGAAATGGCAAACCATTGCAGTATTTTTGCCAAGAAAACCTCATAAAAGGTCATGTGGAGTTGGACACAATTAAATGACCAAACAACATTGTGATTCTATGTAGAAAGTACAATTTTCCAATGTTTACAAACGTATTTCATTTTTTTAGTGCAAGAGTTTCTGAAGACCTTAGCACATCTCCCTAGTCCTACTATCTCCTGATTTATCACAAGATTTTAGAATCTGCTATACATTAGATGTGACGGTGAAAGCATTGTTTCTAAACCAGTGCATTATGACACTTTGGTGTGTAATTAGTAATGATGGAAAGGTGCAGAATAGGAGTAACACATCTACATTTCCTGTCATTTGTGTACATGAGGCACCCATTTCAAACCCCTGTCATTGCTCCCTCTCACAAGCAATTAAATTTGTATGTTGTCTCCCCCATTGGACTGTATGTTCCTTGAGAGCAGGGACTCTCTTTTGCCTTTTTCTATCTCCCTAGCACTTAGAATAATACCTGGCACATAGCAGGCACTTAATACATGCTAACTGATTGACTGACTGATTAAACTGGTAATTTACACTTCTTTGTTGTTGTTCAGTATTTCAATCATGTCCGACTCTTTGTGACCCTATTTGGATTTTTCTTGGCAGAGATACTGGAGTGCTTTGCCATTTCCTTCTCTAGCTCGTTTTACAGATGAAGAACTAAGGCATACATGGTAAGTGACTTGCCCAGGGTCACACAGCTAGTAAGTATCTGAAACCACATTTGAACTCAGGAAGATGAGTCTTCTTGACTCTAGGCCTAGCAGTCTACCACTGTACCACCTAGCTGCTCCTTACATTTCTTTAGCTCTCCTTAAATTCTAGGAGAAAATCCTGCTTAAAACAGACATATATATTTTATGTAGTATTTATTTTTAAAGACAATCTAGTTATACTGCTAAAAATTAATAATTACTTATTAAAGTTAATAAAACTCTTTGAAATATTTAAATTTGTATTTAACATTGCTATTACACTGTGTTTGATCCAATGCAATAGATATTGATTACCTTACAAATATATGAAGAACAATGAGTTAAGTGCTGAGAGAAAAAAAATATTTTGATAAATTTTGGTATCTGCCCTTATGAGCTTATAGTCTAAAACTAGAATATGGAACATATACAGATAACTAACACAAAATACAACACACATGTAGTAGAGAAGTTTCATGAAAAAGTGTTTTGAGTCTTAAAGGAAGTAAGGTATTCAAAGTAGTGGAGAGAGTGCATTCCTGGAATGGAGGATGATCTAATGCAAAGGAAAGGACATGGAAGATTGGGTGTTGTGTGTGAGAAATATCCAGAAGGCCAAGGCGGTTAGACAATGAGTGTGAGAAGAGAAGTAACATATAATGCTGGAAAGGTTGGTTGGCGCCAGGTTGTCAAGGACTTTGAAGGCTATGGCGTTTATGCTGTATCCTTGAGACAGTTGAGAGCCACTGGATTTTTGTTGTTGTTGTTTGAATAAGACAGTGACATGGTGAGACTTGTGTGCTTTAGGATATCACTTTGGCAACTGTGTAGGATGGATAGGTGTGGGGAACACCTGAAGTAGGGAGACCAATTAGAAAGGTTTTGCAATAGTCTAGGTAAGAGGAAATATAGCCCTGAAATAGGTGGTGGGAGTATGGGTAGAGGGAACAGAATTGATATGAGAGATGCTGTAAAGGTAGAAATGGCAAGATTTAGCTATGGATTGGATATGTAAAGTCAGGGAGAATAAACAGGTAAAGATGATGCTGTTGAAAAAATTGAGAGCCTGAAGTAAGTGGTATCCTTAAGGGAAATAGGGAAGTTTGGAAGGATGGTTTGTGGTGGTGGTAGTGGTGGTGAGATAAGGAGTTCTATTTTGGACAGGTTGAATTTGAAAGACATCAGGTTTGATACACCTAATACATAATTGGTGATTCATAACTGGAGCTCAGGAGACAGACTGGATTTGGATATGTAGATATATTAGTCATCTGTATAGAGGTAACCATTAAACCTACGGAAGCTGATGAAGTCATCAAATGAAAGGATGTAGATAAAGAAGTGAAAAGGGCCCAGGACAGTGCCTTAAGGTACACTCACAGTTCAGAGTCAGAATTAGGGATGAAGACTAGTTAAGTGTGGGTTTACTTCATATCCTGCAACTTTGCTAAATTTGTCTATTATTTCAAGTAATTTTTACTTGATTCTCTAGGATTCTCTAAATAATCATATCATCTGCAAAGAGTGATAGCTTTGTTTCTTCTTTGCCTATTTTAATTCCTCCAATTTTTTCTTCTTCTCTAATTGCTACAGCTAACATTTCTAGCACAATGTTGAATAACAGTGGTGATAATGGACATTCTTGTTTCACCCACCAATCTTGTTGGAAATGCTTCTCTCTTATCCCCATTATATGTAATGCTTGCTGCTGGTTTTTGATAGATGCTATCTATCATTTTAAGGAACACTCCATTTATTCCTATGCTCTCTAGTGTTTTTAATAGGAATGGGTGTTGTATTTTGTCAAGTGCTTTTTCTGCATCTAATGAGATACTCATATGATTTCTGCTAGTTTTGTTGTTGGTGTGGTCAATTATGCTGATAGTTTTCCTAATATTGAACCAGCCCTGCATTCCTGGTATAAATCCTACCTGGTCATAATGTATTATCCTCAAGATAAGTTGTTGTAATCTCTTTGCTAATATTTTATTTAAAAATTTTGCATCTATATTCATTAGAGAAATTGGTCTATAATTTTCTTTCTCTGTTTTGGCTCTTCCTGGTTTATGTATCAGCACCATATTTGTATCATAAAAAGAATTTGATAAGACTCCTTCACCTATTTTCCCAAATAGTTTACATAGTATTGGAATTAGTTGTTCTTTAAATGTGAAAGAATTCACTTGTAAATCCATCTGGCCCTGGAGATTTTTTTCTTAGGGAGTTCATTGATGGCTTGTTCAATTTCTTTTTCTGAAATGGAGCTGTTTAAATATTTTATTTCCTCTTCTGTTAATCTGGGAAATTTACATTTTTGTAAATATTAATTCATTTCACTAAGATTGTCAAATTTGTTAGCATACAGTTGGGCAAAATAGCTCCTAATTATTGTTTTGATTTCCTCTTCTTTGGTAGTGAATTCTCCCTTTTCATTTTTGATGCTGGTAATTTGGTTTTCTTCTTTCTTTTTTTAAATCAAATTAATGAAGGATTTATCTATTTTATTGTTTTTTTTTCATAAAACCAGCTCTTAGTTTTATTTATTAGTTCAATAGTTTTCTTGATTTCAATTTTATTTATCTTTCCTTGGGTTTTCAGAATTTCTAATTTGGTATTTAATTGGGGGTTTTCAATTTGTTATTTTTGAAGCTTTTTTAGTTGCATACCCAATTCATTGATCTTTTTTTTCTCTATTTTATTCATGTAAGCATTTAGAGATATAAAACTTCTCCTAAGGACCACTTTCACTGCATCCCAGAAGTTCTGGTATGTTGTCTCATTATTGTCATTCTCTTGGATGAAGTTATTGACTGCTTCTATGATTGTTGTTTGACCCACTTATTCTTTAGGATTAGATTATTTAGTTTCCAATAATTTTTGTCTATCTTTCCATGGCCCTTTATTACATGTAATTTTTATTGCATCATGATCTGAAAAGGATGCATTTAATATTTCTACCTTTCTGCATTGGATTGTGAGGTTTTTATGCACTAGTACATGGTCAATTTTTGTGTAGGTGCCACGTACCACCGAGAAAAAGGTATATTCCTTTTTGTCCCCATTCAGTTTTCTCCAGAGGTCAAACATATTTAACTTCTCTAAGAATCTATTGATCTCCTTAACTTCTTTCTTGTTTATTTTGTGGTTAGATTTATCTAGCTCTGAGAGGAGAAGGTTGAGATCCCCTATTAGTATAGTTTTGCTGTCTATTTCTTCCTGTATCTACCTTAACTTCTCTTTCAAGAATTTGGTTGCTATACCACTTGGTGCATATATGTTTAGCAATGATACTAGTTCATTATCTCTGGTACCTTTTACCAGGATGTAGCTTCCTTCCTTATCTCTTTTTATTAGGTCTATTTTTGCTTTGGCTTTGTCTGAGATCAGGATTGCTACCCCTGCATTTTTTTTTTTACTTCAGCTGAAGCATAATCTATTCTGCTCTAGCCTTTTACCTTTACTCTGTATCCCTTTGCTTCAAATGTGTTTCTTATAAACAATATATTGTAGGATTATGGTTCTTAATCTACTCTGCTATCTGATTCTGTTTTATGGGAAAGTTCATCCCATTTACATTCACAGTTATGATTACTATCTGTGTCTTCCTCTCCATCCTATCCCCCCCCTTTATGGTTTTTTCTCTCCTTTCTCCCTTTCCCTCCTCAGTAGAGTCTTGCTTTCAACCACTGCCTCCCTCAGTCTGCCCTCCCTTCTATTAGCTCCCTCCCTTTTCTTCCCCTTTGCCCTTTCTACATCTTCCCTCCCTTCTATTCATCCCATTCCTTTTCTTTTCCCTTTCCCCTCCTATTTCCTATATGGTAAGTTAAATTTCTATACCTAACTGATTATGTTATTCTCTTTTTGAACTAAATCTGATGAGAGTAAGGTTCAAATAATGCTCATCTCCCTTCCTTCTTTCCCTCTACTGTATTTGATTTTTGTGCCTTTTCATGTGATGTGCCTTATCCTTGTCTGCATCCTTCTTTCCTCTTCTCCCAGCACAATCCCTTTTCACAAGTAAATTAAATTTTTACCATCACATAAAAGTCAATTTAAACCCACACAAATCATTGGCATTTCTGTATATTACTAACAAAGTCCAGCAGGAAGATATAGAAAGAGAAATTCCATTTAAAATTACTGTAGACATTATAAAATATTTGGGAGTCTACTTGCCAAAACAAAACCAATAACTATATGAACACCATTACAAAACACTTTTCACACAAATAAAGTCAGATCTAAATAACTGGGAAAATATCAGTTGTTCATGGGTAGGCCAAGCTAATATAATACAAATGGCAATTCTACCTAAATTAATTTACTTATTCAGCATCATACCAATCAAACTACAAAAAAATATTTTATAGAGCTAGAAAAAGCAATAACAAAATTCATCTGGAAGAACAAAAAGTCCAGAATATCAAGGGAACTAATGAAAAGGAATGCAAGGGAAGGTGGCCTAGCTGTACCAGATCTTAAATTGGACTATAAAGCTGCAATCATCAAAACTACATGGTACTGGCTAAGAAATAGAGTGGTGTATCTGTAGAATAGGTTAGGTATGCAAGATACAACAGTCAATGACTAACTATTCTAATCTATTATTTGATAAATCCAAAGACTCCAGCTTCTAGGATAAGAAATCACTATTTAGCAAAAACTGCTGGGAAAACTGGAAAAAATGTATGGCAGAAACTGGGCATAGACCAACATCTTACACCCTATACCAAGATAAAGTCAAAATAGGTACACAATTTAGATCTAAAGACTGATACTATAAGCCAACTAGAAGAGCAAGGAACAGTTTACCTTTCAGATCTACGGAGAAGGGAAGAATTTATAACCAAACAAAAGACAGAGAACATTATGAAAGCAAAATAGATAATTGTGATTACATTAAATTGAAAAGTTTTGCACCAAGATTAGGAGGGAAGCAGAAAACTGGGAAAGAATTTTTACAACCAGTATCTCTGATAAAGACCTCATTTCTAGAATATATGGAGAATTGGGTCAAATTTATAAGAATACAAGTCATTCTTCAATTGATAAATGGTCAAAGGATATGAACAGGCAGTTTTCAAAGGAAGAAACTAAAGCTATCTATAGTCATATGAAAAAATGTCCTAAATCACTACTGATTAGAGAAATGCAAATCAAAATGACTCTGAGGTACCACATCACACTTATCAGATTGGCTAACATGACAAAACAGGAAAGTGATAAATGTTGGAGAAGATGTGGGAAAATTGGAACACTAATACATTATTGGTGGAGTTGTGAAATGATTCAACCATTTTGGAGAACAATTTGGAACTATGCCCAAAGGGCTATAAAATTGTGCATATTCTCTGACCCACCAATACCACTTCGAGGCCTATATCCCAAAAAGATCATAAAAATAGGGAAAGGACTCACATGTACAAAAATATTTGTGAGCTTTTTTTTGTGGTGACCAAGAATTGGAAATTGAAGGGATGCCCATCAATTGGGGAATGGCTGAACAAGTTGTGGTGTATGAATATAATGGAATGCTATTGTGCTATAAGAAATGATGAGCAGGCAGACTTCAAAAAAACCTGGAAAGACTTACATGAACTGGTGCAGAGTGAAAAGAGCAGAACTGGGAGAACATTGTACACAATAATAGCCACATTGTGGGATGACTGACTTTGACTTTGATAGACTTGGCTCTTCACAACAATGCAAGAATTTAAGACAACTCCAAAAGACTTACGATGGAAAATGCTATCCACATCCAGAGAAAGAAATATGGAGTCTGAATACAGATAGAAGCATACTATTTGGTCTTCTTTTCCTTTGTTGTTTTGTTTTATTGCTTCATTGTCATGGTTCCTCCCATTAGTTCTAATTGTTCTTTACATCATGACTAATGGGAAAATATGCTTAACATGAATGTATATGTAGAGCCTATATCAGATTGTATGCTGTCTTGGGGGGAGGGAGAAGTGGGACGGGGAGAAAATTTAAAACTCAAAACCTTATGGAAGTGAATGTTGAAAACTAAAAATAAATTAATTAATTATCCAAAAAGAAGACTAGTTAAGTGAAACCCAGAAACAAATATAGTAATGGTCAATAAACAAATAAAATTCATTGGTGAAAGCATTCCCTGTTGACAAGAATTGCTGAGAAAACTTGGAAAGCAGTATGGGAAAAATTAATCTCAGACCAACTTCTTATAGCAGATACCAAATAAGGTACAAATGAATAACACTTGATCATAGAATACTACATCATTAACAATTTAAAAACAACCAAAAAGTCCCCAAATGAAATATAAAAACACAAAACTAGAAGGCAATAAAATGAGGGTTTTTTCAGCGTTATATTTCTAGGGGAAATTAATAACCCATCAAGATCAGAAAAGACAAAATAGATATTTCCGATCATATAAAGTTTAAATGCTTTTGCAAGAATAGATAGATATAATTAGAATAAGAAGAAAAGTTATTCTTTGCAGAAAAATTCTTCACATTAAATATTTCTGATAAAGGGCCAATATCTAAGCTATAGAGGGAATTGATATAATCCTACAAGGCAAAAACCATTATTCAATAGCCAGTCAAAGGATAGAAACAGTTTTCAGAAAAAGAAAGGTAAATTATCAACAATCACATAAAATGCTCTTAAATGAAAATTAAAACAACTCTGAGGTTTTACCTCAACCCAAATTGGCAAAAGTGATAAAAGATAGATAATAGATATAAGTATTTAATTAAGCACTTATTATGTGCCAGGCACTGTTCTAAGCCTTGGGGAGACAAAAATAAGAAAACAAAACAGTCCCTGCTCTCAAAGAGTTTACATTCTAATAGGAAAGACAAAACATAAAAAGAGCTGGAAAGCAGAAGATAGGGATAAAGGATGGTACCCACATGGGCTGCTGATGAGGAAGTGGAACAGACCAAAGAACAAGGTAAGTTGGGGGTGAAGTACGTGTCTCTGGAGCTCCTCATAAAATGATGATCCTGGTGAGGGACTCATCAATCAGGAAAGCAGGCCCTAAAACAGACAGAAAACCAATATTGGTAGGGTTGTAAAAAGATAGGCACATTAATGCATTGCTGGCATAGCTGTGACATGGTCCAACCTTTCTGGAAAAAAATTTATTGAATCAGTTAGAAATGACTAAACTATTTATACCCTTTGACACAGTAAAAATGGGCATATACCCCAAGAAGTTCAGACAGAGGATAAGTTTCATATGTATCAAATTATTTATAGCAGAATTTTTAAAAGATATCAATAAACTAGAAACATATTGGGTGTCTGCTGAGTGGGGGGAAAGCTGAACAAATTGTGGTATATGAGTATAATGGAATATTATTGCTATGTGAAATTATGAACATGAATATTCAGAGAAATTAGTGAATATTTGTATAAATTGATGCAGTGTGAAGGAAACAGAACCAAAAGAAGAAGACACAATGACCTCCAGGTTGCAGAAGTAATGTGGGAAACTTAAGAAGAGAAAGTTTGAAACAGCTGCTGTCAGAAATTCAACAGAGTCATTTAGGGAAGAATCAGGGGATTTCCCAGCAATGAGAGCCCATTTGAAATCATATAATATATGCCAAAACAGGGAGTGATCAGAGAAGTCCTTGGTCAATTTTATGAGTTCCCCAATCAGCTTGATGACATTATAGGGCAAAACCCATTGTTTGGAAGTATCTGAAGGACATTTCCCAATGGGGTGTGTCATATTAACTACAGTTTTGTTGAGGGGGCAGAGGGAACTCCATGTGATTGTTTGAAAAGGAATCAAGAGGACGGTCTCTTGTTAGAAGAGCTTTCTTTCTCAGTGGTCTATAAAACCAAGCTGAAAGATGAATTCATTCTCTTGTACTTCCTTTTCTCCTTCCGTTACTCAGAAGACCAGTGTGCAGCACGGCAGATTAGCAAGTTTTCTGTGGGGATAGTAAAGACCTGCACTTATGTGAAATCCTCCCTTGTGTATGACTTCCTTCAGCAACATTCAATAGCATGTGAATAGGAAGAAAGAAATCAGATAGTGGTAATCTAGGACTAGGAGTTGTTGACAAGTCATAAGGGGTAACAAGACAAGAGGGCAAGGGACATAAGGGGCAGAAAACAGTATATAGTTCCTATACTTCTCTTTATTCATACAACCATCACCTATTTCAGGCCTTTATCTCGGGTGGATAATTGCAAAATCCTCCTAATTGGTTTCCCTGCCTCAAGTCTCTTACTTTCTAATTTATTCTCCATACAGCTGCCAAAGTGATTTCCTATGGCACGGGTCTCTAAGGGAAGAAAGCAAGGCCAGAGCAGGGGTGATGGATTTGGAGAGCAGGGAAGGATTGAGAGATCTGATATTATGTTGAAGACATAAAGCAGGTATGGAAGAATGAGGCAGAGGGAGAGGGAAGGATTGATAGGACATTGTGACAGGAGGGAGGAACTTCTGAGTTCTGAATCATTGATACTGAGCAACATAAATGATGGTGAAATGAAGGGTGTAATGATTTTTATGTGTTAAGTGAAATAGTTATGTGTTTTGAAGGCCAGGGTGTTTTAAGGAGGTATCACTGTATCCATTGATGTCCCAGCATATGATGTCAGAGGTAGTGGTAGAGGGAAATGCTGGGTCAGGGCCTGAACTTTTTTAGAAAGGAGATAAGAAGGATCTGGGGACTGGTAGATGACTAAAAAAAAAAAGATGGATAGGGTGATATAGATAGATGAAATGAACCTCAAAGGAGGAGAGGCTTCTATGGGATGGTAGAAGAAAGTCCTGAAATGGTAATGAGGAACAAGGTTTATGCCTACTCCCTGCCCCACTCCAACGTGTCAGGGGCAGAGCACTATGATGCCATAGCGGAGAGAAACATCAAAACCAAGTTCCTGAGCAGGATCAGGCATCCATTTCCAAAGGTCAGGAAACTGTGATGTTGTCCTTGCTCCTGGTCCAACTCTGGGTGGGGTAATAGCACCCGTCGGAGGTAGATAAATCCACATACTTAGGTAATGGTCCTCAAATACTGTAGGGAAATACTTGTGAATGGAGCTTTGTTTTTTATTAAGGCACAGTATGTGGCAGTTTTACTAAACAGTTATGGGTACTGAATTCAACCAAGCACACTGAGAAATAATACTGTGGTGGGTAAAAGATGAAATGACCAGGGAAACAAAGACTCAAGCTTCCTAGTGTAGCAATTTACTAAGCAACACATTCCAATTGCCTAACAAATTGGGATCAGGCTCCTTTCTCAGCTTAGGGCTGGACCCCAAATACAGGGGTAGATAGAATTTTATACATTAAAAACAATTAATCAAATAGGGTCAACTAATTAAAAGGAAACAATAAAATATTAGGTAATCTGAATTGGATGAAAAATTAGGAACTTTCCAATTTGGGAGGGAAAGAGTAAACAGGTGCAATTCCCTGAATTCAGAAAAAGAGGTGTCCTACTCCTCCCAAGGATCCATGAACAATCAAAGAAACATGGAAACAATAACTGATTAATCAGTATGGGGCCAGTTTTCAGATAGGCCAGTTTTCAGATTGCTTGAGATATACAACTGTTTGAATCTGATCTAGTTTCTGGTCAGCATAATATAGGTTCTTAGTTAAGGAGCAGATAGAGGTAGTCCAATTTCCCAGCCAAATAATAATACAATACAATAAGGTTTTCTCCCAATTTCTTCAATTGAATAAAGTTTCTTTTTCCACAAGAAAGAATTTGGACTAGACCTATAATTAATTGAACAGAAGGGGAATTGAGCTAGCTCCAGAATTGAGTCACAAGATAGAGTCAGTATGGTTCACTCAATTCCCACAATTAACCACTTGCTGTCCTAATCCTCTCAATTTCCTCAACGCTCCCAGGCTTAATTAAATTATTTCAAGGAGTTCATAATCTAGTTGGAATGAATAAAGGAAAGCACACTTATTAAAGGCCTACTATGTGCAAAACACTGCTAAGCACTGGAGATACCAATAGAAAAGTAGGAAAGTCCCTGCCCTCAAGAAGTTCACATTCCAATAGGAAGAGATAACACATATGGGAAGTTTCAGCTACAAGGCAGATGGAAAGGCCCAGTGGATCTTAGGATGTAGCAGCAAGGCAGATGGTACTTCATCTTCTTTAGTATTACTTCCATTCATAAAAACCATATATACTTCTGATATTGAACCATTTGATGGTGCCAAGGACTTTGGTGGTGAGAACTTTCTTTTCTGGGTCTTTAGTATCTGTAGCTGTTGAGTCAGGGACTGCAACACCTGCAGAGGCAAATTTGCTGGATTGAGTCTCCACAAGGGTCACTCCCCAAGATGATGGCTGTGGGGTCCATGCTGTAAGCAGCTATTGTGGTCAGGAAAAGAAAACAAGCACAGATGAAAAATTAAATAAGCTTTTAAAAATTGGCTTGGCTATTACAGGCATGGATGTGTAATGAAAAGTGGGATACTTTCTTGGGACTCTGAGCCCAAAATTTGGAATTTTGAAACCTAATGTGTTGCTCTCAGTATGAAAGAAAGATGTCAAGAAGGTCATATTCAAAATATGTGACTCATCTATGGATAAAAATGGCAGTTGTTTATTTCAGAGAATCAATTAACATTTATTAAGCATCTACTATGTGTCAAGCACTGTGTCAAGTGCTGAGGATAAAAAAAAAAATGGCAAAAGTATTGCCCCTGTCCTCAAAGAGCTCACATTCTAATGGGAGAAACAACACATAAATAACTATGTACATATAAGATCAGTAGAAAGTAGGTGGGAAGTAGTTTCAGACAGAATATACTAACATGGGGAAGGGAGGGAGGAGAAACCTTGAAAGGTCTTTGGAAGAATGTGAGATTTGAACTCAGTCTTTCAAGAAGCTAGAAATGGAGGTGAGGGCGAGTGTTCCAGGCATGGAAGACAATTGAAAGGCAAGGAGTTGGTAGATGGAATGTGTGCTTTATTAAAGAATAAGTGAGAAGACCAGTGTTGATGGAATGTAGAGTACTGAACTGATAATTAATGTATGAAATTATGAAATGGGGGCAGGCACTCCCAGTTCTTTGGATACTTACTGGGAAATACCATGATGGCAGTGGGAAATGGGGCTATAATCACACTTTAATAACCACAGAGGGTGTGGGGCAAACAGTGCATAAAGTAGAGACGTGGCGAAAAGGGTCCAGAAGCAGATGGCATGGGGATAGGACATGGGATCATGAAGGAAGGCAGGCAGTGATGGGGCAGAGAATGGGGAGGGGAAAAGGCAGAGAGTAACACTCACATAACCATCAATTAAATAGAATTGGGAGCACCACATAGCATAGACCTGATAGAGATGAAAAGAGGTTGGGGGGCAGGTGTTTGAGGGCTCATTTTTGTTTTCTTTGTGGGAGGAAACAGACTCTTATCTGTGCCACCTCAATGTCAGTTCATTAATATATCCAAATCATTTCAAAATTGTCAGTAAAACTTTAAAATTAACATGTCCATATCATCTCAAAATTATCAATACCATTGGTCTTTACTGTGGAAGTCTGGAATTTATCTGGGATTTTTACACATCATAGGTCCAAAAAGACCCTGACAGCAGTGTCTAACATGGCTTCCCCTTATTTAGCACATATTACCATGATGTGATATATGATAAAATTTATAAAATATGCTCCTTTGATCTTTTCGATGGTTTGTATGTGACTTCCAGGTTACCCTTTGCAATCTTACTTTCTGTTACTGCCCCTTTATACTAACTACTTAAAAATTTTACTATACTTACTAGCAATTGGGAGGTGGGGTTGCCAGGAGGTCCAGAACAATACATAATTTTAACACAAGTACAATACATGGAAAGGAGTTACGTGTAAGGAGGCTGGAAAGATTGTTAAAGGCTTTAAAAGTCAAATAAAATATTTTATATTTGATCCAGGAGAAAACAGGGAGCCACCGCAAGTTGTTACGGGGAAAATATGGTCAGATCTATGATTTAGGAAAATCACTTTGGCAACTTAGTGAAAGATGGATTGGAGAGGGGAAATACTTGCAACAGGGAGGTCAACCAGAAGGCTATTATAATTGTCCAGGTGTGAAGTAATGAGGGACTGAGATGCTTTACTGCCTTCTTTTAACTGCTACGACTAAGCCACAAGTGTCAAACATGTGGCCAGGAGGCTGCATACAGCTTGCAAAACTCCTGGGTGTGGCCTGAACCAGATTAAAATGTAATTGGGAAATAATTAACAAAATAAATAAAACTACAATAAAACATAGATAACATTACATTTTTAAACTAGGTCTATATGCAGCCCACAGAGATCCTTATGTACTAGTTAGTGGCCCCTGTTTCTAGTTGAGGTTGACACCACTAAGACTATCCCAACATATGATGAGATATGTGGGAGACTAGGAGAAATGAAAGAGGCGATTTGGTGAGGAATAATTAACTGGAACAATTTAAATTTGATGAAGACAGTGAGAGCTAATATACAATTTTAAAGAGATGGAGAACAAGGTCAAAGCTGCCATTAAATAAGTTAGTGGCATTTATTTGCCTGCAAATAGAAATTTAGTAAGTTATGGTAGTATGTTAGTAAGATGAAACAGTTTAAGAGCAGGAATTTGTTTGCTGGAATGAAAAAAAAAAGTATCCTAAAAGTCTTAGAGCAGTTTTACGCTCTAACTGCTATTAAAACTGCACTAAGATTTTTGTGATACCATGTATATATACAGTATCAGCAACATAAAGATAGAATACTATGAAGTAATTATGTGAAGAGAGTTGGTGAATAAATCACTGAATATGAATGAGAAGAAGAAGGAAGAATAGGATACTGGGAGAGTTTACAGGAATTTCTGAGTTCTGAATAATGGAAACAGAGCAGTTATAGGAGATGATGAAATGAAGGGTGTCATGATTTTTAATGAATTGAAGTAGTAATAGGTGTTGAAGACGTTTGTGATCTTGAAGGCTAGGATGTTTGAGAGGGCATCAATCTATATATTGAATTCCCATGGTATGATATCAGGGGTTCAGTTGGAGAGAAAGATTGAGATAAGGACTGAACTCCCATATCTGATACTGATGGGGATAGGACCTGTACCCCTAAAAAAGAGTCCTCAAATTTTCCCATACATTTCAGTAGCCCAGATTACTGGTGCCTGAGCCCAAAGCATTTGGCCCACCCCAGCCCACCTGGATTATTTAGCACACTTGACACTTCTTAATCCCATCTAGACCCCTTTCTGTTACCTGGGGACCACCCCAGGCTACTTGCCACTCCTAGATCCCATATCTTCCCACAGCCTTTCTGCATAAAAATATCCATCTTATCATCATCAAATGCTCAGATTCTTAAAATCTGTTCCAATTGTATTGGAGTCACAAAAAGCAGACTCTTAGGAATCTCACCCACCCCAGTGGGTGTCATAATAAACTCACTACTTAGAGTGAAAGAAGGCTTGAGTGGTTGAATTCTTTCAAGGCAGACCTCCACCCTGCACCCTTGAATTTCAGGGTTCCTAGCACCCCTAGACCTCAATAATACTAGGAAAACTGAAAATAATGTTACAAAGAAGCTGTTAGGAAAAGGACTTGTAGAGAAAAAAATATAAAGTTCTTTATGTTGTGTGTTTAGTTTGAAATGGGAGCCAAATATTAAGTTGGGAATGCCAACAGCAGGTGCTGTTAGATATGTACAAGGTAGCCAAAACAGAAAGGAAGATCTGAATGTAACTCACATTTACAAAGTTGTTGGAGTGATGGGATGTAGATGGAATGCAGCAGGGAAAGGAAGCAGAATGGAATGAAATGGTATCTCATGGCCATCTAGTCTAACCCTTGACTACAACATACCTGAGAAGTACCCACCTAGCCTCTTCTTGAAGACTTTCAATGAGGAAGGACCTTTTGAAATAGCTCATTCCACTTTTAGAAAGCTCTAATTGTTGGAAATTTTCCTCCAAAATTAAGCTAAATTTGCTCCTTTGCAACTTCTGCCCATTGTTCTTGGCTCTGACTTTGATGATGAGTTCAATCCTTTTACCATAGGACAGTACTTTAAATACTTGAAGACAGTAATCATGTCTCTGTAGCCTTCCCTTCTCTAGGTTAAACATCCCCATTTCCTTGCATTGATCCTTGTATGACATGGACTCAAGGTCCTTTGAGTATTTATAGTTTTTTTATACTTACTAAACATTTGTAATCTCTTTTATCTAATTTTTTATTTTTGTGAACTTTCCTGAGTATGAATATGGCTGAAAAGATTCATAAGAAGCTCAAAATTTCTTATGTATTATACATGAGTTTTATTATATATACTGATATTATGCTGAATTTGGATGTCTTTTTTTCCTGGGTAGAAAGGAGTAAAAAACAGCAAGATAATATGAAAGAGATGACACTCCAAAAAAAACTTGTCTTAAGAGAAAAGTGCTGCTGGATTAAAACTAGTGAGAAGAGACTACAAGACTCATTTAGTTTTGCTTCTGAGGGAACAGAAAGAGAGCTTGTCCATGATGAGATAGTTTCTGAGTCCAAAAACAACAAAAAGTCCTGGTAGCTGATAAATGGATGAGTCATTTGGTCAGGGTCAGATTTTAATTAAACTAGTTTTTGGTTTTTTTTGAAAGTTCAACAATATGAAATAATTAGAGATCATATGTCTTGCCAAATCTATTGAAAGTACAAGCAGAACAAGATTTTCTTTAGAGCTGACTAGCCTTCAGTTAAGGATGGTTAAATTTCAGCTTCAATGACTTCAGAGGCCATGAATTATGATAAATAATGTTGTTTCCTACATTTATTTTTTACACAATGATCTGTAGAATTACTGTTAAATACTGATGTTTGGATTTAAATATGTAATATACTGGCCAAATAAAAATGAGATAACAATAAGAAAACAGCAGTTGAAACAAAGTATTTAAGGACCATGAAATGAATTGAAAGGGATAAAAAACCCAACATTAACAAATTAAAATTCCACTATAACAGCTATTAAAAATGGAAATATTAGAGGAACACTTTAAAGGTTGATTTTATAATTCATTTTCCAGCATGGTCCTTTAGTTTGTTTTAAACAGTTTTAACTTAAAGAAGACAGCCTTATTTTTTGATAGAGTAACATTTTGATTTAGACTTAAAAGCTTTCATTAGAAACATGGGATGGATTTGGCTTCTTTAGACTAATGCAACACTTGGAGTGAATGTACTTGTCTCTTCATGCCAAAGTAATAATGATCTGTAAAAGTAAAACCCATGGTGAAGTTCCCCCAAGGACTCTGGGCTCACATTTGAGTTCAAACCTAAGAGATGGACCCCAAGGGGTCAATTCATCTTCTTTTGGTTTGTGGTCCCCACCTGGATTAATCCAGGAAAGTTAAAAAAAAAAAGGCCTTAAATATATTATATAGCTTGTGTCAAGGGCAGCCTAAATATGCGTGCCAGGGTCCTCAAATATTGTACAGGATTCCAAAATGGTGAATGCATATAGATAGCCCAAGAGAAAGTGTTTTAAAATGGTAAGGACTCACAGTAGCCCATGAATAAGTACAAAATAATACAGCACCTAAGTAGTCTATGAGTTCTGCCCCAGCAGGGAATTCTACTTGGAGATGATATCTGGGCAGCCCTCTGTCATTCTAATGGGTGTCTTTTTCCCACAGAATTCTACACAGTATGCTCTAGGACTTGTAATACCCTCCCTGTGGTTAGGCCCCTTTTCCTCTCTCAAAAAAAAAAAAAGATACATATGCTTTGGAGCTTGCTGAACAAGCAAACCCCATCTCATCAGACCACCCTCTGCCTCCTGGCTTCCTTCAAATCTCAGCAGTAGCCCTACCTTCTCCAAGCAGCCTTTCCTGATCTCCCTTAATACCAGTGCCTTCTCTCTGTTGATAAGCTCCAATTTATTATGAACACATATATTTTTCCACATGGTTGTTTGCATGTTGTCTCACCAGTCAGCTGGTGGTGTGGGGGATAAAACCTGAAGGACTATTGAGTATCTAGGTGGGCTGGGATGTGCCAGATGCTTTGGGCAAGATGCCAGGGACTGCATTGTGTGAGAAAATTCAGGGTCCAGCTCCCATCACCCCATCAAAATGATACACACACAACAATAACAACAACAACGTCAATTGTAAAATGGGGATAATGATAACATCTAACTCATAGGGTTGTGAGGATCAAATGATAGAATATTTATAAAAAGTGCTTAGCACATTGCCTTGTCCATAGTGGGCACTATATAAATATGCATTCTTTCCTTCCATCAGAATGTATGATCCTTGAGAGCAGGGCCTGACTTTCTTTGTATCCCTATCCCTAGCGCTTAACACACTGCCTAGCATATGGTAGGTGCTTAATGATCATTGACTATACTCTCTGAGTAAGTCACTGGCTGTATTCTACAATGAAGATGTTACACAGGAATCAGAAAGACTGTCTTCTTCCTTCTTTAAGGAGCAAGGATGAATCAAGAAATCTCTCTCTAGAAATTGTAGAACTCAGGAATTCTTGAACTTGAAGATACTCATGAGGCAATTGGTACTGTTAAGGATATTTCCTTGAAATCCAGAAGGCTAGATCCAGAATCACCTTGTTCAGGAAATTCAAAATCTCTCCTCTTCTACAAGCAAGTTTGAGGATTCAAGAAGCCCAACAGATATTTAAGAAATGGAGTCTTTGAATTCCCTTTCAGGCTGCATGCAAGTACACGTCTCCTAAGGACATGTACTTCTATTCTAAGTCTTCATTGCTGATCCTGATTGGCAGATGGGACAGAAAAAAAATTAAAAAACAATGTTTCTCCCACCTTGGTGCATTCTGGAAGAAGGAATAAGGGAAAAGGTTAAGAGTATAAATCAAAAACTCGAGAGCCCCAGAGAGTGGGGTTATAATAATGACTAAAATTTACAAAATGCTTATTCTAGCTTATTACTATTTCATAAATTTTAGCTATTATTATTGATAGGGTAATGGGACCTGGCCCGTAAAAGGAAAAGACTGTCTTTGAAAGCAACCCAGTCCCTAAATTTTCCCATACATTTCAGCAGCCCAGATCACTGGCCTCTGCAAAGGCATCTGGCCCACCCTAGCCCACTGACCTTCCTTTCACTGTACCTCTTAGTCACCCCAGGCTACTTGCATATACTGACCACCCCTTAATCCCATCCAGATGACCTAATTAGCCTACTTGATAGCCCTTTCAGTGTGGGCCCTGGTCTACCCCAGATTATTTACCTCTCCTTAATCCCATCCAGCATCCATATCCTTTCACTGTCCTTTTGTATATAAGCATCAGTCTCACCTCCATTAAGCTGCAGATTCACTAAGAATCTCACTGGCTCCTATTGGTGTTACAATAAAACCTTGCCACTTTGACTGAAAGAAGGCTTGAGTGCTTGAATTCTTTCCAGGCAGACTCACCCTGTACTCTGACATATCAGGGTTCCCAGAAACCTCAAACCATGATGCTGGGGTTAAGTAACCCCCAAACTGCATCATTATAACTGATCATCCCTTCCTTAAAACTTCTTCCTCCTTTGGCCTCTGTGGCCATATTTATTTTCAGTGTTCTACATTTCAGATTACTCCTCAGGTTCTTTCCTAGCTTTCTCATGCATGTTCCTTCTGCCCTTGTTATTCAGGGTCCTTACCACTTGGTCCTAAGCTATCTTCTCATCCATATCCTTCATTACTCCCTGGCACTCTTTAGGTTAGTTAGTTTACAAACATTTATTAAGAGATTATTATGTTTCAGGCAATGTTCTAAGCATTTGGGGATACAAAGAAAAAAAGAAAAAAAACAGTCCCTATCCTAATGAAGGATACATTGTGACCCTACTAGATTATTACTAGAAAGGTGGCAAGTGAGGTGAGGATATTTGATACTCCATTAACATGTATATCCAATTTTATTATTGTAACAATTAAGAATTTATAATCTTCAGAATCCCCTCTCTCTGCTCCTCTGTGTTAACGGTTCTGAGTTAAGCCCACTGGGAGTTAGTGACTCTTCACCCTTAGATAGGAAATTGACTAAATTCCTAGCTGAGAACACAAAAATGGTATTCAGACTCTATCAGCTCTCTACCTAAGAACACGAGTTCATAACTACAGTCTAGACTGGGACACACTAGCATTTATGAAAGCAGCAAGTGAGACCATGTGGGAAAGAATTGGCTAAAGAGATCTAGATATCAGAATTTGCTTCTGGGTCTCAGCAAAACATCCTAGGGTGAGTGGAAAGGGCAAGAAGCTTCTAGAAGGGCCAGAGTGTAGAGATCTTCATTTAAGGTAAAGTAGGTAACATGGTTTGAAAACTCAGGTGAGCTAGTTTTGGGGTCTAGAGAGGAAAACATTCCTTCCTACTGGAATGTGTAATGGATAGGTTAAGAGATAGGGTGGTAGTGGTGGTAGTGGTGCAGGACTGGAGTTTGGAGGACAGGTTAAACTTTCCCAGCCCAGAGCCAAGGGTCAAGGGTGAGGAATGCCAAGAATGACCAAACTAAGGAAAGGAGTATTTAGAATTAAATGGGACCTTAGAGATCATTCAGCTCTAGGCTCCTTAATCTCTGTGTGTGTGTGTGTGTGTGTGTGTGTGTGTGTGTGTGTGTCAGATCTTAGACTGTGTTGGGCAGTCTGGTGAAGCTTACCCAAAGGAGGCAGACCTAGTAGTTAGATCATTAGA
Source organism: Vombatus ursinus (assembly GCF_900497805.2). Lineage (NCBI taxonomy): Eukaryota > Metazoa > Chordata > Mammalia > Diprotodontia > Vombatidae > Vombatus > Vombatus ursinus. The sequence continues at coordinate 5,169,736 of NW_020954604.1, read as the reverse complement.
GTCTATAGTTGACAAGCTAAAAGTGAGAATGACTTTTTTTTGTTAACCAAATAAAGTTGACCCTTTTATTATTGACCAAATTGAAAGAGTGAGTCCTTAGAAGGAGAAGCTAGTTCCAGGAAGACTTTGGCACTGATCTTTTTATTTAGTAATTCTAAAAACAGAAAGTATGCACTTTTGTTTTGCCATAGCTGTGGAATTTCATTTTTTGTTTCCCAATGACTAGAAAGAGGTCTTTTTTTGAGTTAGCCAAAAGAACTTGGCTGGTCAGAATCTCCAAAAAGGTCTTTATACATTTAATTAATAATGTGTCTGATAGATTTGGCTAAAATGTAAAAGTAGATTGTTTTAATTCTACAATGCTTAATAAATGTTTGTCAAATAGATGAATTATACAGTGGGAAGATTATCACATTCTTTCAATTGGTACTTTCTATGTAAACTCTTTGAGAATAGGGGTGTTTCATTCTCTTTGTTTGTATCCAGAATGCCTAGCACAGTGCCTGGCAAGTAGAGTGTAGATGTTTAATGAATCTTTGAATGATTGTCTACATATCTGGTGCTGAAAAATCTTTTTACCTTTCTCAATTAATTTTTATCTTAATAAGCTTAGGTGCCTGAAAAAATAATGTTTAGAGTCAAAGGTTAATGGAGCTTGTATGAACAGCAACCCCCACCAAAAAAAAAAGAAATCTGAAAGTGACCTGTTTCTATACCTCTATGAAGGGCTATTTTGCTGATCACACAATGCCTCTCAGTTATTTAAAGTCCTTCATAATCTAGACTCAATTTACCTTTCAAGATTTATAATAGATTACTCCCTTTTACACATACTATAGTCCAGCCAAATGGGCATTCTTACTGTTTCTCAAACTAGACACTCTATCTCCCATTTTCTTGTTTTTGCAGTGCTGTAAAAGATGGCTGGAATAAATTTCCTCTTTATGTCTGCCTCTTGGAATCCCATGTTTCCTTCAAACTCAATTCAAGCACTACTTTCTGTATGAAACCCTACCTGATTACCCAGAGCTGCTAGTGCTTCAAAAAACTATCTTGTTATTTGTTATTCACATATATTAACATAAATACACACATATGTATACATATATATATCTTTACATATGCACATGTTGTCTCCCCATAGAATGTATGCTCCTTGAGGGAAGGACTGTTTCCCTTCTGTCTTTGTATCCTTAATATCTAGGGCAGTGCCTGCCATATTTATTAAAATGGTTGTTTAATAATCACAATAATAAACATTTCCATCTTGAGAGATAAAACGAGTTCACTGAATTTTATTTTACATTTGAGTCTAGGGCCATTTTTATTTTTAAGATCACCGTATTAACCTAAATATCTTATTCCAAGCACAACTTTAAAGAAATGGCCATCATCATCAAGTATTTATTAAAAGCTTATTATGGGCCAGGCACTGTGCCAAGCCCTGGGATACAAAAAAAAACAAAAAACAAACAAACAAAAAAAAAACAAACCACAGTCCCTGCCTTCAAGGAGCAAAAACTACAATGCATATAGAAAATACTTTAAGTGTAAATGGGAGGGAAATCTCAGAGGGAAGGTCCTAAGCAGTTATAGAATCATAGATTTAAGAGCTGGAAGTCAACAATTGAGGTCTGGAATCTAACTCCTGCATTTTATAGACAGCAGAGGTCATTCAAAACCAACTCCATCATTTACAGATGAGGAAACTGAGGCTCAGAGAGGTTAGTGACTAAGATTTTATATTAAGCATATGTATGGATATGTGTACACATACAGTTCATGTATGAGTATAATATATGCATATATGTACACATATCAACATATAGCACTATGCCTGGTACATAGTAGGCACTTAATAATAAAGTTTATTGAATTGAATCGAATATTTGGCACAAGGGCAGGGTTTGAATCTAGGTCTTCTGACCCCAAATGTAGCACTCTATGATGCTGCCTCTTTTCTACAGTATTAGTTGGAAGAGAGGAGTCTGGCTCCAGTAATTTATTTTAAATGCCACGAAAACCTGGCTGTTTAACCTAACCAGCTCGGTGCCCACAGTGCGTGTCCTAGGACAAAATACCAGGCGGCCCGGGTCCAAGGAAGGCTCCCCCCAGTAGGAGCCGGGGCTCCGAGAGTTCTCAGGGGAGCCAGCCCAGCCTGTCTCGCACCCCACTCTTCTCCTCTTGCTTGCTTTGTGGGTCACCTTCCGCCCTCCCTTAGGAAAGTAATACCGCCGAACTGGGGCAAGGGAGGCTCAGTTTTCCCGTTCGCAGCAACTCCCCCGGGCCCGGTCACACTGCATGGGGCGGGGTGGGAGAAACAACCCCGGCAGTCGTCACCATCCCCACCCCTTTCCCTCTCACAAAGTCCTGAGACTCCCAGAGCTCAGCTGGGGCTGGGGAGGGGGCTCTCAGCCCGGACGTCATCGATTGTCACGTCGCCCCCGCCCCTCCAATGGCCAACCTCCCTGCACGCCGCTAGCGGACCCTCCCCCCCACCTCGCGGATGCAGCTCCGGAGCCTAGGGATGTGACGTCACCTCACCTGGCAACTGCCGAGCGGGCGGTAGTAGTAACTGGGGAGGTGGGGCGAGGGTGGGGGTTTCGGGGAGAGGGGGAGGGAAAAAAAAGAGTTCTCGCGAGACTTCCCCCACCTTCCACAAGTCCCCCGACCCCATTCTCCCGGCGGCCGCGTCCCGGCTCTCAAGTCAGCGGAGCTCGAGCGCGCGCTCCTCTCCACCGCAGTCGGAGAGGGGAGGGGTTGGCTGACGCCGGCGGCGGCGGCGGCGGCGGCGGCAGCCTCGGGCTTGGGACCGGCTACCTCCCCACCTACCCGCCAGAGGGGGCCGGGAGGGGGAAAGGAGCTGGCTGGGGGGGGGGAGGGACGGCAGGGCGTTTGGTTGCCGCCGCCGCTGCCCCGGCTCAGGGTGTGGAATAGCAGGATCTACCACCACACCACCACCTCCAGCACCACCACCCCGTCACACCACCACTACCACCACCACCTCCACCATCACCACCGCGAGTACCACCACCACCGCCGCCGCCGCCGCCACCCCCACCACCACCACCGCCACCGCCACCCCCACCACCACCACCGCCACCGCCACCACTACCACCGCCGCCGCCTCTTCCTCCCCAGATTCTTCAACTGACTGGACCGGCTGGAGGGAGGCGCAGGCGGATGGACTCGCCGCCTCGCCCCGCCTGAGCCCCCGCACTCCGACTGCCCGCTGGGGCTGAAGCCCGGCTCCTGCCGCACGAAGCCACTACCCGAAGAAGAGGAGGAGGAGCCGCCACGATCGGGCTTCCCCCACGCCGGAGCCCCCAGCATGGGTAAGAGACCACCCCCTGCCCGTCGCCCCGAGCCTCTTGCCCTCCCCCCCTCCTCGGGGACGGCGCTGGGGGGGGAGGGCGGACACGCTGCTCTGCCCTTGTCCCCATCCCTGCTGGGGGGGGTAAGAGGAAGGAGAGGGAGCTACACCCCCCCACGCACTGGTGTAGGAGTGAGGGACCCCGGCATCCCGGCCTCGGCACTGATTTGGGATAAGGAGGCACTCTCCCCCTGCCCCCACTGACTCCTCTTTATCCTTTCTTGGAATGAGAAGAATTTAAATGACTCCTTGGCTTCTCCCACTTTTCCTAGTTTCATTCAGTCTCCTTGATCTTTCTGTTCCCCACAAATCGTGCTCCTCAAATAGGAATTTTTGGTGCTAGAGATTTGGCCTCGTTTCCTTTAATTTTTTATTCTCCCCCCCCCCCCCCCCCCCCTTCGAAAACCTACCCTTTTTTTCCCTAGGCGTATCTAGAGGGATTTGGGAATGGTTGAGCGTGGCTGACCCCTGTTCTCTCCTCCCACCACCCAAATGAAACGAACCTCGAACCCTTTAAGGATTTTACTTTTCCTTCTCTTCCTTCCCCCGCCCTGCACCTACACTACTCTCCGCCCTTTTACCTCCTCCCTTCCCGGTCCACGTAGTATTTGGGAGGGCGACTGAAGGAAAAAAAAAAAAAACATAAAACCTAGAGATCATGCCATGGTCCCTCATTTGAGATAATTTCATTAACAGATCCAACAATGTCGTATAACAGGAATTCTTAACCTTTTTTTGTGGGTATCTGGACCCGTTCACAAAATGTAAAGTACATAGGATTACAAAGGAAATTATTGAAATTATATTGAAATATAGTCATCAAAATATTAAAAAAGATTCAAGTCACAGACTCCCCCAGCTTAAGAAATCTTGCTTTAGAAAATGTTTTTGGAAAATGTATATTGACTGGCAAAATGTCCCTTAATTATTCAGAATTTTGCTTCTCGGTGGAAGTGATGCCTGTAGGACTTAGGCGTTTACATTGGTTTTTTTGACGTAGACTTTAGCCAATTGTTGGCAATTAATTATCAGATATCCTCTTGAGGGTTCTAGTGGGATGGGATGTGATTGAAATTTTGAAACTTTTGAGAAGAGATCTCCTGCTTGGAATTGAGCTTCCTTACTAGAGAGAAAAAGTTCTAGTTTTAATGTGTTTTTCATAATATTTCCTAGTTTGCTAGGGGCTACAGGCGTCAAGGTACTTGGTAGGCTGGACCAGATTGCTTTTTCCTTTAAATCGTGTAAGTATTTTAGAGAAAAAAAAAGTTTTCCAAACATCCATAACCCACTAAAGTACCTAAGAAATTTTTAAGAGGTAAGAGGATGTTGCTTTTTTTTTATTGCTATGATACAAAGTATAAAATAAAATCTCAGGAATAAACTGAGTCTTCAATTTGAATGATGTGAAGATAACACAGAGTTAGTTGTTAAGTGTTCAGAAGAGATGAGTTGCTTTTTGGTTTTAGAAGGTGAAAAACACCAACAAACTATCCTTTGGGCTTGATAAATATATTGATCCAAACCAGTAAATTTTGGAGATAATGAGTGATTTTGTAAGAGCTAAGAGTATAAAGTAATGCTGTTTTGGCATCCTGTCCACCCACCTCGTTTTTTGGTAGATGTTCTAAGCATAGCAATTACAGACTTTCTTTGCATGCCTGAATAGAAGTTTTCTTTGTTTATTTTCATGTTAATTTTTGGCTTGTTCTTTTGCTTTAGAAATATAAATAACTTTTAATATCAACCAAATATTGTGGTCAGACACTTAACTTTTTTTGAATGGAAATTTTTCAAAAATGTATTCTGTATTCCCCTGATTTTTTAAACAAAATCCACAGAACATAGTTTGAAGTTTTGAAGATGATTAAGGGTCTTAATTAATGAGCATTTAATTACTGTGTTATAATATGGTGATGACCCTAGGACATATTAAGGTTTGTAGGGCAGTTAGTTGACTCTTATTCCTCAGACTTTTCTCTTTTAGTTTTGTTTTTGAATAGTTTTGCTATCTCTTCTCTTGCTTATAGGCTGTCACATCTGCTGTTGTCACTGTTGCTGATAGTAGGAGAGCCCCTACCTTTCTAATTTGTTTTTGACTTGGCAATCATATAACTTTCTTCTGCAAATCTTCATTCAAATAATGTGTCAAGTAAGAGTAAATAAGTTTTGAGTGAGGGCCTGAGCAGGGCTTTAATGTGAGATTTTATTTATTTAGTGCATGGAATTTATGAAAAATATTTTAATTGTTTAGAGACATTTTCTACTTAGTTTCGTATTCTTGATCTATTCTGGATTGGTGAGATTGAAGGAGAGCTGAGATAATAGATGAAGTGATACTGTATCATGAATTTGACTGTTGTATCAGAAAAAAAAATATTTTGAAGTTATAACAATACTTACCAGATTAAAACGTTTTGAAAATTCAAGCTCAGTTTTGGCCAGTTTACACAGAAATGTATAGTTATAATTTTATGTTCCTATATGAAGTTGTGTTAAACTTCCCAAATGTAATAACCTGTATTTAAGATAGTAAGTATTTGCCTTTTAATAATATGTGTTTGAACTTGGACAAATCTCCCAGCCTCCTTGGTCTTTAGTTTTTTCTTTTCTAAATGTGGGATTTGGATCAGATGGCCTCTGAGATCCTTTCCAGCTCGACATTTATGTTGAAATTGTCTTTACTTTGAAAACATGTAATTTAATGTAATTATTTTAGTCAATTAAAAATTGTTAGTACCCAAAACTTCAACTTAAAATATTTCAAATTTTCTTCATCTGTTTTATAACTTAAATGCGAAAATCTTAAATTCTTCCCTTGCTAAAGTTGTTAGGGACATTTTACTGCTGAATGTCAAGTACTAGATACTTTCTTCCTTATTTTCCCCAAAGAAAAGCAGTAGTTTTCTGTTTCAATTCTTATCTATCAATGGGAAAAAAGAATGACTTCTTGTTAGTAGTATATTGATTGTTGGTTTGATGTGATTTTTTTAATAATGAAAAAAGTTGATTTCCAGAAATTAATTGGGAAATAAAGTGACAGTTATATCAGTGTATTTTAGGTATTTTGCTGATAGCAAGCAAAAATGGCAAGACAAAAAAGTTTGCAGAAAAGATACTAGAAAAATAGGAATTTTAGTTTTCACCTTGCTACCAGGTATAAGGTCTTGGAATAAATTGATGAAAAATCATTTAGTCTATATTACTATTTATGTAATGGGTACCACCAACTTTCCATTACCTTATATTTATTTTATATTTTTCTATTCTTTTATATTCTTCAATTTGTACATATTCTCCCTTTCTAGAAAGTAGGAATCCCTCATTGAGGAGAGGGACTCTGATTTTGTTTTTGTACAAGTTTTGAAGCATGCAGAAGAGCATCTGTAGCACTTACAGCTCCTTGAATGGCACATAGTAGATACTTAATAAATGCTTTTTAATTAAGAAGCAGTAGAGAAGTAGGATTTTTATAGTTATGTCAAATTTTTAATAGTTTTGCACTATACTACCTCTCATCTAAATTGCTGTCACTTGAAATGGGATTGGATTGCAGTTTACCTTAGCTCTTTATGAAGAAAATAGTTAAGTAAGTAAATTAATAACACATTGAACTGAATGTATACAACATTGAATTGAAGGTGAACTTTTCACAGAAAGAAAAATTTTTAAATTGTAAAAATACTCTTCAGCATCTAAAGCACCAAGTATTTTTATCAATATTAAATCACAAAATGCAAACAATTCTTTTCACCATTGGAGGAACTCTATAGTTGGTGTGTTTCTGATAGACAACATAAAACTAGCATGGAAGAAAGAGATTCTTGTGGGGTATCTCACTTTATGAGCTTATGATCTTCCATGAGTCATTTATATCTTTGTAGATAATTCCCAGATCTCTATATCCAGCCTTAGCTTCTCTCCTGAGCTTTATACTCATATTTCCAATTGTCTTTTGGACATCTCCAACTGATTAATTTGTAGACATCTCAAGCTTAAAGGATCCCAAACTCATTGTCTTTGCCTTTGGATTCTCCCATTTTCTCAACTTCTCTATTACTGTGGAGGGCATTACCATCTTCTCAGTCAGCCTGGTGTCATTTCTAGCCTTCGTGTCATTTTTTTTTTTTGCAAGGCATTTGGGGTTTAGCGACTTGCCCAGAGTCACACAGCTAGTAAGTGTTATGTGTTTAAAGGTGGATTTGAACTCAGGTCCTCCAGATTCCAAGGCTGGTGCTCTGTCCACTGCGCTTCGTGTCATTCTTGACTTCTCTTTTGAGGTCACTCCATATATCCACTTTTTTGTCAGATCCTTGTTTCTGTCTGCACAACATCTCATATACATACCCATCTCTCCACTTTCAAAGCCACTATCTTAGTGCAGGCTCTCATCACCTCATACCTGGTTTGTTCCAATGGCCTTCTGTAGGCCTTCCTGCTTGAAGTCTCTTTTGAGAGTCCAGTCTGCCAAAGTGATTTTCTTGGGGCACAAGTCTGACCATGTCAAACCACCCCCCTCCCTTACTTAGTGAATTCTTATGGCATTCTTTTGCCTCCAGGATTAAATATAAATTGCTCTGTTTAGCATTTAAAGCCCTTCAGTCTGTCAGTAAACTTTTAATAAGCTAGGCTTATTGTGCTGTAGATACATAGAAGGGTGAAAGTTGGTTCTTGAGGAGCTCTGATACTCTGATGGTGGTGAGATAATATATAAATAACTATAAAAACAAACTACACCCAAGATAGGTTAGAAATAATAAATAGAGAAAACACACTGGAATTAAGAGGGGTCAGGAAAAGCTAACTGTAGAATGTGGAATTTTAGCTGGGACTTGAAGGAAGCCAGGAGGTAGAGATGAAGGGTACAGCCAGTGACAATACCCAGATTTGGAGATGGAAATTTTGTTTGAAGACCAGCAAGGAGGCCCAGTATAACTGGTGGGGTGTAAGATGATTGGAAAATGCAGGTAGGTTATGAAAGGCTTTGGATGCCAAATAGAGGATTTTATGTTTCTCCTGGAGGTGATAGGGAGCCACTGGATTTTATTGAGGGGGATAGGAGGTTGACATGGTTAAGACCTGGGCTTTGGGAGGATTGCTTTGATGACTGAGTGGAGAATGGATCAGGGAGGGGAGAAACTTGTGTCAGACGTAGACCAACTGTCAAGGCTGTTGCATTGATCCAGGCATGAGATGATGTGGGCCAGCCATGTGGAGCAGGGTGGTGGCAGTTTCAGAAGGGAAAGAGGAAAGTGGAATTGTATTGAAAGATGTGAAGGTAAAAGTGACAGGCATTGGCAATAGACTGGATATGGGGTTATGTGAAGGAAAATGAAGAGTCAAGGATGGCACTAGAATTACAAGCCTGGGTGACAGGGAGGGTGCTGGTGCCCTCAACAGTAACAGGTAAGGTTTGGGAGGAATATGGAAGGAAAGATAGTTCATGCTGCAGAGAGAGCAAGAAGGATGAGGATTAAGGTAAGATCATTAGATTTGGCAATTAAGAGATCATTAGTAACTTTGGAGAGAGCAGTTTCAGTTGTATAATGAGGTTGGAAGCCAGGCTGTGGAGTTGAAGAGAGAGAATGAGAGGAAGTGAAGGCACCTATGAACTTGTTAAGAACATTAGCCACAAAAGTCAGAAGAGATATGGGACTACCATTTAGTGTGGCTGGCTGGATCAAGTGAGGATTTTTTGAAGATGGTGGGGACCTGGGCATATTTGTAGGCAGTAGGGAAGCAGTCAGTAGACCAGAGATATGAAGTTTATGTAAATGAGAGAGTGGGGATAGTGGAGGAAGCAATCTGCTGGAGGAGACAGGTTGTAATATCACTTGTGCATGTTAGAGGGATTAACTTTGACAAGGAGATGGGCTAATTCTATATGTAAAATGCGTGAAGGAGGAGATAGTGTTAGAAGGCATCTGGGTGACATAAGAGGAGGCAAGAGGGGAGAAGAGGGAGTTCTCAGTGAATGGCCTCAGTTTTTTTCAGTAAAATATTAGACAAGGTTGTGGCAGCCACGGAAGGTTTGAGGAGTGAGGAATAGATTTGGAAGAGTTGTGTCTGTAATTTGAAGGCTTCTTACTCTTTATTCCCCTTCTTGTTTTTTTATTCCCCTTCATGAATTCTATGATCCAGTGACAGTGTTGCTGACCCTTGAACATAACAATTCCTTGGTTTCCTTCAAGTCTCTGTTCAGATTCCTCCTTCTGCAGGAGACCTTTCCTGGTCTTGTAGTTCAGAACTCATACCTGTATCCTCTTAAATGCTTACTCATGTCCTTTCATAAGCTCATCACATGAGGCTGTCTGCCAAATGTAGGTGACTTTTTTTTTTTGATATTATAAAAATAGTAGTGAAGCATGAAAGCTGTCATTTGGATGGATGGATAGCTCTAGTTCTTGTCATGAGACCTGGTCTGTCCTCTTTTTTGCTCATACATTTTTTTGATGACATCCTTTACACTTCTTTACATTTCCTTGTTTGTAATGTGTTGCAGCCTTCTGGTACCCACCAGTGCCCCTTTCCATTGTTCCTGGGGTGATCCTCAACTTTCGTTCTCTGGATCTTGCAGTTGTTTGTGACTTGCACCCATGTAATGTCCTTTGGAAAATATTGGTGTTTAAAAGATAAGACCTTTGTTTCAGGGAGAGCTTGAGGTTATTAAAAGAACTTAAAAATTTTCCAAAGTCAGTGCTGCCCATTCTCCTCTTCAGTTCTGGGCCGCATTGTCCATTTGCATTGTCTGTCAAAAATACATCCTGTTGCCTAAGAGATAGGGGCCAGAAGATGGTAAGATCTGTTATGAGGGTAGGTCCAGGCCACTCAGGTTCATTGGTAATGCAAATTTTGAAAGAGCTTAGAACTTTTAGAAATCTTATAGATTGGAGAGAAAAGCAGTGATATCTAGATGGATGTGATTGAGGTTTTTGGGTGTCTGGAATCATTTTTTCTCAATGTAAAGGGTAGGATCATTTGATAGGATATATATATGTAAAGCTATAACAGATTTGAAACAAATTTCTATGCTCAGAACAGGCTGATTCAGAAAATTTCTATGAGGAAAGTTAGATAGTCTTTCTTTTCTTTTTAAACATTTTTTCTTTTTTATTATAAATTTAAACACTGAGGAGCATGAACTATTTTAATACACAAAGAACAGAACAAGAAGATTGTATATGAAACAACTTTAGTCTTTGTTTTAAAATATTTCTTTGATGTGCTTTTTTGTTTTTTCTTTTTGCATTACCATTATTCAACTTTCACAATTCCTCCCCTCACCTGAAATACTCCTTTGTATGAAGTAAGTATAGTGAAGTGAAGCAAATTTGCACATTCATTTTCTATGTTTTGGAGTCATAATTGGCCATTGCATTGATCAGAGGTCTTTAGTCCTTAAAAATCGTTTTCTTTGCATCATTGTAGTAATTGTGTAAGTTGTTGTCCTGGTTTTACTTATACCTTATCAGTATTTTCTGACCCGTGGTGCCTCTGAAAGTTGGATAGGAGAGCTCTTGCCAAAACCTTCATTTAATGATGGTACACAGGCCAGCCATCTCTTCCTTTACCACCTGGCTGCACTCTTTTGGACTTCTTTATTATGCCCCCTCTTCCGTCATTTTGTTGTTGTTATTTTTGACTCTTTGTGACCCCATTTGGGGTTTTCTTGGTGAAGAGACTGGAATGATTTTGCCATTTCCTTTTCCTTTTACAGATGAGGAACTGAGGCAAACAGGGTTAAGTGACTAGCCTAGATGCAGGGGTGGGGAACCTGCCGCCTTGAGCCCACATATGGCCCTTTAGGTCCTCTAGTGCGGCCCTTTGATTGAATCCAAACTCTGAGGCTGCAGGTTCCCCACTCATGGTAGAGTCACACAGCTAGTAAGTGTCTGAGACGAGATTTGCGCTCTTGAAGATGAGTCTTCCTAATTCCAAGTCCAGTGCTCTGTCCATTGCACCACCTAGTTGCCTCTTCCATCATGCCCCCTCACTAAGTACCTTCCCCTGTCCTCCTTCAGTTTCCTTTTGAGTGCTAGCCTCCCCCTTTAGATTGTAAGTTCCCTGAGTACAGCTACTTTTCTCTTTTATATTTATATCTCCAGCACTTAGCACAGTGTCTGGCATGTAGTAGGTACTTAATAAATGTTTATTGAATGACTTTATCATGCATAATCATTCAATGCTGAGACAGTTATATTTTAAAATTCTTCCTCTTTTCTTGTCTCATCCTCTTCTTCACAGCCCTACTTTATGTTTGGCCCTTATGCTTTTAGTATTAAGAAGCAGAACAAACATCCTAAGCACTAACAAGCCCTAGTAATGTATAATTTATTATAAATCTTACTCCATAAAGGTTCCATAAGGAATCAGAGGATACTTTTGTGTGGTTGCAGGTTTTTAAAAAAAATTTCTAGGTTTAAATCCCATGAGGAACATTTCCATATATGAAGCAAAACATACCAAAAAAAAAAATAGGATTCTATATGAAACCACAAACTCTACTTCGTCCCACTTGCTTAAGTATACATTTCAGTAGTTTCATTTCAAAACAGTTTTGCTTGTTTTCTCCTATTTGAACTTCCATCTGTTCCCTTATGTGAATTTAAAATATCGCAATGGTCCTTTAAGGCATCATTATTGCTAACCCGCCTCTCACTAACTTCGCCATCAAAAACACAAAAATTGGAGGGTCATGGGGAAGAGACTTTGTAACACAGACAAAATTAATCCACACTGGGGCCATGGCCAAAAATGTATATGATCCTTTCTCCATCTTGAGTCCACCACTTCTGTCTGAAGGAGGGTAACACCCCTGGAGTATTTCCAGGTCTTCTGGAGACTTGGTTGTTCAATTGTATTCATTAGTTTCAAAGTTGTTTCTCTTTATATTATGATTATACTGTTTTAAATTCTTCTGATTCTGTTCATTTCATCCTACGTAAGTTCATACTACCCAGGATTCTATGAAATCATCTCTCAGCATTTTCTATCGTGGAATAATATTCCATTATATTCATATATCACTATCACATCATATATCACTCATTGTCTAAGAAACCATTTAAAACACCTTAGATTCTAGTTCTTTGATTTTGAATCTTCACTTCAGGATCAGGAAATTTGTTTTTTTAGTTATTCCTTCTTCCTCAATATCTTTACCCTCTTAATAACCTTCTCTCTGTTTCTAGTATTTCTCATTTGGGTTTGATATATTTCTAAATCAAAACTTTGTGTGTCTGAGTTCAGTTCCCTTTGTCCATTTATATGTACGCTTTTCATGTACCCTAATTATGAGAAAAATCAAGCCTCATCCCCTCCTCTTTTCTTTTTATCTTTGTTCTTATCTCTTTTCAAACCGTAAGACTAGAAGCAGTCTACCCCTAGAATCTGTTTTTTTTCCCCTTAACTCTAATATTCTCTGAAGACCTGAAGGTTTTAAGGGCTACTTAAAAATCCCCGCCCCCCAAAAATGTTAGCACTACATCATATAGCTCCTTTTAATTATTCCAATAAATTTACCTTTCAAGATTTCTCTGAATTCATGTGTTTGTATTCCAGACTTCCTACTCACCTCTGGTTTTTCCATCAAAGATTCTTGAAAATCTATTGCATTAAATGTCCATTTGTTCCCAGTATGATCATACTGAGTTTTGCTGGGTATCTTATTCTTGGTTGTAAGCCCATCTCTTTTGCCTTTCTAAATATTGTTTTCTAAGATCTCTCATTGAAAGTTGAAGCTGCCAAGTCTTGTGTGATCCTGACTGTAATTCCTTGGTACTTGAATTGCTTAGTTCTGGATTCTTGTAATATTTTCTCTTTGACATGGGAGTTCTGCATTTTTACTGACATTTCTGGGAGTTTTCATTTGGGGATTTATTTCATGAGGTAACCTATGTAATTCTTTCTTTACTCTGCCTTCTCATCCTAATAAATCTGGGCAGTCTTCATTTATGATTGCTTGTAATATAATATCCAAGATTTTTACTATATCAATGTTTCCAGGGTGCCCAATAATTTTTTATTATCTCTTCTTAACCAGTTTTCTAAGTGTTGTTTTTATTACTAGATATCTTCTTCCAGTTTTTTAATCTTTTCATTTTGTTCTAATAGTTCTTGTTGTCTCATGGAATCATTGATTTCTGTTTGGTCTATTCTTGTTTTTAAGGACTCCCCTTCTTGTGTAAGATTTACTACTTTGTCTTCTAAGCTGTTTATTCTACTTCCAGTTCTTTCCTCCAAGACTTTTATTTCTTCTCTCTTTTTTAATCTCTTCATTTCTTCTAGGAATTCTCGTCCAGAAGTGAGTTGGCTTAGGTGACCTTTTCCAACCATGAGACTCTTTACTATTCAAAAGGAATCACTCTTATAAAAGTTCTTCTTTTCTCTGGTGTCACAGGAATTCTTATTCCGAGTTTGGTTTGCTCAAGGAGTCAGTCTGGTGGTTTTTCTGAGACTAGAGGAAATCATGTAACTATCTGGCAAGACTTGACCAAGCTGGTATTCACCTGACAGCCTTCTTTTAATGAGGTGTATAATAAATCTATTTTTCTGGAAAGGCTTCCCTTCATCCCCTTCTCTCCAAACAACTTATTTCTCTACAACCTCCCCTCCTGGCCAGTCTAGTTGCAGTTTCTTAATGGAAGCTCCTAATTTGGCTTCTGTGGGAGTGGTCACATGGATTAGTAGCTTTTTTCACTGATTTAGGTGATTGTATTGCTGATTTTATGTGATAAGGCCACTGGTTATCATCAATCAAGAAATTTTGAGGACCTAGGAGGCATTGTAGAAGATATAAAAGAAAAATAGAACATAATCCATATTCTCACTGAAATGACATTACGAAAATAAAACATCCAGCTGTAAACTGAAAGACTCAAATGAATCTGTGATCTCATTAATTTGGGTATTCCTTTCTGTGAAGCAGATAACAGCCTATCCGTACCAGTCTTTTATGCATTTCTTGTCCCCTGTCCTCCCATGAGTTCATGGGAGTTTCTGCTTATGTTATGTTCCTTCCTCATTTTCTGTTAACATCATGAAAATACCAGTGAAGTATGAAATAATTATCATTATTCTTACCATGTGAGCAGCTCATTTTCTTTTTCACTCATTTTTCTTTTCTGTTCTTTATACCATTTATCTTTTATAATTCTTTATTAGTAATGTGTTGCAGCCTGCTCTTGATTATTAGGAACCTCTCTTTTGTTCTTAGGGTCATCTTCAACTTTAGTTCTTCAGAGACAATAGTATTCCAGATTTGTATTGAAAATATGGGCCGTTGTTTCAGAGAGAAGCTTGGGGTTAAGACATTTGCTATTTTCTCAAAGGAATCTAGCTTGTTCTCCTTTTCCTGTAGGACAGACCTGCACAACTTAGCAGTAGGTAGGGGCCAAAATTAAAATAGGCTAAAATTTCTTTGGGCTGCAGATAGGTTTTTAGCAGCTCACTTTCCAAGTAAAAGTATAATTAATGATTAAACTATTTTGCAAATAAACCATATTTTAAAAAAGGGAAAATTTCAATTAATTACACTTTTTACTTAAGATTTTTATTCATCATGAAATTGCTCCTCTCAGACTAGAGACAGACTGATGATGATTGGTTGCCAAAGGTCACGTAACAAACAAGAGCGAGTATGCAGTGGCAACCCACCAGCCAAGTTACATAACAGACACAGTAGTGACTAGTGGAAGGTGGGTTAAGCGGGGCATGGACAAAGCACTCATTACATCTTTACTTTCTTTTACACTTTGTATTTTTCTTGGGCTGGCTGAAATCCTTTGTCAGGTCTCAAGCAGCCTGGGGCTGTATGTTGTGAAGGACTACTATAGGTGGTGACCTAATTCATTGCGCATTTTTATTGTCTCCACAATCAATCAATTAAAAGTGCTAATGAGGCAGTGGGGATAAAGAAATACAATGAACAGAATGGCCCCCACTTCAGGGGTTTACATTCTAATTGGAGACAACAAGGATACGCACATATTCATATACACAGAATACATATAAATAGAACATACAAAGTAGTTAAATCCATGGTAATTTGAGGGGGAGGACATTAGCAATTGAGGATTTCAGGAAAGGCTTCATGTCAGAGGTGGTGCTTGAGCTGCACTTTGAAGGAAAGTCAAAGAATTTTTTTTTTTTTTTTGGCTAGGCAATTGGGGTTAAATGACTTGCCCAGGGCCATACAGCTAGTGCGGGTTATGTGTCTGAGGCCAGATTTGAACTCAGGTCTTCCTGACTCCAGGGCTGGTGCTCTATCCGCTGCACCACTTCACTGCCCCCACAGGAAAAGAATTTTGTAATATTCATAGCAAGCATTTTTATGGTATTTTAAGGTTGCAAAACACTTTACATATGCTTTCTCCTTTGATCCTTGCAATAACCCTGTAAGGTAGGTCTTATTATTATACTCATTTTAAAGATGAGGAAATATTCATAGAGATGTTAGGGGACTTGCTTAGGATCACACAGCTAGGACATGTGAGGCAGGATTTAAACTCTTCCAAACTACAAGTTCAGTGCTGTATCATCTAGCTAGCTCCCTCTTCTGTGAGGTGAGGTGAGGAGGGAGTGCAATCTAGGCATGGGGGACAGCTAGTATAAAGGCATAGATATGAAATGTCAAATGTCATGTGTGAAGAACAGAGAGAAAGCCAATTTAGTTGGCTTGAAGAATGCAGGAGGGAGAGTAATGTGCAATGAAGCTGGAAAGATAGGTTTGGGAAAGGTTTTTGAAGGGCTTTAAATGCTAAACAGAAGAGTTTCTAGAGGCCCCTGAGGTTTGCTGATGAATGTGTTCCACTGAACTGCATCTGTAATAATCTTAACAGCAGGCATTCACAGAATTACAACCAACAGATTTTTAGAGTTAGAATGGACCTCAGCAACCAAAAGGAATCTCTATCTACTTATATACCTGACAAGCTGTCATCTGGTCCCTTACCTCCAATTTTGAATAACTCCCAATTGTTTGGAAGTTGAGTATGTCTTTCAGCATCTTCAGCTCATTGCTCCTGGTTTTGCTGGTGCCAAACACACAATTTAATCCCTGTCTCTGGACAGTTATTTGAAGGCAGCATTTCATCTGTGCCCCTTCCTTCCAGTCTTTTCTTTTCTAAGTTTCTCCAGCTCTCATTTCAAGAGTTCTTAACTTTTCTTGTGTCATGGACATCCTTGGTCGTCTGGTGAAGCCTTTGGCTCCCTTTTCATTATCAACAACAACAACAAATTAATGGGTTATTGCCTACATTCATAATTGAAGGAAATACTAAATTTCAGTTAAATGGTAGTGAAAATAAAGATGAAATTTTTTTGAAGTTTTAGTTCTTGAACTCTATCTGTGGATCTCAGGTTAACCTTATATAATATGAAGTTAAGACCCCCTATGACAATTCTGGTTGTCCTCGTTTGGATACTCTACAGCTTAGCAGTGTTTTTCCTGAACTGAACACACAATACCCCAGATATAGTCTGATCAGTTACAGAAGGACTGGCTCTTCTTGTAAACAAGGCCTTAATGCAGCCCAAAAAAGCCTGTTTGACTGCCACTTAACACTTCTGATTCATATGTGGCTTGACACATCTACTTTTTCCTTTCCTTTTTCTTTTTTTTTTTGGCTAGTCAGTGGGGTTAAGTGACTTGCCCAGGGTCACACAGCTAGTGAGTGTTATGTGTCTGAGGCTGGATTTGAACTCAGGTCATCCTGACTCCAAGGCTGGTACTCTTATCCACTGTGCCATCTAGCTGTCCTACATCTACTTTTCCTAACAAATTGCTTTCTAACCATGCCCTTTCCTCTAGTACTTCTGAGGTTGATTTTTTTTTAAATTATACTGTAAAACTTTCTTGTAAAATTCAATTTAATTTTATCTTATATTCAACCAGCTCTTCAGTATATCAGAGTCTTTTGGGATGGTGCATCTGTATTAACTATTTCTTATCTGCAGTTTTTGATACATATACCAAGACTTTATCTAAGTCGTTGATGAAAATGTTAAACAGATTTCTAGGGTATTGGCACTAGAGACTTACTGCCAAGTTGACATTGAACTCTTTTGAGACCATTTCAATTTGTTCTGAATCCATCTAGTTGTATTATCATCTACTCCACATCTTTCCATCTTTTCCATGAGAATAACATGAGATACTTCATAAAATTCTCTGTCAAAATCTAGGTAACCTATATCTATAGCAGTTCCCTGATCAACTAATTTAGTATAACTGTTTAAAAAAAAAAAAGGAGAGAATAAGAATGGTTTTTGTTACTTTGTACCTGGTCCATAATTTCTTTTTTCTAAGATTTTTGGATTGGAGAATTTTGTTAGTCATCTTACTTGTCATGCCATTATATTTTAAAATATGTGTTGGTTGATCAGTCCCTTCAGATAATTCCCTTTTTTTTTTCCTCTTTGATTCCATTTTGCCTTTGTTCTCAACATCTTGTTCTTGAGATTTTCCCTTTTTTGGGGTCCTACTTTTTATTATAGCTTTGAAATCTGATCTAAAATCTAGGGCACATGTAAGACTTTAGAAAGCCACTATCCTTGTCTTTCCTTTCCTCTGTCACAAGTTTAAGAGAGAGTGATCACTTCTCCCTAATATTCCCATTATTTTGACTAGTAACCAGTTCTTCCCTGATAATGAGTATCATAACTAGAATAGAATTTGTTTATTCCTCCTTTTTTTGAAATATAAAATTATTATTGGGGCAAATCAAGAATTTATTAGTTTTTGGCAGAGAGAGAGCTCCAGCACGTCTTAATAATGAAAGTCTCTCATCACTACTATACTATGCTACAGTGCCAGGCTTATGATTGTTTTCCAAGCTTCTCATCTATTTCTTCTTTCATTCCAGGTGGTCTCTAGTATATTCCAGTGGTTAAAACCACTTCTTTTTCCCCCCTCCATTGGTCATCATCTAAATATTCTTCATCATGCTTCCCCCTCTAATTTCTTGATTTCTTCACATTAGTGTACCTTTGTAATATATAATTATGATCCTCCTCCCATCCACTTTTACTTACCTAGTTTATTTTGAATAAGATAAACCATAACCAAGTATGGATTCCATCTCATGAACTTTCATTGGTTACTATGAGATCAAATTTGTTTCCTTGCTTTAGGACCTTTAGATCTTGCATTTTGCCTAGACTTTGGGCACCTGTTTATAGACATTTGAGGCTCTAGTTTTACTACTAGTCTCTTTTCTTGGATTTTGTTTCCTTTTTTTATTTGCTATTTATCTTCATTGTAGCTACTCTCTATAGTGTCTAGCTTGTTTTATATAATACAGAGACAATGTTTTTTTTTCCCCCCTATCCTTGTCACTTTTAAAGCCTGGAGAAGAAAAGATTTGGGGAGTGCGGGGAATGATGACCATTTTCAAGTATTTGAAGGGTTGTCACATAGAAGAGAGATTAGTTTTATTTTAATTGGCTCCAAAGAGCAGAATTACAATCAGTCTTTTAATTTAAATTCTTTTAATTAGATTTGCATGTTAGTAGGAAAATGCTTTCTCGAGGAACAAAAACTGGTGAGAAAGTGATAAGGGTGGGGGGGAAAAACCCAACCATCTTGGCCAAGAATGCTTGTATTTTAAGCCATAATCCAGAAGCTAAAATGACCAAATTTTCATTTAGCTGTTTGCCTCCCCAAATCAATTTTTCTGTTCTGTATCCATTCAATGTCTCTGTAGTCTTCGTTTTCTTGTCCAAGACACTGCAGTCCTTGGCAATACTTTCTTTTTTAAAATAGTATTTTATATTTTCCAATTACATGTAAAGACAATTTTTAACAATCATTTTTTAATAGAATTTTGAGTTCCAAATATTCTCTCTCCTGCACCCCCCATAGGAAGCAATTTGATTTAGGTTATCTATGTGCAATCATGTGTAAAATGTATTTCCATATTAGTCATGTTGTGAAAGAAGAAACAGAACAAAAGGAAAAAAAGTGAAAAAATAAAGTGAAAATAATATGTTTTGATCTGCATTCAGATTCCACCAATTTTTTCTCTGGATATGGATAGCATTTTCCATCATGCATCTTTTGGAATTGTCTTAGATCCTTGCAATGCTGAAAAGAGCTAGTTCTATCAAAGTTAGTTATCTCACAATGTTGCTGTTGTTGTGTACAATGTTCTCCTGGTCTGCTCATGTCACTCAGCATCAGTTCATGTAAGTCTTTCCAGATTTTTCTGAAATCATCCTCCATGTCATTTCTTATTGCATAATAGTATTCCATTACATTGACATACCACAACTTATCCAGCCATTCCACAATTGAGGGGCATCCCCTCAATTTCCAGTTCTTGGCCACCACAAAAAAAAGCTGCTATAAATATTTTTGTGTAGATCCTTTTCCCTTTTTTTGATTTCTTTGTGATTCAGATCTAGTAGTGATATTGCTAGCTCAAAGGGTATGCACAGTTGCCCTTTGGGCATAATTCCAAATAGTTCTCCAGAATGTTTGGATTAGTTTACAATTCTACCAACAGTGTATTAGTGTCCCCATTCTCCCATGTCCTTTCCAATATTTGTCATTTTCCTTTTCTGTCGTATTAGCTAATCTGATAGATGTGAGGTGGTACCTCAAAGTTGTTTTAATTTGCATTTCTCTAATCAATAGTGATTTAGAGCATTTTTTATATGACTATATACAACATTGATTTCTTCATCTGAAAACTGCCTTTTCATATCCTTTGACCATTTATCAATTGGGGAGTGACTTGGATTCTTATAAATTTGACTTGGTTCTTTCTATATTTGAGAAATGAGGCCTTTATCAGAGACACTTGCTGTGAAAATTGTTTCCCAGCTTTCTGCTTTGCTTCTAATCTTGTTTTATTTGTGTAAAACCTTTTAAATTTAATATAATCAAAATTATCCATTTTGCATTTCATAATACTCTTTATCTCTTGTTTGGTCAAAAATTTTTCCCTTCTCCATAGGTCTGACAGGTAAACTATTTCTTGCTCTCCTAATTTGCTTATGGTATCACCCTTTATGTCTAAATGACGTACCTATTGGCAATACTTTCTAGGTTTCTTCTGATTATATCATTTGTGTTCACATGAATCACTTGAAATGGATAGTTATCAATTTTGACAAATATTAGGAGATTCTCTTACTACTTCTTAGATATATCCATGCCCCAGAAAGACAACAGACTTCTTTATTGCTCCTGTTCTTATTTGTTGCTTTTAATCAGATGGATTAGTTGCCTTGAGTGGAGAATTATCTGCCACCAGTACTGTTCTTTTCTTTGTTCTTTGACTCTTGTTGCATGATCTCTTATCTGATAGTTGCTGTGGCTTCATTTTCTCATTCCTTGTAGGACGAGTAGACACTGAGAGCATCCACCTTTTTCCTCTTCAGGAATGTAATAGATCAGTATGTAATAGATCAGAGGACTGCTGGTGATTGAACTGCCAATTGTTATTCTGCAGTGGCAGGTTATAGTTTTGAGAATCTGAGTGCAAGTAGTAGACACATAAGGAGAATTTGCATGTAGAAATTACATGTAGAAACAGTCAAGGGTATGCTGGGAAATCTAGGATTTGTCTTGCTTGCATAAATATGTTTAGTTCTGATTGATTTGTTTTAGATAGAGTATTGACAAGCAGCAGCATGTCCAGAGGGGGATGACCAGTATGATAAGAAGATTGGAAACCATCTATAAGGAAGGGTTAGTTGGACCAGTTTAGTTGGTTGCCTGGAGAAGAGAAAATTTAAGGTGGAAATGATAACTGCTTTCCAGTATTTAAAGAGTTGTCACATGGAAGAAAGATTAGTTTTATTTTAGTTGACTCTGAAGAGCAGAATTAAAATCAACATGTCTATTAAGTGCTTATTGTGTGCTAGGCACTAGAGATACAAAGACAGGAATGAAATAGTTTCTGCTGTAATTGAACTTCTATTTTATTTGGAGGGTGGATATATACAAGACAAATACAAGCTAGTTTGGGGTGAGGGGAGGACCTGCTACTTGGGTGGATTCAGGAAAGGAAGTGAATGTAGGATTCTAGATGCTGCAGGATGAAGAAGAATAGTACATTCCAGGAATGGGGGACGGCCTGTGCAAAAGCCTGGGGATGGAAGACATAGTGTTATGTGTGGGGAACAAGAGGACCAATCTGAACCAGGATAAACTATGAGTGTGAGAATAGGCTAAAAAGGTTAGTTGGAACCAAGTTCTGAAAGGCTTTAAATGCCAAACAGAGGAGTTTGTATTTCATCTTAGAGGTAATAGGGAACCACTAGAGTTCATTGAACAAGGGAGTAGTATAGGTCAAACTGTAAAATCAGTTTGGTAGCTGTGTGAAGGACACATTGGAGAGGGGAGGGATTGGAGACAGTAAGACCAATTAGGAGGGTATAATAATTTTCAGGCAAAAGGTGATAAAGTCCTGAACTAGAGTGATGGCTGTGTTAGTGGAGAGAAGGGGGAGATGCAAGAAATGTTCTAAAGATAGAATTGACAGTACCTGGCATCTGATTTGATATGTATGTTGAAAGAGTGGAAATTGAGGATAATGTTGAGATTGTAGATCTGGGTGCCTAAAAGGAGATTGGTACCCTTGACAAAAACAGGAATGTTCAAAAGAGAGATGGACTGGTGGGGGGAGAGAATAAGAATGAGTTCTGTTTTGGTTGTGATGAGTTTGTGATGCCTTAAAGACATCAGTCCAAAATGTCAAATGACAGTTGGTGATGTGGACCTGGAACTCAGGAGAGAGAGATGAGTGCTTGAGTACATAGGTCTTAGAGCCCTCTATTCAGAGATAATTAAACTCATTAGAGTTGATGAATTCACCAACAAAGAATGTAGAGAGGAGAAAAGGGCCCAGGAAAAGCCTTGAAAGGGAGAAGAAATATAGGATGGAAGTTTGAGGGGATGGTATGGTAGAATGAGGGCTTCTTGAGAATGAAGGTGACCGGAGCATGTTTGTGAACAGCAGGGTAGGAGCCAGTGGAAAGAGAGAAATTGAAAAACAGAGAGTGAATGATTATGAGGGCAATTTGCTAGAGACTTCCTAAGGAGCAGGGCTATTTCTTTATCCTGAGAGCTCATGGTGAATGGCCTTTCTTTTCATAGTAAAGTATTAGATGAGAGTTGTACAGATATATATATTTAGAGAATAAGCTTTTTTAAAAAATTTATGACAAAATTTATATTCATTTATAGTATTTAAAGCAACAAAACATGAAATATTTTGTAGAATAGATTGATAACACACTTTCCTACCACATCCAACTGTATTGCTTATACCAAATGTAATTAACATTTTTTTTACATTCCTATTAAACATATTTTCACATTATTGATGTTGTAAGGAAGAATTAGAACCAATAGGAGGAACCACAAGAAAGAGGAAACAAAACAAATCAGAAGAAAAAAAATAGCAAATAGTATGCTTCGATCTGCATTCAAACTCCATAGTTTCTTTCTTCTTATGTGGCTGGCATTTTCCATCATGAAACCTTTGAAGAGGTCTTAGATCCTTGCATTGCTGAGAAGGGCTAAGTCTGTCAATGTTAGTCATCGTACAGCATGGCTGTTTTTGTGTACAATGTTCTCTTGGTTCTGTTCACTTCACTCAGCATCAGTTCATACAAGTCTTTTCAGATTTTTCTGAAGTCTGCCCACTTATCATTTCTTATAGCACAATAATATTCTATTACATTCATATACCACAACTTGTTCAGCCATTCCCCAATTGGTGGGCATCCCCTCAATTTCCAATTCTTTGCCACCACAAAAAGAGCTGCTATAAATATTTTTGTACATATGGGTCTTTTCCCATTTTTATCCTTGGGATACACAGACCTCGGAAGTGGTATTGCTGGGTCAAAGGGTATGCACAGTTTTATAGCTGAGGATAAGCTTCTTAACAAGTAGAGTGATCCAAAAGTAGAATGTAGGAGGTAGTGGATTCTCCTTTACTGGAGACCTTCAAGTGAAGGCTGACTGATGACTTGTTTGGTGTACCTGGGATATTGATTAGGTATTTGTTGGAACTGCATGGATTTTTGAAGTTTCTTATAATTCTGACGTATTATGATGGTGTTCTTCTGGGAATCCTGTGACTTCCATGCCATGACAAGACATTGGAAGAAAGATTTTTGTGGAAGGATTGGTTGAGAACTTCACTGAATATATGTTAACTATGTACATCAAAACTTATTACCCTGTTTATTATAGCCATTTTTTGTGCTTTTTTCCCATTTAAAAAAAATTCTGAACTTACTCGTCACCTGAGTATTTGAATTTACAAAGGAGAGCAGAAAGATGATTCTACATGGAACTATGAATCTATAAAACTATGAATGCACAACTTGCTTTTCTTCTAAAGTATGAAACTTAGCTTGTAACTTTCAAAGCTGTATTGCTAAACTATGATTCCTTCTAGTCTTTCTTCTGTTCTTGTCTGTACATTTCAGACCCTCTTCTTTTTTTTTCTGCAACTCTATCTTTCAGTCCATTCTCATTCCCCTTCTCTATTGAGAAATAAAACACAAACTAAAAACCACTGTTGTAACAAATATGTAGTCAGGTAAAACGGCTTCCCACATCATCTGTATCTAAAAATTTTATGTAAATTTTTATGCAAATAGAGTTCATCACCTCTCTGTCAGTGGGTGGGTAGCATGCTTTATAATCTGTCCCCTGGAATCATGGTTAGTCATTACATTGCAGAACTCTTAAGTATTTCAAAATTGTTACAGTCCTATTGTATAGATTGTTATCTTGGTTCCTCGCACTTCACTGAGTATTAGTTCTTGCAAGTCTTCCCAAGTTTCTCCAAAACCATCCTTTATGTAATTTTTTATGACGTAATAGTAATCCATTATTATATATAGGTTTTTTTTTGGGAGGTGGCATTCCCCAACTGTTGAGTACTCCCTTAACTTCTAGTTCTTTACTATAACAGAAAGAACTGCTGATATAAATGTTTTTATACCTGTTTCTTTGAGATACAGACCTTGTAACTGATATTGCTGGATCAAAGGGTTATACACAGATGAGTGACTTTTTGGGTAAACTGCTTTCCAGAATGGCTAGATTGGTCACACAGCTTCATGAACAGTACTTATTAGCATTCCTGTTTTCTAGTAAACCTTCCAGTAATTGCCGTTTGCCTTTTTTGCCATCTTTACTACTTTCATGATTGTGAGATGGAACCTAGGAGTTACTTTCATTTGCATTTCTTTAGTTGTTAGTGATTTGGTGCATTTTTTCACATGGTTGTTAAGTTAGATTTCTTCCTTTGAAAATTGCTTATTATATCCTTAGACTATTTATCTATTGGGTAATGGCTCTTGATCTTGTGAATTTGATTCATTCCCTTATGTATCTTGGAATGAAACCTTTATCAGAGAAGTGTATTTCAGATATTCCCCTCCTCCTCGCCCCCGCCCCAGTTACCTGTTTCTCTTCTAATTTTAACTGCCTTGGTTTTGTTTGTGCAAAAACTTTTAAGTTTTAGATAATCAGACATCCATTTTATCCTCTTTATCTCCTGTTTGGTTATGAATTCTTCCCCTCCCTATATTTATGAACGGTATTTTCTTCCTTACTCCTAATTTGTTTGTGATAACTGTCTGTCATGTATCCATTTGGAGCTTATCGTTGTAGATGATAAGAGACATCTGCTTAATGTCTTCCAGATTGCTTTTCAGTTTTCTTGGCAGTTTTTGTTAAATAGTGAGTTCTTATCCCAGTAGTTGGGGTTTTTGGGTTTATTAAACATTGCTGCTGTGTTCATTTGCTTTTATATGTTGTGTGCACAATCTGTTCCTCTGATCATATCCTTAGTTTTTTAAGCAGAACTAAATAGTTTTGATGATTACTGACTGCTTTATAAATCTAGTTTGAGATCTGGTGTTCTTAGGCTCCCTTCCCACTTTTTAAAAATTATTTCCCATGGGGCAGGTAGATGGCGCAGTGGATAGAGCACCAGTCCTGGATTCAGGAGGACCTGAGTTCAAATGTGGCCTCAGACACATAACACTTACCAGCTGTGTGACCCTGGGCAAGTTACTTCACCCCTTGCCTAGCCAAAAAAAAAAAGTTGTTTCCCATAAAATTCTTGACCTCATTGTTCCTTTAGATTAATTTTGTTAATGTTTTTTCTAGCTCAATAAAGTAATCCTTTGGTCATTTGGTATAATACTGAATTAGTTAAGAATAGGCGGTGTTATTTTTATCATATAGGAATGACATACCTATGGGCAATTAATGTTTCTCCAATTAGGTCTTCATTTCTGTAAAGAGTGTTTTGTAGTTGCATAAAAATGCAGCATAAATATATATGTATAGTTGCTGTGTATCTTGATGTAGATTACTAAGTATTTTTTACATTGTCTAGTTATTTTGAATAGAATTTCTCCTTCCTGTTGCATTTTGTTCATCATATACAGAAATGCTGATTATTTCTGTGGGCTTATTTTATATTATTCAACTTTGCTGAAATTATTTCAAGTTCTTATTTGACTCAGGTTCTCTAGATTGACCATATCATCTGTCCAAAGTGGTATTTTTGTTTCCTTTTTTTCTATATTTTCTATAATTTCTTTTTCTTGTTGCTATTGTTATAGTTAGCATCTAGAATAATAGCTGACATTTATATAACACTTTAAGGTTTGCAAAGTACTTTTATCTAATTTGATCTTCAGAACAGCTCTGTGAAGTAGATGATCTTATTATCCCCATTTTACGGGTGAGGGAATCAAGGCTGAGAGGTTAAATTTCTTTCCTTGGATCATTAAGGTAGTGTCTGAGGAAGGAGTTACTCTACCACCTAACTGTATTCTAGAACTATATTAATTATAGTGTTGATGATGGATAACCTTGCTTATACTCTGATCTTATCGGAAAATCTTCTAGCTTTTCTTTTTTACATATAATGTTTAATTAGATATTGCTAGTTTTAAGGAAATATAAAAGAAAAAATTAAGAACAGTTCATTGATTCCTATTTTCCAGTGTGTGTGTATGTGTGTTTTTTTAATACAGAAACGGATATTGGATTTTGTCAGATTTTTCAGTAATTCTTGTTTAGCAGTCATGTTTTTAATGAGTTTTCTTGTTAATGTGGTCATCTTATGGTCATAGTTTTCCTTGGAGTTAACCATCTCTGAATTCTTGGTATAAATATATACCAGATATAAAAGTAACCAAGTTATAATGTATAATCTTTTAAATAACTTGTTCTAGCCTCTGATAAAATTTTATTTAATATCTATTATTATTGTTCATTAAGGATATTGGTCAATAATTTTAGTGTGATGATTTTGAATACAAAATATAAGAAGACTGCATTTTCAGAGCTTGGATAGAAACATCTGCAGGATTGCCTTTTCAAATAAGTTTAGTAATCAGTATGATTTCATAAAAAGGATTCTAAGTTTGTTGAGTTTCAAGGGACCTTGGGGAATATTAAATCCAACTGTCTTATTCTAAGATAAAGTAATTGAAGCTCTGAGACAGTAAAGTGACTTGCCTAAGGCCCAGATATATTAAGTAGCTCACCTAGCTTTTGAACTCGGCTATCCCACATCTACTGGTCCATCTTCTACAGTGACATCCTGCTCTGCAAAAAGATACTTTCTCTACTTGTTAATTGATGCTTTTTGGCAACTTTGCTGTGCAAGTCATAGAAGGGATTCCTGTTCATGTTTGATTTGACCTATATTTCATACAATTCTTGTTAACCTTATTTTATGATTCAAGTCAGTACAACTTTTTTTTTTTTCATGTGCTACTTGGATTATGTCTTTTTGGTCTTGAAGCTTCATTGATAAAAGAGAAGAAAACTGAATATGTAAAAAGTTGATTTTATTTTAACTGTTATACTAGTATGGTAAAAGAAAATTTGCTTACCAGATTTAAAAAAGCAGACCAGTATCTTGGGTGTTATGATTAGCCCTGTTTTGTGTGTGTGTGTTTTGTGTGCGTGTATGTGTGTGTGTGTTTTACCCCTTTTTAGAGACTTTGAACAAATTTTAACTGTACTTCATGATCTTTAGTTTGATATAGTATTGAAAATAAAAGTCTTGTGTCTTGGACGCAATTTTAAATACTTATATTTATACAACTTTTAAAGAACAATTTGCATATTGTCAGTCTTTTTTCAAAAATTTTATTAATTTATTTTGTTTTATTAATGTTGTCAGTCTTAAACCATGCTGAGAATACATTCATTTCCCTAAGGATGAAAAGCTCAAGTCTCTACCTAGCACTATAAAACCTCTAAATCCATATCTTTTCAAGGGTACTGTAGTCAGAAGACCTGGATTTTTATCCTAGTCTTGACATTTTATGACCTTGGGAAAGTCACTTCGTGGGTTTCAGTTTCTTCATCTGCAGAATGAGATGGCTTCCATGATCTGTCTTAGTTCTAATCTATGTTGCTATGACATTTCTAGAATTTTAAAAATTTTATAAATATTATTATTAGCCATTTTCTGTTCAAAATTATGTAAATTTTTTGGGATTGATTTTGATTAAGGCTCATATAATCAGTATGGCAGGAGGGAGTTGATGTAGGAGTCAGGAAGACCTAGATTCAGGTATACTTCAGATGCAAATATTTCCTATGAGTTACTGGGGAAGACACTTTAATTTTTGGTGCTACAGGCAACTTTTAGTTTGCAAAAATAGTCATATATTGTATTGGTAGAAGGTAGTTTTTTCTCCAGAATTCCCATACCAATGAAATTACAGAACTTGTAAAAAAAAAAATCAGGTTTTTTTTTGTTTGTTTTTGTTTTTGTTTCTTTATATATATATATATATATATATATATATATATATATATATATATATATTTTTAGCATGACCAGTTTGTACAGGATAACTTTTATCATCTGGTCAAGCTCTTTGAGGTCAGGACTATTTTATTTTTGTATTTGTAGCTCCAGTGCCAGGCACAGAGTAGGTGCTTAATAAATACTTACAGAATGTTACCATGTTAAGAATGAACTGGCTAGATTCTACAACAGTACCTAACTACCAGAAAAATATACATTCTTTTTGTCATTATTTTTAGGACACAATGCTATTTTATTACATTCATATACTATAATTTGTTCGTCCATTCCCCACTTGATGGGCATCTTGTTTCTAGTTCTTGGTTGAAAAAAATGATTTGATACATATTTTTGTGGATATAGATCCTGTTATTTGTCTTCTTTTTAGTGTCTTTGGGTATGGTTTTAAATTGCTTTCCAGAATGGTTGGACAGATTCATTGCTCCACCAACAATGAATTAGTATTCCTTTTCTCCCAGAACCCCTCCAACAATTGTCATTTTTCCTTTTTGTCATCCTTAACAGTCAGATTTGTTTGAAGTGTTTATTGAAAAACCAGAAATTTTAAAGAGGAAGAGAAAGGAGCCTGCATCTGGTTAAGGTTTTCAGGGACTGGTGTTGATTCATTTGGGATGGTCAGGCTTCTTCATTTCTTGGGGCAAGGATTTTACTAAGGTCTCATTATAGAATATCTCTCTCCCCCGTGGGAATATTCTCTAGTAGAAACCCTTCCTACCACTGAATTGAGATTGCCCTTTTTCCCTCCCCTTGGTTTTCAGTCTTTTACTTTGTTACCTTACCCATTCTTTCCTATAGGCCCTTTTCTTTGAGATGATAGTTATTTTCCTTCTAGGGAGACTAGCAGTATATGAAGGACACTGCCCTGTCCCCCCTTTCTCCATATTCTCTTGGTGACCTCATTAGCTCCAGTAAATTTGTCATCTTTATGCAAATATCCATAGATCCAGACTCCTTTAGCTCCTATCCAGAACCGTAAATTGCCTATTACATTATTTTAAACTAGATGTGTCCCAGAGACATCTTATGCTTATCATATCCAAAACAGAATTCATTCTCTTCTCCTCCCCCTTTTTCAACCTATTCTTCTTCCAGATTTTCCTATTTATGTCAAAGGCACCACTATTCTTACAGTAACTCAGTTCATAACCATAATTTTTGATTTCTCATTCTCCCTCGCCTCACATACCCTCTCAGTTGCCAAATACTGCTTTTTCTACCTCTGTCATGTCTCTTACAACTGACACCTTCTCTCCACTCACAGCATTACCTCTTACCTGGATATTAAAATGTTCTCCTAATTGGTCTTTCTGCCTTAAGTACTTCCCCATTCCAGTTCATCCTTTATACAACTGCCTAGACTTGATCATGTCACTTCCTTTCTAAGTAAACTCCATTGACTCCCTATGTCTCTGGGATGAAATATAAACTCTTATTAGGCTTATAAAGTATATAAAACCCTTCACGACTTGTCCCCAACCAATCTTTCCAATGTTACTGTACATTGTTGATTACTCCCCACAAAAGTGACCCTGCCAAACTGGCTTCTCTCTTTTATTATACACTGCACTCTGACTCTTGTTATCTGTGACTTTGCACTGCCTCTCACCCCTGTGCCTGTAAAGCCTGTGTTTCCTCTTCATCTCTGTTGAATAGAAGCCGCCTTCATTTGAGATAGGGCCTAAGCACCATCACTGACATGAAGTCTTTCCTTATTGCTCTAATTTTTGTTGTCCTCCCTCCCAAACAGATGCAAATTAAAACAACTTTAAGCTTCCACTTCACTCCTATCAAATTAGCAAAAATAATTAAAAACAATTAAATTAAAGCAATTAAAGTTATTGTTGTATGAGGTGTGGAGAAATGTTAATTGCTGGGTGAATTGTAAACTTTTACAATCTTTTTTGAGGTAATAGGAAAATAAACCGTATTATCAAAATCGTAAGAGCTGTCTTTTCAAAGATTTTCAGAGCAGTATTGCTTACTTCTAGATTTTTGCAATTACATTGTAAAGGTCTGTATCACAAGTAACAACACAGGAGGCACTGGAGTTTTTTAGACTCCAGCCTCTAACAGGTTCACTTTTGATCTGGGCAGCCAGAAGCACAGGAAGACAGCTTCAAAGGGGTTAAATAAGCTTACTTTAGTCTTCTCAAGATGGTTGCTGATAATGGGCACACCAGCTTCTACAGCATTCCCCAATCATCCTTGTCACAGGAGTGGCAAGAAGGGGGGGCAACAACCCCTATGTGTTGATGGGGGCCAATTGAGATAGGCACAGCATTCTAGTTTCTGTACTTCTGTATATCCCCCAAAGCCTTAAAGAGGGCTGGTTGAGGCAGACACAGCATTACACTGTCACGTTCCCAAAATCCCCATTTATTGACCAGCACTCTCTTGATTTATAGAGAAGCACACAAAGAAGTCAATTTGCCAGCATTAAGCTCACAGGTTAACTTTAGCAATATCGTTATAACCTAGCAAAGTGCAAATGTAGTAACTATTACATTATGTAACCCCCCTATATCTCTACTGCAATTGCGCAGAAGTTATTTTCAACCATAATTCATGGGAAATATTATCTATTTTGGCCATAGAGCCTGGGACCTACTATTGAAACGATTTGCTCAGTATTTTTATAATTCTTTGATTTGCAAAGGGCAGGGGGAGGGGAGGGAGGGAGAAAAAAAAATTGGAACTCAAAAATCTTGTAAAAGTATATGTTGAAAACTCTCTTTGCATGTAGTTGCAAAAAAATAAAATATTAAGTGGGGGGAAAAAAGATTTGCAAAGGACTTTAATGTATGTTACCTTATTTGACCCTCACGTAACAATTGTGACGCAGGTACTATTTTTATTTCTAATTTTACCGATAAGGGAACTGGGGCTACAACTTGGCCAGGGTCCATAGGCGTAATAGATGTGTCTGAGGTAGTATTTGAACTTGAGTCTCCTGAATTTGTCTGCCACTCTACCTACTATGTGTAGGACCTTTCTGGTTTTGAGCTCCTTAGTGTGTATATGTAGAAGTGGCAAAGGTTATTTTGTTACTTTAAAAAACAAAACAAAACACGTTTACAAATTGCTTTTCAGAATGGTTAAGCCAATTCATTTTTACAAACTATGTATTAAGGCGCACATCTTATAGCCCCTCCAACACTGACTAATTTCATCTTTTGTTATCTTTTCCAATTTGCTGGCTGTGAAGTAAACTTTTAGAATTGTTTTGATTTACTTTTCCCTTAGTGGTGATTTGCAGTATTCTTTCATAATAGACCAATGATTCTTTTTTGGAGAACTGTTTATTTGTAGAATGAAGTGGAAAAACAAAGACACATGAAATAAAACACTTTAAAGCTTCTGACCACTTATCTGTGAGAATGGTTATAGGTCTTAAATATTTGTGTTATTTTCTCATATGTTTTGGATTGAGAGAGGGACTACGTTTCCTTGATTGATATAAGAACCCTCGTGAGTAACTCCGTCTTTCTTTTTGTCAACTTTTAGAGTTGCCTAGAGTTCTGAGAGGTTAAGTGATTTGCACAGGGTCACATAGCTAGTATATTATCAAAGGCTGGACTTGAATCCAGGTCTTCTTGGCTTCCAGGTCAGCTCTCTTCTCTATGTCCCTGATAAAGTTCTCTTCTCATTTTTTTATGGTGTTAACATTTTATGTTAAGTTTGTATATCCATCTTAACTTTATTGTTGCATATGACAAAACAAATTTCTTGCAAATATACTTTTCAGTTTTTCTCAGCAACTGTCAAATAGAGTTCTTCCTTAAGTAATTTGTGTTCTTTACTTTATTGAACAATGACTTAAGGAGTTTGAGCAAAGTCACTAGTTGTGTTGATCAATATTCTTTTTAGTAAATTATAAGAAAATTAAAACAATTTTTAAAAAACCGCATAGCAGAGCTAACAGGGACCTTAAAGACTCTTTCCCTCATTTCCTCACCAAACACACACATGCCAACTAAAAAATAATAAAAGCTTATAAAAATCAAAACTTATTTTCCCTAATAGAAAAAGATTAGAGATTTCTGATAGGTTAGAGACTTCAGACTCCCCCAAAAGGTTCTTTTTGTTGGGCTACTAATTTGACTTGATTGAAATAAATTTTATTTTCTTAGTGGTTAAGTAGTAACTTCATCTAGCATCTAGTATTTTGATTATTTTATAAATCATCGCTGGTTATTTGTTTGCTTTTTTCCTTCTTTCAGTTGACTATATTGTGGAGTACGACTATGATGCAATACATGATGATGAATTGACCATTCGAGTTGGCGATGTCATCAGAAATGTGAAAAAACTAGAAGAGGAAGGATGGTTAGAAGGAGAACTAAATGGAAAAAGGGGGATGTTTCCTGATAATTTTGTTAAGGTAAGTAGTCTTTGATAACCTTTTTTCCATATCTTCTGGGAATTTGAAGCTTTAAGTTAAGAAAATATACTAGAAAAAATTCTGTGGTGTTATCTTTTAAAATACGGGTCAGACCAGCTTTGGAGTAGGTTATTTACTTAGCTGAGTTTTTGTCTTGTGATGAATAGTAGTAACAATGCTTTGTATATCTGCTATGATGATGTCTTTATAAAGAATAATATCATGTGACAAATGTTTTCTTTGGTCTCTATCCATGTAGCAATTATTCTTTAATGATGACTAATGTTTATATAACTCTTGTAAGTTTTGCAAAGCGTTTTACATATATTATTTCATTTGATCCTCATTAGAACCCTCTAAGGCAAATACTATTATCCTCATTTTACAGATGAGGGAACTGAGGCAGAGAGCAGTTAAATGACTTACCCAGTGTCACTCAGCTAAGTAAGTGTCTGAGGGCAGTCAGATTTTAATTTAAATTTAAGTCAAATTTTCTTGACTTAAAGTTCAGCACTCTATTCACTACACCAAACTTCCTATTGACATAATTTTATATATTGTTATTATTTTTGATGAGAAAGTACCTGGTTATATGCTTTTTGCATTGTAGGGGAACTGATCTGTTTTGTTTTGTTTTTAACCTTGGGATAGTTTTCACACCTATCAGCATTGTATTAAAAAGCAATATTTCTACAAGAACTCTTGTTGCTCACAATAATTGTAAAAAAGGTGTTAGTTGATATAGTACCCAAATACTGCAGTGTTTTATGTTTTTTTTTTCTTCTGAAATATTCAAGTCTTGATTTTCAAATAAGAATCCAGTATAGACCAGCGAACCTGCTGGTGAAAGTCAGAAATGTTTCAGTATTGTTAATTATAGTGACTGCTGTATTCCAGGCACTGTGCTAAGCCATTTAAAAATGTTACCTCATTTGATCCTCACAGCATCTCTTGGATTTTAGGGGCTCTTATCATCACTATTTTACGGTTGAAGGGAAAACAAAACAAAACAGGTTAAGTGATTTGCCCAGTCATACAGCTACTGAGTCTGAGTCCAGATTTAAAAAAAAAAATCAAATTTATTTATTTTTGTTACATTTTAAGTTCCAAAATGTCTCCCTTTCTCTCTCCCCACTACAGAAGGCCACCATTTGACACAGATTTTGTGTATGTGTGTATAAAAACCATACCTTGTATACTTTTATTCTGAGGCCAGATTTGAACTTGGGTATTTTTGATTCCTAGCACAGTGCTCTTTCCATAGCACCCCTACAATTGGTTATTAAATGGATCACTTGTGAATGTGTAGAATGCAAAATAAGTCCATAGGAGCCAGCATGTGTTTTCTCCAGGCCTGGTAGACTTTCTCATTTCCTCTTTTGATAGGATTACTGTATTGCTAGATTAAGAAATAGTATACCTAGATTTTATTGTGGTACTTTTGAAGTAGTTTTGGAAAAAGTATTGGTAGTAGAAATTACTAGGTATATTTTCAACCTTGATTTTAGTATATTATCAACCATGAGTTTATAAAAATTAGAGCACTCCAAAAATGGAATGTTGAGTGCCTGGTCAGTTTCTGTGTTACTGGGGATATTCAAGCAAACCCTAGAAGATCACTTCTTTGTGTTATGGAAGGATCTTAGAATCATAAATTTAGGGCTGGAAGGGACATTAGAGGCCATTCAGTGTAACTCCTTCATTTTATGGATGAGGAAACTGAGGCTTAGTGTGGTAAATGACCTTATCCAGGATCATACAGTGACAGAGTCAAGATTTGAACTCATTGATATAGAGCTCCTTCCTCTGAGTGTCTAAAACCTTGCCTCAGTTCCACTTCCATAAAAAGGATATCAGGTCAACAGTAGGGCAGTGTGTTCAGGATACCCTACAACTAGTCCCTGGGACAAAACTTCTGGGTGTAGAGAGTAGGACTAGAGAAAAAGGAGTTACACTGTTGACTACTGGGCTGCAGGGCTCCCCAAGGTAGTTGTCTCTACCTCCCATTCAGGGTATAATTTGAGATATGTAGTAAGTGCTAAATAAATCCTGATTAAATTGGGTAGCTCTAGCTTCTAGCTTTTTAGTTTGGAGTAGTGCATACCAGAAAAACATGCTGTGTGATTCACTTTATTGTGATATTCACTTTATTGCTGTGGTCTGAAAGAGAACCTGCATTATCTCTGAGGTATGCCTGTAACTGCTCTTATTCAAAAGTCTACAGGTGCCAAAGCCAACATTAAATGTTGATTCTGTGGATACCCAAATAGCCTTAATTTAAGTATGTAATCTTCCTTATTTTATATATATATTTTTTTACCCTTTTATATTTTTTTAAAATTCTTTTTAATTTATTTATCTTTTAGTTTTCAACATTCACTTCCACAAGATTTTGAGTTCCAAATTTTCTCCCCATCTCATCCCATCCCCTACCCCAAGATGGCATGCATTCTGTATACCCCTTCCTCTAATCTGCCCTCCCTTCTTTCTCTTATCCTTTCCCCTTCTGTTTTCCTGTAGGGCAAGATAGATTTCTATACCCCATTTCCTATATTTCTTATTTCCCAGTTGTATGTGAAAATAATTTTTTTAACATGTGTTTTTAAAACTTTGGGTTCCAAATTTTCTCCCTTCCTCCCTCCCCATCCACCCTCATTGAAAAGGCAAGCAACTCAATACAGGTTATACATGTGTAGTCGTGCAAAACACTTCCATAGTAGTCATGTTGTGA
The DNA here is from genome assembly GCF_900497805.2 of Vombatus ursinus. Taxonomy (NCBI): domain Eukaryota; kingdom Metazoa; phylum Chordata; class Mammalia; order Diprotodontia; family Vombatidae; genus Vombatus; species Vombatus ursinus. Next base: position 5,134,412 of record NW_020954604.1, on the reverse strand, counting down.
AAAACTAAGTATATTTCCTTCATCCTATCCCACCCCCCATTTATTCTATTCTCTCTTTTGACCCTGTCCCTCCTCAGAAGTGTTTGCTTCTGATTACTTCCTCCCCTTTATCATCCCCTTGCTCTCTTGTCCCCTTCTCCCCCTAATTTCCTGTAGGGTAAGATAGATTTCCATACCCAATTGAGTGTGTATGTTATTCCCTCCTTAAGCCAAATCCTATGAGAATAAGATTCACTCATTCCCTCTCACCTTCTCTCATTTCCCCTCCATTGTAAAAACCTTTTCTTGTCTGTTTCATGTGAGATAATTTACTCAATTCTACCTCTCCCTTTCTCCTTCTCCCAGTATAATCCTTTCTCACCCCTTAATTTTATTTTCCAGATATCACTCCTTCATCTTCAACTCACCCTGTGCCCTCTATCTATCTATCTATCTATCTATCTATCTATCTATCTATCTATCTATCTATCTA